>NC_140198.1:1765148-1767648 GCF_965226575.1 Pagrus pagrus | reverse complement strand
AAGAACTTGTCAGAAGAGCTTCGGTTGAAAGAATCCGTCTGTTAAACTTTGAATCTGATCAAAAGGCAGGTTGATAGTCGCTGGCAGGGAGGAACAGCCTGGTCCCAGTTACTGAATGGCTGATGAGACACCAGGCAGACTCTCCTGAGAGGCAGAGGAGCTGAGAGGAGTTCAAAAGTTCAGCTTCATGTTTGATGTTCTGCGTGTGATCATCTATCTGCACAGTGAGGAGCCACATGAACACAGCTATATATGTACAGGACCGTCCACATACTTATGGCCATGTCGTGCACACGTCCTTTCATCCATACTGGACACATTAGAGATGTTCCTGATGAATAATGTCCCTGACGATAAAACAGGAGATGAAACTTAGCAGATCCATGTCTGGACACTGGGCAGCCATCTTGGTGGTTTTCAGTTTTATTTCTGGCTAACTGGACCGGGCTCCTGTCTAATGAATGAGGAGAGAGCCAGAACTTTTAATTTTAATCATCACTAGGACAAAAAACCTTCATGTATAGAATCACCAGTGAAGTCTGGTAAAAAAAAATAGTTTAGATCAATCAATCAATCAGTCAGTCAAACTTTATGTATTCAGCACCTGTCAAACAAAACAAAATTAAATTCAAAGTGCTTCACAGCTGATTGTAAAGACGTGATTAAATGGGTTTAGAGACAAATACGCACCAATGAATAATTAAGATATCTTTATTATAAGAGATAAAGAATAAAAGATAAAAACAAGCCATAAAAACAACAATAAATATCAGATAAACTATTGCAAGTAAAAGTTGATTTATAAAGTGTTAATAAAATATGATATAATAATAACAACAGTAAAATATAGATAAGAAAAAAATACATCAAAATAAGTATAAACATGAAAACCATTAAATCCAGACTGAATAGATGTTTTTTAGTTTATAATATCTGCAGCTCCTCTCAGATCCAAATGTTTTAGTTCTGCTTTGTGGAGAGAAGAGCCGGAGGATCTGAGGGGCCGTCCTGCCTCATCAGCTGAAAGCTCTGTGAGATGTAGTCTGGTGCTGAGGCCACGTGGTGACTTATAAACTAATAAAATCATTTAAAAATCAATATGAAAACGAACAGACAGCCAGAGTAAAGACTTGAAAGCAGGCGTGATGTTCGCTCTCCTTCTGGACTCGTGCAGTTTTGACTTAGAGAGAGAAATGACCTCACTTTGGATAAAATAAAGTTTAAAATGTCTTTTCCCACAAGTTACAGGCAACAACGAGATTGTCGACTGCTATAAATCAGATGATTGGCTTTTGTGAGGAGGAGACGGGATATGTGTCTTATAGACGCCATCTCTGGCGTTGGGGATTCAAATATCTGAAGTGATTTGTCTCTATTATAATGTCTCTGGTATATTTCAAACAGTCAAAGTCACAGAACGATTTCATCTAAAAGGTTCATCACTGTCTGAAAGAACGAGCCGTTTGAAACCGTTAATCACAAATCATTTAAATGCTGCTGTGGCATCTTGTGAAAAGCATTATGAAGACTGCCCTTCATCCTAAAAACCACAACAACAACATAATCCAGAGAAATGTTGCGCTCCTCGCTCGTGCAGCTGGTTGTTCCCCCGCTCATCATCGCTCACCGCTCGCTCCAGAAAAAGAAAAAAAATCTGCATTGAATTTCAATTTTTAGCCTAAACTGTATCCTGGCATCCAAAATATCTGAGCAGCCAAACCACATTTTCCAAGCAGAAATTAATCATTTAAACGTCGGCCGTGCTTTGGACTCGTGGCGAGAGTGATACTGGAGGCGACGCTCCAGCTTTTACTTTTTAAAAAAGCCGGAGCGTCAGAGCTTCCTTCAAATCCTCGCCATATTCTACAAGTTACACCTTTAAAATATATAACGATACAAACAAAATCATGATTTGTATCATGGTGAGCTTCTCGTATATCAACATTGATTGTGTTTGTCTGTCAGGGAACCTGTTGGGAACACGGGGACACACATGTGACTGACATACATGTGTGTGCCTGAAGGAAGGTGACCCGTCTATCCGTCAGAACATTTTCCTCTTTTCCCTCCAGCAGTTTTTCTTCTGATTCACAATTTATCATCTGTCCATCAAATCTCTGCCTATACATCCTCGATGTGTCTCGCTCTCTCTCTCTTTACCGTCTCAGCTGTGATGATGACATCATTCACACTTCAGCTTCGTGTTCAGTAGAAACAGTGAAACGTGAAAACAAGTTAACTGAAGTTAATCTACAGTTAATTATTCTGTAATTTCCTTCTTGTCCACAAATCTCACGTAACGTTCTGACTTCCTGTCTGTGGCGGTCAGCTCCAGCCCCACTGGTTCCTGCTGAAGATTTAAATCTTCACAACCTGACAACTAGAACTCAGTAGAGTGTATACCTCCGCCAAGACTGAACAGTCCCCTTTAATTCAAACCTAATCCAATATTGAATAAAACATATTTAGATTCACGAGATACAGATTTTGGTTCTACATC
>NC_140198.1:1755148-1760148 GCF_965226575.1 Pagrus pagrus | reverse complement strand
GATGATGTTGTGGTTCTGGTGGCTTCATCAGACCTCCTGTGCCCTGGAGCAGTGGCGGGTGAGCCGGAGGCAGAGCTTCTTCCACCAGAGCACTTGTTGGATTATCTAACAGTATGTAGTAACACAACATCAGTAACATTATCTAACCATCTGTCATCACATCCAATTTATGGAGCGATTGACAAGGTGTGAAGGTGAAAACATGAGATGAATCTGAACATGTTAAAGACCTTCAGATGGCACTTCATGGTTATTTATACAGACACAAACAGACATTTATAAAACTGATGGAGAAGAGACAAAAATAGCTGCTGACTAATTATCAAAGAAGACTCCACCTGTTTACAGCGGCACGCTGATGCCCAGTGTACGGGGTCATGTGATAGTTGTTCACAGGTGTGTTGTCTGGACTGAGATTAAAAAACAACTAAAAATAGAGGATGTCACCACGAGAGGTTAATAGGAGAAGTTATGGACTTGTTGCTGTTGCAGATACAGGCTATGTTCAGACCGAAAACTGCTTTATAAATAAAGTTTAGTATTGTTATTGTTATTATTATTGTACCATAAAGTAAAACCCCGGCATTAGAAGCTGTACAGAGGGATTGTTGTTCACCTTCAGTTTGATCAGTGTGACGCAGGTTTTCAGTCCCAACAGTCAAAGAGTCTCTGATTGAACCCTGACGGTGATTTATTAATAAAGTCTCTGAGTTGATTTTAATAGAAACTAAATGAAAAGCTGCTTTGAAGAAAACGGTGAATAATTTTGAAAATGATCAGTTTTTCAAAAGTAACTAATATTCAAAGGGCTGAAACATGAACCCTCAGCAGTGAAAGTGTCGGCGGCAGCTGAAGTTTTGCTGCTGGTGTCACAGTTCAGAGAGTTGAGGGTTAAATTTACATTTTAATGAAGCGCTTTGATGTTTCAGAGCCCAGCGGGCAGAAAAAATCACAAATACATTTTTCATGACGTTTTACATGCTGGAAAATTACCTGGTCCTTCTCCAGCAGAGGACAGATGAACCTGAGAAGACGTCCTGCTGTATCTGTTCTTTAATGTATGAGCAGTAAATGGGTTGTTACACACGGCGATGTCGCCGCGAGGACGCGTCTGTTTACATGCGTGTGGAAGCAGATGTGACTGTTTCCCATCAAGCTTCAGTCTCAGTTATGTTCATGATGATGAAGTTTCTTGGTTCTCTGTAAAGGTCCTGCTCTGGGATGGACAGAGATGGTGTTTTTTGTTGTTTTTTTTGTCTCTGGACTCAAACTGAAAGTGTCATGAACTCATGAGCTCCGGAGGCATGTTGCATTGTGGGAAAGGCCTGCAGGAGCGTTTGACATCAAGTGTATCATGTTAACGTGTGTGTGTGTTTGTTGGAGATGATGTGATCGGCTGTGACACGCAGCTGTCAGCAGAGATAACGAACCAGCTGAGAGTCGGGTTAAAAGTGAAACCGGTCTTATTTTAAACACACAAACAAACAAACAAACAAACAAACAGAAAATAAAACGTAAAAACGTACATAATTGTAAGTGAGCTTCTGTCGTCTGGTTATATCATGAAGGACGCAGGTACAGCCACCTCCATTTTGGCCACACTCACACACACACACGCACACGCACACGCACTCACTCACTCACTCACACACTCACACTCACACACACACACACACACACACACACACACACACACTCACACACACACTTACACACGCACACACACTCACACACACACTTACACACGCACACACACACACACACACACACACACACACACACACTCACACAGAGTGACCTTTCCTCTCTCAGCAGGTTTCTCGTCTCCCTCCTCTGTTCTCGTCTCCTTCTCGTGTCTCGGTGACCTTTCTGTTTGTTCCTGGAGCTGGACGCTCCCTCAGGATTTTAAAATCATGTCAGTTTTTCTGGTAGATTAGTAGTTATGAGTACAAAACAAATAATCTACAGTCAGGACAGAAAGCTGTCGTCCTCAAGCTTATACAAAAGATTTTGTGGAAATCTTGACAGAGCTGCCTGTTGACACATAAAGAGACGCATATAAATACATGTATAATGTATAAACGATTATGAATAAAGGTAAAAGTTAACTTGCAGTTATTTTACACCAGGGTTTAAAATGAAACTGAGGCTAAAAACTGATTAATTAATCATCTTGGTTAAAAAATGATGAAATAAAGAAGTTTTCACCCTGATGAAACTTTGTGAACACGATTCTTCGTTTGTTATTTGAAACATTATGAACGTTTCCACTAAGTGGCCGTTTTCCTGGGGTTCAAAAAATAAGAGAAGGCAGAACAAACAACATAAACTTTTGAAAATATGTAAAATAATTTAGTACATGAAAGTGTAGAGAATAAAAAGCTCATATTGAAGTCAGAATAAAAGAAACAAAGAGGAGCAAAATAATCAAGTTAAAAGTTAAAACGAAACTTAATGTATGTGAGAATCTCAATTTATTGCCTCACAAGGAGGTTAAGTTTTCAAGTGTCTGTTGGTTGGTAGTTTTTCGTTGATTGTTTTTTAGTTGGTTGGTTGGTCAGCTGGAAGACACAAGAACTACTCAATAGATTTCCACCAAACTTGGATGGAGGATGGGTCTTGGCCCAGAATAGGCTTCATTAACTTTTGGGGCAGATGCAGGAATTATGGGGATTCAGAACGGTGCTGTTTAGACTTGCTTGAAGTGAAATAGTATTTAATTGCAGCACCAGACTCTATATAATTATACATAGGTAAGAAGTCTGTGGTATAGGTTTGGGAGTGTTTGGGAATCTTTCCTGTATTCACTCTTTTTGCTCTGTTTTTGGTTTCCACCACCTCCTGAGGGAAACATCTCTGTTTAGTCAGTAAATGCTCCACTATGTTCACCAGCTTGTGTCTAACTGTGTCTGTCGGCTGCTGAGCTGGTGGTGTTCGGTGGATTTTTACAGCCTTTTCTCCCTGAGAACGACGCTGAGCGTGAACCAGAACAGCAAAGTTGAGTCTGGACAGATAAACAATTAGCAGAAACTATAAAACTCTGTCCTGCTGATATTATAGACATGTGACCTAAGACACTCGATTCAAACATGGACTACAAACATGGTGACGTTCATCCCAGGATGGTGTCTGTTCAAGGATTGTAATGAAGATGGTAAAAAATATGTTAATATTCTGAAGACGTGAACGTAAAGAAAACGCTGCATCAGCTTCATTTTCTTTCACAGGTTTTTATGCAACATTCATTACACACACACACACACACACACACACACACTTACACAAGGTCGTCGCCTCCCTGTGTGGCCGCCGGCCCTGTGGCAGGGCCAGTTTCATCTCTTTTCAGTGTAAATGTCAGTTTGGTTAAATTAATTTGGATTCACAAGAGAAACGGTGAAGATGAGGAGCAGGAGAGTAAGAGATTAACAGGGAGGGACGGAGAACATTAAGACTCAAGTACAAACAGTTAGTAACATCTTGATATTAACACAAAAAGACGTTCTCCTTTTTTCATCCTAAAGTCAAATAAAAGTCCAGTTTTTCTTCCTGTTGTTTCTTCAGTGGTCAGAGTTTCTTTCTTCTTTCACCGTCATCTGTTGAACGAGAAATGTTTCACCTTAAATCTCATTTTTAACACCTGTGAGAACTTGCAGGAGTTATGACATCACAACTAGTTTGGAGCCAATCATGGTGCAGTATGTAACTTACACGAGCCGAAGAGGGACACGTGAAGCCTCCAGGTCACAGACACAAGGGACCAGGAGCCGTTTTGAAGAAGCATTCATATATTTATATATATACAGTATATAAATATATATTGTAAACATGTATGGACAAGATCTTTAAGTTATATTGTTTAATGACTCATCAATATTCAGTTCCAAATCATGAGTCATCAATATTCAAGTCCAAGTCAGTGACACTCCAGCGTGAGTCAGCGGTTTCTAAATGGTAGAAAAATAAAAGTCTGAGTCATCTTACAAGTCGTCAACATGACTCAACATTCAGGCACGAGTCGTCGACGTTCGGCTCCGTTTCAAATCATGACTCATCAATAAAGTTCTAATAATAGTCCAAGTCTGAGTCCAAACGGACGACACGACCCGATTGGCTGCTCCTCCAGAAGTGTAATGCAGGTTGACGTCTTCATTTTTGGACACCTGGAGAAACCATGGCAACCGGGCCAATCTCCTGAGGGCGAAGGAAATGAGTAGTTTTGTAGTGTGTGTGTGTGTGTGTGTGTGTGTGTGTGTGTGTGTGGTGAACATGAAGTCATCTACAGCTGATCGTGTGGAGGCTCCTGACAGATTGCAGCTCTATCTTTAGAGACAGACTCATCGCTCCTCTGTGACAAATATAATGATGATGTGTAGCTCTGATAAATCAGGACACACAAACACACAAACACACACACACACACGCAGTATAGGAGGTGTATTGTCAGCGTTGTGATGGAGGTGACGTGGAGCGATAGCAGCTGTTGGACATTTTTGAGACTTTCTCTTCTATTTTTAATCACATTTTTCGTGCCGGCTCAAACACGTCTGCTGGCACCACTGACAGCTTGTATTTTTCCTCTGCATGCTGTGAGTAAACAAAAATCATAGTTCAGTTAACAGTTGATGAAGAGCCAGTGCTGGAGAGATGCAAACACATCATCATCATGAATTATCAGGTTTCTATCAGAGAAACTAAACATGGTTTAAAGCAGATTTACTGAGTTAACATTAGTGAGTTTTACAGTTCATAGTGTGTTGGTATAATTATATTTTTGTCATATAAATATGGTAGATTATATCAAACCTACACCCATGCCCACAGCGAATTATTAGGCTACTATTAATATTAATATTATTATTGTTCAAAGTTCAATCAATCCGACTAAAGAAGTATTTCACAAGAAACGAGAGAAAACAGACAAATTGTTCTGGTATTTCGCACAAAAGGTAAAAAACCTACGACAACCAGAATGCACTGCGCCGCACCGGACCAGTAAACAC
>NC_140198.1:1399636-1754948 GCF_965226575.1 Pagrus pagrus | reverse complement strand
CTGCTGCTGTCTGTGAGGCATGAAGAAGAGAAGGAGCAGGAGTCTCTACATGTTATCATCAGGTACACACACTCACACACACTCACACACACACACACTCAGACACACACACACACACTCACACACACACACTCACACACACACACACACACACACACACACACACTCACACACACACACACACACACACACACACACACAAACATGCGTCTTTTCTTCGATTGATTAATTGATTAGTTGTTTGGGCTCTAAAATGTTCGATCAGTGTTTCGACAGTGTTGCTTGTTTTATCCACAAAGATATTCAGTTTACATTTATCAAACTGACTGATTCATGATCAATTTAATAGTTGACAGATGATCGATTCATCATTGCAGACATACAGACTGTATATTGTACAGTTTATATATTTATTTATCTGGATATACTTTTTTGATTTCTTCCTTTAGTCTATTTTTTTTTACGTAATTTGTTTGATTTATTTTTATTCTGATATAAATATAGTGTGTGATGTGGACGAGACTGCAGCTGCATTTCATTATGAAATCCTCTGTTGAAAGATGAAAATGAAGCTTATTCTCGGACCCTGCGTGAGGCTCAGTACCGCGGCCGGCCCACGACTCACAATCGTCTCTGAATTAATAGATTTCAGACCGAAGCTTCAAAGATTTAAACATCAGATGTTTTCAGAGAGTGAAGAAGGAAGTGACTAAAAATAACGAGATAAAAACGTCGTCTGTGAACCTGAGTCATGTCAGACAGTTTCATCAGCAGTGATGGTTGTTTAAAAATAAAGACAACAACTCCCATGATCCCACACTTCATCATGATGTCATCACACTATACTGAGAGACCCCGAGGAACATAAATTTCGCAGTGAGGGGAACAGCAGGAAACCCCAGCAGGGTGGGTGCGTTCATTAAAAACCTAATTACCTGCACAGGTGCATGTGTTTACTTGATGGTTCTTCGTACAGGTGTGACGTTCTGCCTCTGAACAGGCTCAGAGCCGCTGCTTCTGTTCACAGTGCAGACGCTCACAGACCAGCAGAAATAAATAAATGATAACATATGATATGATAAAAATAGACGATTGTGCTCGCTTGTGTTTCCACCTGCTCCGACCGACTCACTGCCAAAGACACGCACACAAGCTGTGATCGAGTTCTTCCATTTTTTAAATGTGCGTCTGGGACTGAGACGGTGACAAGCAAGATAGTGAGGGTAAGAGATGAGCTCAGCACAGGAATCATTTTGAGGTAATATTTTACAAAAACAACGTTGTTTCTATAATTGAATCTGGCAGGAAACACGCTGCAGAGTTAACTAAGATACAGACAATCAGCGTGGTGCAAGATGGAGCCAGCAGACAAACCTGGGTGTGTTTAATGGACCAGCACCACTGAGAGACCACACACACACACACACCCTCCACACACACACACAGCCACACACACACACACACACACACACACACACACACACACACACACACACACACACACACAGCCACACACACACACACACACACACACAGCCTCACACACACACACACACACACACACACACACACACACACACACACACACACACACACACACACACACACACACACAGCGAGCCCTGGCAGAAGCCCTGAGGCCAGAAAATACTTCAAATAAAGGACTGGAGACATTAAGCTGATGAAATGCTGCAACATGCTGCTTTTGTTTTTCTTCTTTCTGTTTTTCTTTAAAAACCTGTGTCCACAGTGTCAGTTATTTCTTTGGACCTGTTTGAGACACCTTTCTGCTCGATGCCCGTCTGGTTCTGGTCTCTGCGTCTCTGAGCTTTTGTCTCTTCTGTCCCTTCAGGTGTCGGTTGAAAAGCGTCTACCACAGATTGTCACTGACCGAGCTGCCTGAAATCCCCAGTGTACCAGAGCTAGCCAAGGTAAACACACACACACACTCACACACACACACACACACACACACACACACTGACACACACACACACACTCACACAAAAGCAAGGCTGGAGAATAAAGCAGTATTTAAATATGACGTCAGAACAGTTGTGGTTCGTTCATGTTTAACCTCGACTTTATCTCGAGCGTTTAGTTCAGAGCATTTCACTCGCTCTTCGTCCGGTCCCTCACCTGCGACCAGTTTACCTTTGTTTTCAAAACCCGCTGACAGACACTGAACACACACATGATGTTTGGACCAAAGAAATGAGGAGCTTCAGTCATCAAATTCATAAGAAACGCTAAGAAAAAGTAGAGCTGCCTCATCTCTAGTTTGTCTTTGTTGTTTGTTCAGTCACCAGAACTACATGTTGGCATTGTACGTTTCTGCAAACCACAGATATGTCAAATGTGTACGTTTCATACGTTTCATATCACCAGACGGCTGCCAAGAGAGACGGCAGCTCAACATTTCTAAGCATGTCTGTGGCGACATTCATTAAGCTTAATGAAATGTAAAGTTGCATTGTATCTGTGGTCTGCGAAACGTAAATTGTCAACATTTCTTCCGGCTGTTTGTTTCCATATGAGTGAAAACATTTTTATAATTGTGTTTTTGTTCCTGCTGAAGCTGCTGTGTGACGAAGCAGCAGGTCTGAGGTTCAGTCCCGTCCTCTACCCAAAGGTGAGCTCAGAGACACAACACACAACCGACCACCTCCGATTTATTCTGCTGAACGACTGAAGAGATCACGTTGGACTGATGTTATCAAACCTGTCTGTCTGTCCGTGTGTGTGTGTGTGTGTGTGTGTGTGTGTGTGTGTGTGTGTGTGTGTGTGTGTGTGTCATCAGGCGTCTCAGCTGATAGTAAACTACGATGAGCATGAAGTCAACAACACCTTCAAGTTTGGGGTCATTTACCAGAGCTTTGGACAGGTACCGACTCACATCTCCAGTCTGTACGTGGCCGACTGTGTGTGCAGGTTTTTCAGATGAAGATCAGAGATGTTTGATTTGATATTAAAATGATTTCAAATCCCCGTCTTTTGTTTTGTAACATGAGAAGTATTTGTTTGTATGAGAAGAAGCTCCTCGTGTCCCAGTTTGTTTCCCTGTGTGATGGATATGATCACGTTGTGGCTGCGTGTTGTCACGTGTCCGTCAGGCGTCTGAGGAGGAGCTGTTCAGGAACAACGAGGAGACGCCGGCCTTCAGCCAGTTCCTGCAGCTGCTGGGAGACACAGTGGAGCTGCAGGACTTCAAGGGGTGAGGACTGAGACAACAGACCTGTTCACAGCAGCCATTTTGACGTTAAACAGTCGGGTAAACACACTTGCTAACAAGTGTCTAACTGAGACTACAGAGGTTGTCGGGGACATTAAACGTCCTCACAGCGAACACGGAGACTTGTCTCCTCACTAGTCCGTCTTTACAGGCCCACTTTAGTTACACACTGTTCTCACTCTGACTTTACAACTTGTACATTGATCAGTTTATAGAAAACATGGACAGTAATTGTGTAGTAAGACGCTCAGTGGTGGAGACGTTTAAGTCATGTGACCGTGATGTCGTCTGTTTGTAGCCTAGCATTAGCTTTTTACTGCTACACATTTAATTTACACTTCAAACATCACAGAGTGGAGTTCATCTGTGGAGATTATCTGGATGAACAGAACCTGGAAGGATCAGAAACAGATTATTTTCTGTAATAATCCAAAAAACACTTCAATAATCCCACAGAGGAACCAGAGCGATGCAAACTTCAGTCAGATACAAACATACGTCATCTCTCCACCGCTCTATATTCACAATAACGTGTTTTAAACAAGCAGCGAATAGAAAACACAGCTCTTTCTATGTGCGATGATACAAACTGTAAAATTGTGGATAATATTAAAAAATCATGTTCAAAGCATCAGGAAGAAGTAGGTCGTGTTTGCAGATGACATCCAGTCAGATTTAGATTTCTCAGCTGACCTCGCAGTCGTCATGTTTGGACTGAAAGGAGAGCAGCAGCTTCTCCGCTCCCTCATTTCATTTTGGGGAATGTAAATGATGTAACAGGACGACCGAGTTCAGTATTTTCTGTTACAACAGAACGAAACTTGTGAACTGTTAAAACAAAATTGGGTTTTGATGGACAGAAGTCCTCCAGCAGGGAGACAGAAAGAAAGAAATCCTCTGGAAAGACTCAGAGCAGACTGAAATCTAAAAAAAGTTAAATAAACCAGGTAAATCCTGTCTTCCCTCGCTCTGTGCAGGTTTCGTGGGGGTCTGGATGTGTCCCACGGTCAGACGGGTTCTCAGTCCGTCTACACCGTCCACAGACAGCAGGAGATCATGTTCCACGTCTCCACCAAGCTGCCCTTCACTGAGGGAGACACACAGCAGGTGGGCAGCACGAGCATCGATACAACCATCAGGAGAGAGATCATACATGACTCAGCATAACTCAGCATAACAGCATTATGCTGCAAAACAGACGACACTGTGACACCATGTGGGTCAGCATGACTCAGCATAACACAGCATGAAAAACAGCATGGATGACATTATTGTGACATGATTAAAGCATTACATATTTAACATTGAGCAGAACATGAGAGGATGACAGTAATGTGGTGTGACTTTAACGAGTCATGTCCAAGTGAACTGACGAGAACCAAGAGGACACGATGAGACTTTGTGACAGAAGACAGCCGACGCCTCAGAACAGAAACATCATTTCAGCATCATCGTTTGGTCTGTAGCCAACACTGATGTTAGCCTGTTGAAAAACCTTCGTCTGTTGGAGAAGCTAACACGCTTAATCTGTTGTTGGCCTGATGGGGAAGCTAACATAAACATTAGCCTGTTAGCTTGGACCCTGTATTAACAGGTTTATATCCTGTCCTTCACCCACATGATTAATGACTCATCAAAGCTAAAACCCTTTTTTTCTTGTGTGATATAGCGAACTAGCTAGCCTGAGACATCCGTTGCCATGGATACAGGGAGTCTCGTGTGTATTGTAAACACAAGACAAACAGTTAGGACATTTTTCTGTAATGAGGCTCCGGGACGTCACATGACACGTTGTAACACGTCACGTTTTCCTTCAGCTCCAGAGGAAACGTCACATAGGAAATGACATCGTGGCGCTGGTGTTCCAGGAAGAGGCCACGCCGTTCGTCCCCGACATGATCGCCTCCAACTTCCTGCACGCCTTCATCCTGGTGCAGGTGGAGGAGCCGTGCTCGGACAACACCTCCTACAAGGTACAGCTGACAGCAAAGCACTGAAGTTTAGTGCTAACGTTGGCTCACCAGTAAAATGTGACTGTTGTGACTGACAGGTGTCCGTCACAGCACGAGAAGACGTACCTCCGTTTGGCCCGCCCCTCCCGAATCCAGCCGTTTTTAGGAAGGTGAGAGGAAGTGGAGGTTTGTCTGTAGAGTCATGAAGTACTAATAAAGTGTTTATATTTGACTTATTTTGTGTGTTCAGGGTCCAGAGTTCAGAGAGTTTCTTCTCACTAAACTCATCAACGCAGAGCTGGCCTGTTACAAGAGCGACCGCTTCGCCCGCCTGGAGGTAAAAACACCTGAAAAAGACACGCGAGTAGAAACACAGTGTTACAAGTGTTTGTACAAATAAAGGTTAAAATATGTACAAGTCCTGTTCAACATTATTGGCATTAAAATGTACTTGAAGTAACATAATGCAACTTTTTTAAATGTAGATATTTTATTGCAACAGGGACAAAAGATCTTGGATGCACAGAAAGTAAAGTGATCCTGTAAAGGTGTGGAGACAAAAGTACCATATTTCTCTCTGAATGTGTGTGTGTGTGTGTGTGCGTGTGTGTGTGTGTGCGTGTGTGTGTGTGTAGGAGCGAACTCGGGCCGCCCTGCTGGACAGCCTCCATGATGAGCTGCAGACACGCTCCCAGTGCATGCTGGGATTGACATCAGGTCTCGAGGAGGAGGGGCGAGCTGAGAACGGACACGCCCACGGAGGTCTGCTGGAGTCCATCAAGGTGTGTGAGTGTGTGTGTGTGTGTGTGTGTGTGTGTGTGTGTGTGTAATATACATGATAGACAGCGGCTCAGCCGGTGTGACTCCAGAAGTCATAAATACTTTATTGATCCTGAGGGAAATTTAACCTCCTGTTTCTTATATGACTCATAAACACACAGCAGGATATAAGAGGAGTCTCAGGATGTTAACACAGCTCAGAGAGAGACAAATGTAATCACATTACTCTAACTACTAATGCGTCTGCTGGTAACACTTCCTCTCTCTCTTTCTCTCTGTCAGAGGGCGATGCGAGGACGGAGCGTCTCCATGGAGACCATGTCGCGGGGCGGGGCCGGTCTGCCCACCAGCCTCAGTGGGGGGGGGCTGGCACACATCAGCGCTGAGGTGAGCAGAGGTCAGAGGTCACCGAGGAGGAGAGAGGACTTCATCTTTTACTCACCTGCTGCTGTGTTCTGTGTTTCAGTATAACGTCAAATCTCCGGTGAAGAGGCGCTCAGGGATTTTCCCTCGTCTGCTGAGTGTCGACAGTCAAACAGAGAGACACAACCAGAGGAGGTAACAGACAGACACACAGACAGACACACAGACAGACACACAGAGACGCTAACAGTTTCCACCTGCTTCCAGTCTTTGTGCTAAGCTAAGCTTTGTTCTTCTTCAGTCTCCTCAGTGAGCAGAGGAGCTTTGACAGCTGCCACCCGACACTGGAGGTGAGGTCAGAGCTGCCGTCCAATCCCAGCTCTCCAGAGGCGGGACAACGGGACAGGTGTGAGACTGAACCGGGCTTTGTTTCTTTTGTTGTTTGTTTGTTTGTTTGTTTGTTTGTTTGTTCATTCATTCCTTCGTTCGTTCCTTCCTTTCTCACCTTCTCTCTCAGCAGCTGCTGATTTGCAGATCCCCTCATGTTTGTTCGACCTCGTGGAGTTTTAGTTAAAAACACTGAATGAAAATATGAATGTAGTTATAAAAAGGACTAAATGAAACATACTAAAGACTAAAGCTGGATTTTTGGTCGGGCACTCGACACATTTGATGAGTTTTGCTCGACAGAAATTAAAAATCTGCACAACATTTTTAGTTTAAAGCTCCTGTTGGTAAGAAAGGTGATTTTTGAGTCTCATTCCCAACTCGTCAGTACTGACACGTTGGGATGGCGTTTGACCCGAAGCGAAGTTTCCGTTGTCTCTATGGTGAAGAGAACCTTTCCTCCAGTAGCTAACATAACTACATGAAAGGAAAGTGTTGAGAGATGAAAATATTCATTTCCGTCATGCGACACTCAACAAAAGTATCAAACGGACGACCATAAATCTACAGTGGGACATGAGGGACAGTCAGGAACATAAAACCAAAAAGGTGATAGCACATGAGGTCCACACATCCAGAGAGAATCCAGTCTGGTGTTATTAAAGTGTTTGACTTGTTATCTGCAGGATCCACATGAAGAAGGAGAGCAGTAAGATCTCCAGATCGACGTCCAGCACCTGCAGCTTCAGCGTCCCTGCTGACGAGTCTCACCTGGTGAGTCGGACACAACACGAACTACAACAGAAGAAGAGACGACGCATTTTAATAGTTTGTGATATTAGTAACGTGTCCTCGCTCTCCCTCTCTGTGTGTCTGTAGCTCGCCCAGGCTGTGACGGTAGAAGGTCAAAGTTCAAGTCCGCTCATCGTCTGTCGCAGCCCAACAGGTTCACTTCCTGCTTCATTTATCAATATTACATGATGACATGTTTAAACGGCACCAGTTTAACCCCCTTGTTCCCCCTCACTGTGCTGTTAATAGCTAATTCTCCTGAGTTCCCACCGACTTTGCTTCGAGTTCGAGTGTAAATAAACGCAGTTGGGACAAATTAATAGAAGAGATTATCGTGGATGAACGGGTGGAACGCAGGACTTTCACTCCAGAGACCTGTGAAGTCAAAAGTTGATTTAGATTAATGACTTTTAGACTTTCTGACATATTAATTTAATTTTTTTCCATTTTCAGCCGCAGGTGGAGAAGTTTGGGTATTAAAACTACTTGGTTTGATTCAAGAAAGGTCGCAGATTTGTGTTAAAATAGACTCTTTCACGAGGTTTACCTCGTTAGAAAGGCTTTCCGGGAGTCACAAGGACGAGTTGAGCTAATCGCAGCACTGTAGGGTGGTACAGTACCAGGTGGTGCTGTCTGAAGTGTTTAAAGATCCAGAAAAAATCAAAGAACGACTTAAAAATCACAGCTGATTTTCATGATTTCACAATAATTAGGTAGGTGATTGTACTTTAATTCTCGTCTGATCCTCTTCTGCTGTTCGCTTCACTACACTGATCTCAGGTTCGAGTCAGAGCTGTGCAGGTTTCACAGTCCAAAGTCCGAGTTGTTCAGCCTGAATTCAACATGGCCGCCGCTCTGATGTTTGTTGCGTCTTTTTGTTCATGTCAGAATAAACTGTACGTTTTTTTCTTCTTCTTTCAGAGTTGAAGAATAAAAACTCTCCCAGGTCGAACCTCAAGTTTCGTTTTGATAAGCTGAGTCACTCGGCTGCAGTAAGTCTGAGTGTTTACGTCCCGTCATGCAGCTGAACTCTTCCTTTATACTCAGTGTTGTATCTGTGTGAAGAGGCTCAGGTGATGATGTTTGTGTTCAGCTCAGATTCTCATTAATCTTCATGTTTCAGGCAGATTAACAGCTCTGATGCTTTCTGACTGATTCTTCTCTGTGTCTGCAGCAGGGCCACTAAACTGTGAGGACAGCAGTGGGAGGTGTGTACAGTATCATGTCTGTGTCTTGTATATATATAAATATATATGTATATACATAAATATTATGAGATGTTTAAAAATCTGTTAAAATGCTGTTAGAAAAACAACAAACACTGCTGCAGCTTGTTGGAAACACTGCAGGTTTTTAATATCCAACTTCTGACGCCCCATTTTTAGTCTTTTATTCTCTGAATGTTGTTATTTTACTGTCAGACTGAATCAGTTCAGTGATCGTTGTGCACTCAGCAGCAGAGTTCAGCCTCTTTGGTCCCTGGGTTTCGTCTCTCAGGCTGCAAACATTTTGCTTTTTCTGCTCCCTGAAAGAAAAATCCTGCAGACACGACTCGGGGCTGAAAGAGACGCTGCGAAATTAGTTTACAATATTTTTATCTACAGTTATTACTATCAGTAAAATGTTACAATTAAACATCAGTCAAATGTAATTATTTATTGTATTTATTTAGCTTCAAGCTAAATAGCATCTGTAGTCCACTGGCAGGTCAGAGCAGAGAAACGGCACCACGAGGGCTCGTTTATGATCCATCGGACCGCATCCTTTCAGAAAATGTGCAGAAATGAAGATCAGGAGAGCGAAGTGTAGCGACAGAAGGCTGCGTCCTAACGTTCAGCCTTAACAGAGTAAAAACGATGTACAGAGTCAGACAAAAAAGAGACGCTGCACAGCAAGAGGGAATATCAGTCGACAGGTTCGGACTCATATTGAGGATGTTATCAGGATCTACCGAACAAAGAGCAAAGCACAGAGCACTTTATATTAGATGTGCAAATTATTTGAAGTAGAATTAGATTATTTAGGAACGGAGAGGTTAATGTAGCACAAAGTGTTTTTGTTTGTTTGTTTTATCTCTGGAAAGCAAATTGAATCTACGAATAAATAAATAAAGTGCTGAGCCGACGTCCGTGAGAGCTGCTGCAGATGTTCAGCAGAGGACGAACCTGACGAACCTCCGAGAAACAAAATCCAAATTTAAAAACACTTAAAGCTTCTCTGCTGACGCGAGTTCAGAGCTCAGCTGCGTCACACAGAAGGAAGAAAAACTGAAAGCTGAAGTTTAGAGCTTAATGTTTTATTTTTCTCTTCTCTCACTTTTTATTTTCTAAGATCACGACGAGGAGGTTCAGACAAACATCAGCCTCCACACACCGAGGAGGAGGAGGAGGAAGAGGAGGAGGAGGAGGAGGAGGAGGAAGAGGGGGAGGAGGAGGAGGATGAAGAGGAGGAGGAGGAGGAGGAGGAGGAAGAGGGGGAGGAAGAGGAGGAGGAGGAGGAGGAGGAAGAGGAGGAGGAGGACTTTAATGTGAACAAACTGATGAAGATAAAAAGGGAAAAACAACACTTCAACATTCCTCCTTCACTGCTGCAGACCTGCAGGACTGTGTGCACGCCAACACACACGCACACACACACATGCACACACACACACACACACACACACACACACACATGCACACACACACACACACACACTGGGGCTGAAGCTTTTACATTGAGGCAGATTAATTAAAATTAAAGGGCCACTTCACTCATTTTACATGTGACAGGTTGTTTACGGGTCACGTCTCAGTCTGCGGGAACAGAAAGTTACTCTGATGATGTCACTGTGATGTCATCAGGGGGCTGGACTTCAGAACTAACACTGTAACATTAACGTCACATTACTGATGACTCATCATCATCAGGCTCGGTGCCCCGTGTCGCTGTTTTGTGGTGTATCATCGAGGCTGTCATCGTCTGGAGGTGGGCGTGGTTTCATCTGACCTGGACATGTGGTGGAGACGAGGTGGAGACGAGGTGGAGACGAGGTGGAGACGTGGTCGGGGGTTCGGTGCTGATCCGTGAAGTGTTCGGGTTGTTCAGTTTACATGCTGGTGATCCCACAAACAATCAGTCGTTTTTAAAATCCTCATTTATTTGTGGATCAGAACCAGATTCATGTCACATCGTTCATATGTTGGACTGTCAGAACATCGTGACTCTGCTCTGGTTAAAGGCTCATTCCACCAGTTTGACACATTAGAGCGTGTTTACAGGTGAGTTCTGCTGCACATGTGAGAAAAAGTAGCATGAAGCCTTTTGTGTCTCCAGATGAAGCTGCGTGTCATCTGATAAACTGCCTCCAGTGATGTCACTCAGTGGCTCTGTTGCATTGTGGGTAATGCAGGCGGCAGGTTTTGAGGAGGAGGAAGAATGTGTGGAATAAAAAGTTGAAATCTGGTCCATTTGTTTTGAAACTGTCCACAATGAGTCCAACAGTGTTAAAGCAGATGAAAAACCTGCTGCCTACATTACCCACAATGCAACTCAGACACTAGCCCTTTTCAGACAGAAATGCAATATCACCGCAACGCTGGCTCGCCTGTCCGCCGCCTTCGTTTATTCACACTGAACCGAGCAGCGTCACACATACAGTCGTTCTCCAACAGCTGTTAACACACGAGTGTAAAACTGGTGGATTTACCCTTTAAACGACAGCAACATGGTCCTAAAATCATCATTTTAGTAACTAGTAACTACAGTTATTAAATAAATGTAGTGGAGTGGACGTGTAAAGTAATTGTACTTAGTTACATTCCAACGCTGCATTTGAAACAATCGTTTTTACTCAGACAGGAAGTTAAAGAAAGTCTGCGGACACACGAGCTCCTCCGATCCTGTCTGTGGTGAACGTTCTCCTTCATGTTGTTCTGATCCGACCGACCGTCTGCTGAATGTTGTATATCCATTATTTTCTCTGCATTCGTCCCAGAACCAGAACACGTCTGTACGTTTACTCGTCAGTCACATTTTAAATCATCACAGCTGAGACTCTAACAACAGTTTGTCTCTTTCATCACAGCCGAGTGTCAAACCTGCAGCAGGTTTTATACCAGAGATCAGAAATATCGACATAAACACCAAAATATGAGGATTATCAGGAGGAACAGGTTGGACCGGCGCCGTGCTGAAAGTGACGACTGTTCGACTGCAAAAAGAAGAAGCTTCACTGCCGTTTGATGCAAAAACCGACAGGAAACAGATGTTTATTTTGCACTAAGATGACACAAAGCTCTGTGGATGTAAAATACTACCGTGAATATTAAATATGTAAAGAACACTGACTCAACATTAAATCTACTGTCAACGTCTTGATGCACTGAAAGCACAAATCTGTCCCTCCTCCCCTCGCTCCGATTTCAGGTGTACATTTCTGTGTTGACATTTTTGCACAATAAGAGTAAATAATTTATTTTGAAAGGGGACGAAGGAGGAAGTAGCATAAGTACAAAGATGTCGCTGTGTGTTTTTAATGTTGGATGAAATGATGGAAAAATGAGATTTCTGTGATTCTGACATGAAAATCTGATAAAAGTTTCTGCAGGACGGCATTTTTCTACTGTGTGTGTGTGTGTTTGTGCGCGTGTGTGTGTGCGTGTGTGTGTGTGTGTGTGTGTGTGTGTGTGTGTGTGTGCGTGTTAACTGATTCATTTTCCTGATAAATTTATTTCTACATTAATAAATTCAAAAAAGTAAAACTCAAAATTTCAAGTTGAAACATTTCAATAAAATTTTAAATAAGATTAAAAACATAGTTCTTTAAGTTTTGCGTTTCAGTTTGTCAAAGTTAGACTTTTTATTTTGTTTCTATGGTTTTGATTTGTGATTATTTTTATTTTGTCGTTAGTGAAACGGATCCGTCATCACAAGAAACCAGGGGCCGTATTCCTAAAGACTCTCAGTGCAGAGTTGCTCCTAGTGGCCAAAGGAAATTCTCAGAATCATGATGTTTTCTTATAATTTCCCCTAAAAGTGAAGAGTAGATCCCAGTAAAGATAAAAGCTATTCCTAAAGAGTCCCAGCTCTTAAGAGAGCTCCTCAGGTGAGATCTGTTAAGAGCAGGGAAGAGGACTTTTCAGCAGCTCAGGAGTTCCCTGAGCAGAGGACAAAATGGCGGACGGGAGAGACAGGAGAGATATTCTCCAAACACTGGATGACAGTGAGTTAATGAAACGCTACAGATTGGATCGTGCAGGAATCATGTTTGTGGTTGATCTCATTAGAGATGCACTTCTTCAACCCAACGACACAGTGCAATACCACCCGAAATGAAAGCCAGCCAACACTGCTTCTTATAGGCCGGTCAGCAATCACAGACATCGATGAAAGCTGAACCAATTTACCCTCGTTAATACCAAATTGAGTTGAAATGTTGAAAGTGCAAAAATGACCAGCATGGCAATTAATATAAGCAAATAAATAAAACTATCACTGTGTGAATACTGTGCAAGTGGGCCTAAGTCTTCACACATTTTGTAGGATAATTTTAAAGTATAGCTTACTATTCATTTAACAGATATTTTCCTTTATATGAAATATTATTTATTATTACACAGTCTGCATAAGATTAGATTCTATGATTAAGTTTATCAATTTGAGGGTCCAACCTTTGCCCATTATCACCAAAAGTATATTTTTTATCCAGCTTTTAGGATCAACCAATCACAGCTTTTGAAATGATGACTCATACCTAGCAACGGGTCGACCACACCTCCTCACTAAGAGAGAGTTTCTGTCCATTCCTCACTCAGAGTTCTGAGAATGTTCCTGAATCACTCCTGAGCTCAGACTCCCTGCTAGGAATGTTTAGGTTAAGTTAGGAGCTCTGAGAGGATTCTCACAATCTTTAGGAATACGGGCCCAGGTGACTCGGAGAAGTCGGGTCACGCAGGTAATCAGGTGTGTTTCATGAAAATCCACTTTTACAGTTCAGCAATAAGTGACCTGAGATGTTACAGCATAGAAGAAGAAAATTAGTGCTGCGACTCATTAATGTCATTACTGAATGACCTGCCAAATATCATCTCGATTAATTAACTAATCGTCCGTAAAATAGCTGATAAATGTCAAAAAACATTTTCCTGGAGCCCGAAGTGACGTCTTCAAATGTCAAACCAAGAGTCCAAAACCCAAAGATTCATTTACTGTCAGAAATGACAAAGAAAAGCTGCAAATCGTCACATTTAAGAAGCTGGAGAGAGACGATGTTTGATGGTTTGACTTGTGCTCCAGTTCGAACTGGGACTGTGATTGTGGTACAAGTGACAAGCAAGTCCCAAGTCATTGTTCTCAGGTAAGTCAGGTCCAGTCCTGAGCTTTGTTCAGGGCAGGTGAAGTAAGTCAGACCACAGAACTGCAGTCTCAGCAGTATCCGGTCTGAAAAGTATAAAAGGATTATAACAGAAGAGACACAACATCAGTTCCTGTCTGATAATATCATCTGTCAATTAATCCAACCCGTCCAAAAAGTGTGACGGTACTTTTAATATGTATGATGATCGCTGATATTCAGTGAAATCAAACAACAAACAACTCAGCTGGGCTCAGAAAAGCTCGTGAAAAAGATGAAAGTCACAATAAATCTGCTCATATTGACAACTGCAGTTCTGGTTCTGGTTCAGTTCTGTGAGCTGCTGATACACAGGAGCAGCTCTACAGTGTTTCAGTCAGGAGACGACGTCACTAACGACGCTGTCGTCTTTATAATGACGTCTCAGTCTGATGTTTCATTAGTTTGATGAAAACATGTCAATATTTTGTCAATTTGAGCAGATTTATTGTGATGTTCGACTTGTTTTCGAGCTTTTCTGAGCCCAGTTGGATAGACATTACATGGACATAGACATTCAACTGCACCTATATTACAGACTTTACAGTAAACACACGGAGAAGAGGCTACAGCGGTATTAGCATTTTAGCTCAATAGCTCCCAGGTCATGTGATGAATTGACTCAAAATCAGTGTGGGATCATGTAACTACACTGGCTGCATGAGATACGCCTCTTGTTTTTACATTTTACATCTCTAAATATTTTTATAAATTTTTATATGCAAATATTAGCATTTTAGCTCAATAGCTTCTCCATAGCTTTAAACACAGTATCTCTGCTTCAAATATCCCGCATTTTTATTTTGAAAACAGGAAGTCGGTACACGCTGTCGCCGTTTTCTCGTGTGTTTACTGTAAAGTTTGTAATACGGGTGCACTTGAAATGTTGGAGTGGCTCGTGAATGTCTGTCGAATATCCAACTTAAAACTAACTTCACTGAAGTTTTTTTTTTTTTTTTTCAACTTTTAGGATTTAAATCCAGATTAATCTTCAGTGTCACCTTCAACAAGCAGCCACAGAGGAGCTCAACCCACTTTAATCTACTGTACGTGTCCTAACTGAGGCTGAGTGGCGGGAAATGTTCTTTACTTCATGGACGGACAGAAGACATGGGACAGAAGAGACAGCAGGATTACAGAAAGTAATGGAGTATATCTGGCGAGTGTAACTGTACTCACATTCAACACAAGCAGTCATGTTGAGGTTAATGTACAATCAGTTAATAATCTGTATGTTTGGGGCGAATACACAACACAAAGCTCTGTATGTGTGGACACAGATGGCTTGTTAGCCTTAGCTAGCTTGTTAGCCTCCAACATCAACACAACCCAACACAGTTCAGAGGTCAACTCATTAAAAGAGTCAGTCTGAAATATCTAAACAGTCTCATTGTTTTTGCCAATTTCTGTTTTTTCAGATTTAATTTTAAAAGAAAGTCAGATATATATTTTCTCAAGTCTTTGTTTGCATGTTTAGTTGTGACCAATCAAAAAGTAACGTAAAGTAATCACGTTGCTTTACTTTACTATTATGATACTTCAGTTAGATTACTGACTACATGTTTTGACAGGTAATCTGTAACTGTATCAGAATACATTTTGAAAGTAACCCAACCCTGTTAGTTAGTCTATCAGTGCTTATCTTAAATGTTTGTGACATTTAGGTATACAGTAGAAAATATAATTAAATGTTGTCTGTGTTGGATTAAGTGGCATCTGTAGTGCTGAGGTTGCACATTGTAACCAACTGAACACCCCTCGCCTCACCCTCCCCAACAGCAACATGAGAGCACACTGTAGAGACGAGAGACATGGTGGAGGAGCTGCTCCCTCTGCAGATAAGACTCGTCCTTCAGTCACCAGAAACACAGTGATCAACCACAGGTGATCAGTCGCTAATGACATCATTATTATAAATATGTTTCATTAAGTCAATCCTGAGAGTTAAGACATGTTAGTGGCTCGTCGGCGCTCTCTGGTGGACAAACTCTGTAGTGGAGATTCTGTCTCTGCGTCTCTGCTGAAGTTTCCTCACTGATGTTCAGATCAACACCTCGTCTGCAAATCATGTGATGACGTCATAACTGTCACATGTTTATCAGCCACACTGATGAGTCGCTGGGCTCCAGTTCAGCTGCAACTCAAGATGATTTTCATTATCAGTTAATCTGCTGAATATCCCTCATTTTATTTAATTTATTTGTCCTTCATTTGATCTTTACATCTTTTTTATTATTGTATATTATGACAGACGTTTGTCAGTTATTGTTTTTATTGATCTATTTGCTCATGTTTTTGCTTCATACTCTTTATTGTTATTACCTTGATCAAGAGAATCATTTGCAAATTGATTAAAAATGAAAATCAGTGTCACTGATTTAAAATCTCTTATTATTGGCAACTTTATTCGTCATCTCTGCGCCTGTGGACACTTTCTCACAGCTTCATCTGAGCTGCTCTGTAATAAATACAAAACTCTACGTCAGGTCGTCAGTCATGTGATCGATTGAAGCCGTCTGTAGTTTAGAGGCGTATTGATTAATATGATTACGATCAAAACAAAATGCTGATCACCAGTTTTTTCATGCCAGCTGTCCGTGTCCAGCTTCTTAAATGTGAGGATTTGCTGCTTTTTTTGTCATTTATGACAATAAACATCTGACAACATCTGAAGACGTCACTTTGGCCTTTTGTGATGAGAAATTTCAAAAGTTTTTGACATTTTATAAACAAATAAATTAATGAATTAATGGTGACAATAATATGCAGATTAATCAATTAATTGTAATCGTATTTTTAATTATCATTATAGTTAATAATCAAACTACATTGCTCACACACTACACTACTCCTATTTCTGCCAATAATAATAAATATATAACATATAAAATAAGAAAAACTTAAGCATTGATAAGAAAAATATTCCCATAGTGAGTCATAATCTTGAGAAATTATGAGATAAAAGTGAAAATTTAAATAAACTTGATTTCAATTTTCACATTTTATCCCATAATTCTGACTTTTATAAGCTCGTAATTATTTATCTCATAATTGTGATCACAGATGAGGTTGTTGGTGACTTAAAGAACTCTGGGAAACTGAACATTTATCACAATTTTAACGATTTAAAAAAGAAATCATCAAGAAATTAATGGTGAAAAAAACCTGCAGAGTAATTGATAATAATTGATTAGTAATTAATAATAATAGTATTTTGAATCATTATAATTAATAACCAAACTACACCATCGATGATTTTGCTGTCTGTTGGACAAAAGAAGACATTTTAAGACGTCACTCTGGGAAACCGATTTTTTGACATTATTTAAATTTTGACATAAAATAAACAGATTAATCGAATTGAAAAAATAGTTCGTTGCAGCCGTATCCTAGTTATTCCTGGAGTCTTTCAGGTAAAACTCTAGAGGAAATTATTCTGCAGACGTGTAAAATAATTCACCAGCCAACTTTTTAATAATTATCTCATTTCATGACCAGCAGTGATGTCACCGGACGTGTGTGGCCCCGAAAGTTTCAATTTAAAAAAATGACAAACAGAAAAACACAGACGATGTGAGCGGACTCGTTCAGACTGTGTTTGTGTTCACACACAGACAGTCTGAAGGATGTTTCTCCATAAACTGACACAGAAGTTGATTAAAAAAAGTACCAAATGTCCCAAGTTTAAGATATTTACCATCAGAAAATAATCCAACACATCAGACACTCTTTGTCTCTTTTTGTTAGAGTCCGTTCATCAGTTCTGCTTTAAGAGGAAAAACACGAAGAGAAGTCATCATCACTCCGACCGGATCTTTTATCGATCCTCTCGCGTCTTCGTCCTCCGTCTTCCCGTCACTGTCCACAGGGAAGACGCGACTGAACATCCGGCGCTTCTCAGTAAAACGTAAAAACACACGTTTTGTAAATGAAGTTTTGAACTGGATTTGACATCGATGACAAAAAGCTCAAAGCGTTGGTCCCGAGCAGGGCATCGATCCGACCACCAGGGTTGAGGGTTCAGGTCTCAGAGGACACCGGGCCGACGATGACGAGGCCGACAGCGTCCGACACCTCCACAGTAACGTAGGAATGATTTATTGATCACATACAGAGCAGCTGTCTGCGAGCAGAGACTCTGACCAGGAAAACAACTGAGTAATGATTCACATCTGGAAGGTTTCTGTCTGTTTAGTATCAGCACAGATATTTAAAGGGGCAGTTCGCACCAAAATCAAAAATGCATATTCTTTCTCATCTGAGTCGCAAAGTTCAAAGAGCCAGAAAATACATTTGAACTCAGCAGCATGTTTCTTTACAGAAATCACGACCTGAAGACGATCAACAGGTTGTTGTGAGCAGTTTGATGGAGAAACTATTGTCTTTCTATCGACCTGCACACACAAACACATGGAAGCACATTTACTCCTGATGGAAGAGAAACTAAAGAAAGTGAACGTTCATATTAAAAAATAATATTCCCATGGTATGTCATCATAAGAGACATAAAGTCAGAATTGAGAAAAAAGTATTAATTTTTACATAAAAGTCAAAGTTATTGGATCCAGTTTAACTATTTATCTAATAATTATGACCTTTTGATCTCGTAATTTGGACGTATTATTTTGTAATGTAGACTTTTTATCTCTTTTTTTTCTCTCTTGATTATGACTTTATTTCTTTTAACCGTTAGAAAACGGATCACTGCGCAGAAGGAAGTGTGTATCTCCTCACGGACGAGAGGCTTTATGTCGGTGACAGCGGGATGTAAACATTAAAGTCCTCCTCAGCTGAGCGCCAACGTCAGCTCGCCTCTCGTCCATTAGTAGCTGCACGCCTCCTTCTGCTCAGTGATACGGAAAGAAAATAGTTCCTGCATGAAACTGCTCACAACGAGCTCCGTGGATTATCTTGAGTAAACGGGTCATGATTTCTGGAAAGAGACATTGCTGTTGAGTTTTTCAAAGCCCAGTGACACCGAGGTCCATTAGTGGACAGTAGTCAGACATCTCTTCAGCTGATATCTCCAACACTCTGCACACACAGCACTACAGGAGAGAGGAAAAACAAGTGTTTTTCATTTTGGGTTGAACTGTTCCTTAAATATATCGACAGCCTGGATGGATTATAAGATGAAGGGTCCACACTGACTCTCCCATCTGAGCCAAACCGCCTTTTAAAAAGGTGCAACAACAACCTACAACAACAGTTTATGTGATGAGAACAAAATATACGAGGCGTTTGCTGCATTTTGGGGTTTACAGTAATTATTTTTGGCCGCATTGTTTAATTTGTTCTTTGTGGTTGTTGTGTCTCTTTGAGGGACGCTGCACAGGTGAAGCTCAGTTCTCAGGTGTTAGTTAGAGTCTGACTGATCAAGAAGTGGGCCGGTATAACATCTTGTATACGTTATCTGATATTCACTGATAAGAAAACCCTTTTTTATTTTCTAGTAACTTACTGCAGGAAATACACTTGAAATTTATAATAATTGGATTCCAAGTGAAGTTTATTGTTTCAGTGCACGGATGCTGTTTTGGAGTTTGTTGTTTAACTGTAAAATCTTTGTCACAAGTGTCTGAGAACCACATCAGCTGATTGTCAGATTTGTATTTTTACTTGTTAATATCTGTATCGGCCCCAAAGCACAAGTATCAGTCGGGCTCTAGCTCTGTTACTGCAGCTGAACTTCATGAATTCATGCTGCTGCACCCGATCATAATGACACAGTTTGTTAATTTGTGCAGACGCTTGAATATTCAGAGACTCTGCTCAGAACATCTTCACTTGTTAACAGTCTCTTCAAACAGGGGCCCCTGACCCTCTGGGCCCCTGGACCTGTGCGTGTTGGGCCTCTTCAGTAATCCATCCACAGACCGCAGGTTCAAAATGAAACAATAAAAGAAAACCCTCCCGCTGGCCTCAGATCTGCCGTCTGCTCTCGCAGTTTTTGTCTGTTTCAGTTTCAGGCGTCCGAGTCGTCGCTGCTGTCGCGGCTGATCTCGATCTGCAGCGACGGCAGGTTGTCCAGCCGGCTCTTCTTCAACTTGTGGGTCTGACGCTCCTGTTTCTTTTTGATCATGGCGCCCCACATCTTCTGCAGCGTTGAGTCGTCTTCCTCCTCCACCTCTTCTTCCTCTTCTCCGTCGCCTCGTCTCCTCCTGCTGCTGCTGCTGCTGCCGGCGGCGTCGTTCCGGCTCGATGAGGGGGAGGATGAGGAGGAGAAGAGGCCCGCCGACCGGCTGCTCGATTTGCGCTCGTGATGTCCGGCACTGCTCTCGTCACCGGAGCCGAGTCTGCTCCACAGGCCGCCTGCAGACAGGAAGGTGAGTAACGGTCATATCACTATTACTGTGACAAAGTTTTAGATTTTAAAGCAACTTTATTCTGAATTTAAATAAACTTTAGCGACCTCTGGTGGTTCAATAAAAAAACCCACCATCATGCCTCTGATTTGTACCTGCAGTCAGACTTACCCTGACCCTTCAGACAGGATTCTAGATGTGGTGAATTAAACGCAAACTTTAATGTTTTAATGTTTTAAACGTTTGTGGAAATCAGGCGACCCCAAAATAAGCAGAGAGCAGACGGGAGGGAGAACAGAGGAGGAAAACAGGGAGGAGGCTGCTGAAGTTTCCTTTCTTACTTGTCTTTCTGTCTTTGGATGAGTTGGAGAAGAGGCCTCTGTTGTCCTGACTGGCCACGCCGAGTCTGCGATGCACGTCTCTGATTGGTTCTCTGGCTGGGGGCGTGTCTCTGGGGGAGACGGGGGAGGGGGACCGCCCTCTGTCCGGAGAGTAACGTCTTTTCCCCAAACGCTGCCGTACATCTACAAACAGAGTCGGTTCAGTTTCTGGATTTTTCTCACAGCAGAAACAATCAGAACATCCGGACTAACAGCACACCTGTCTTTCCACTGGCGGCCACCGGAGGGGGCTGTCTCTGCTGAGAGTGACCCGATCGTTTCTCCTCCAGCAGCTGGCGGACGTCCGTCACCTTGGTGGGCGACGCAGATTTGGGTCTGCTCTGTGATCCTGAACCCCCGATCCTGTTCCTGCTCACGAGAGAAAAAAACAAATCAACATGCTGATATTTTCTCTGCACAAGGTTCAATTAAGACTCTAAAACCTTTGTGAGACAACACGGGATTAAATTAGAAAAGGAACTTTGGATGAACGTGGTATGATTGTGACCGTCTCGTGCCTAAAGATTGTGCTAAGAAAGTGAGTCAAGTTACAGACGCAACATTTCCTTGACACTATTTTTCTTTTTTCCAGTGTAGAAGCAGGAAGCTCCATGTGAACAGTTCTCTTCTTGTATCACAAAATATGTTTTTCAAAGTAAAAAAACAAAAAAAAAACAGCAGTTATTTTGTGCAAACTGACCGGATGCTCTTCAGGTGAGTGTCCAGCTCGTCAGCGTACATCGTCATCTTCTTGCTCTTCTTCGGTGACGGCGTGGAGATCATCTTCAGCTCCAGGTCGTAGTCCATCTCGTCTGACTCCGACCATGGAGACGGGGAGCGCTCCGCCCGGCTGCGAAGCCCCGCCCCCAGCGAACGTGAGCTGCCGCCTCGCTCGCCTCTCTCCCGCTCTGCTCGCTCTTTGTACTCCACCACCCTGTCGTCTGAGTCCATGTCCTCATCGCCATCATCGTCCTCTTCTTCCTCCTCCTCTTCCTCCTTAATGGGCTCCTCGGGCAGGTTGACCAGGTCAGCTGAGGAGAGAAGAAGAGCAGCAGTTATTGATCAGGATCAGTGTGAATCCTTTAAAGCATCTGACGGAGTGTCTGAACTGTTGTGTTTGTACCGGAGTGTCGGTGTGTGTACGGAGGTGTGTGTCCCATGCTGTCTCCGATCAGAGGCTTCTTGCTCTTGATGACGTCTCTCTGGATCCGCCGGTTGTGATACCTCCTCTTCCTGAAGAGACGGACAACAAACATATGATTGTTAAAGAACTGACAAACATCTGAACGATCGGACTTCATCTGAGAATCTGACTCGTGGCGAGATGAAGAGATGATTATGTGAACATCATGTGAGGAGACAGGAGTC
This sequence comes from Pagrus pagrus, assembly GCF_965226575.1. Lineage (NCBI taxonomy): Eukaryota > Metazoa > Chordata > Actinopteri > Spariformes > Sparidae > Pagrus > Pagrus pagrus. The sequence continues at coordinate 1,733,016 of NC_140198.1, read as the reverse complement.
GCACTTTCGAATAAACTTAACTTCTTGTCACCGTTTAACAACTGAGCTTAGCTAACAAGTTTGGTAATTAATAGTTAGCGAGCCCATTAGTTTGGAGAGCTTTGTGTTCCTTAACAGGACCTTTTTATTGAACCAAAAGTGACAGATTGTTTCTCTCTACTGTCTGTTTTCTTCTCTAAGAGCCTTGTTTTTAAGACTGCTGCACCGTAACTCTGCCTCACTGTTCTGTAGTAAAAAGGTCTGAAGGTGAGATGGGGAGTCATTGTTGTTCCTCCTCCGAGGCGGCAGAGGAGGAGGTAACAACACTCTCCTTTTTCACTTTGTGTTCATCCAATAAAATCCAAGATGATCAAATATTACTGCTGATCAGTGTTCGAGTCTCACCAGGAGTTGCTGAGGATTCCCTTCATGCCTCCGTAGTTTGGGTTTCCGTACTTCATGTAGTATCTGCTGCGACGAGCGGCGCCCAACTCCTTCCTGTCATCTGGAGACAAACACAAAATGTTTGAATCAAACCTTTATTCATCCGTCTTTTCTTTACAGGTGCTGCTCCTCTGTCATTAGCTTAGCTGTGTGTGTGTGTGTGTGTGTGTGTGTGTGTGTCACCTAGTGTGGCGAAGCGCAGGAACAGTTTGTTTCCTTTGAAGGGTTTGATGGCCGGTCGCAGGTCGTTCCTCAGCAGAGACTCTCTCTCCGCCCCCGACAGATCGTCCATCTGAGACACACAGACCGACTGTCAGTTATTGGAGCTGATCAATCAACCTGATCAGATTGTGTTGGAGTTATCGGAGTTAACTCTACCTGACCGTCCTCCGCCTTGCTTTTCTGCTCCGCCTCTCCGTCACTGTCTTTCACCTCGATCTCCTCGCTGCTCTTCTTCGCCGTCTCTTCCTCGTCTTCGTCCACCTCGCCCTCTTCCTCTTCATCCTCATCGTCTGACCCTTGACCCCGATGACCTGCAAGTTGATAAAACAGACTTAATGTATTCTGCTTTTACCGGTCAGAACCTGCTGAGTGTACCTTTGAACACAGACTGACCTTTGCTCTGTTTGCCTGGCTGGTCGCTGCTCTCCGTCTCCGTGGTTACAGCCTCCGGGTCAGGTAGCCGGCTGCAGTTGACGAGGACTCGGACAGAAGTGTTGTCATCAAGCCAAACCACGTTACCTAGGAAACAAGCAGGCGGCGTTCAGACACACAGGAGCTGAGATTAAACTTTATATGTGAACTCCTGAAGGTTTCATATTCAGGCGCTACAGAGACGTCGCAGGTGATTCAAAAGCCCACGACCACAATCAAACAAAAAACACACATTTTAGTAGGTATATAGTACACGTATCCATAGCAACGTAGCTTGTACATGCTGAAGTGTTTCACTTTCAGACTGTGACCTGATTAAGTTAGCCTAATAGACCATATTCACACAGCGGCCATTCTCCTCTGACGTCACGCTCAGTGTGTGAAGCCTGACTGCTGTGATAACGTTATGCTGCGGGTTTCCAGCCTGCAAGTCGTATAAATGCAGAGAATCTGACAAATCAATGTCATTTCTCTACTTCCTGATTGATCGGCAACTGAAAAGACAATGATCCTGAAAATCTGGAGGAAAAATAACTCCAATGTGTCCAGTACGTGGTTAATCAACGTGTAAGTAAATACACGTATTAGATTGGACTCTGTGTGTGTGTGTGTGTGTGTGTGTGTGTGTGTGCTACTCACAGGATTGGTCATCGATCCACTCGATGTGTGCTGGAGGATATTCCTTAAAGTACCCAAAGACGTCCTGTGTGCTCATGTCGTCCACACCTGTTACATAGATTGCCTCCATACGCAGTCTGGGGATAGCTGAGCACCACAGAAGAAGACAACAGGTTCAACACACACAGAGTCAATACAAACAGGGTCCTGTAAACACCTGTAAACAAGCAGGTCTCTTACCTTTCTTCATGACCTCTTTATCGAGGTAAACGTTCCTCTGACTGGTGCTCTCCTCCCCGCAGAAATGGAAACGTCTCGCTCGCTTCTCTTTTTTCTCGATCGCCTCCTGATAAAAAACACACACACTTTTTTTTAGCACGCCTGCTGTACATTCAGCACTTTAACTCACACCTCTTCACAGCATCACGAGTGCTTGTGCTGTCAGTTTAAGGACTGAAGATCTGAGAGTTTAATGTGTCTCAAACTGATTTATTTAGACTTCCAGAACTTCAGCAGATGGCGGTGAAAATTGTGTGTTTCAATGCTTTGTCATTCTTCTTCTTCAGTGGTGTGATAGCTGAGTTTTTCATCCATTTTTTTGGTGCCTGCGTCTGTTTGTGAGCGCTGGTGTCGTACCTTTGAGTTGACATCGATCCCGGTGATGAACGCTCCGGCCTTGTTCTCGTATCGCCGGCTCGTATCCTGCAAAACAAAATCAGACAGCACAAACACCTTTCAGTGACACTTTTCAGGATTTCACTGGCTTTTCTTTCGGCTTGGAGTTGATCATTTTCAGAGTTCATCCTCACTCATCTGCATGTCGGTCTCTCTCTGACTCTGGGGGGCAAATATGTCACTAGAGCCCAATTATTAAGTTGACTAATATCAGAGTGAAACCATCTGTTAATAAATAAACACATTTAAGAGCTCTACAACTGTGTTTAAAATGTATTGGAGACGTTTAAGGCCTTATGTTTGACACAAAAACAACCAAACTCCTACTTAAAACAGCTATTTAATTCTAATCTGACAAAGTAAAATAGTGAGTACGCGTACCCTGTCAAACATAAGGCAGTTTAGCCAACAGACAATGGAAACCCGCATTAAAGCCTTTACATGATGTTATAATGTTCTGTCTGTTCACTGTCTGTTAGTAGGAAGATAATCAGACAAGCATCAACCGAGAAACTATGTATAAAAGTTAACAATATACAGCATCTGAAATGGGTGATTATAATTAGGCCGAACTGGTCATTAGCTGTACATCTATCATAATCGTCAACATCTTCAATAATTTTCAACAATCTGCTTTCTTTTGCCCTTAAAAAACATTTAACCTTCAGTTTATTTACTGGAATTTGGTGGCACGACCACTCGATCTGAGAAGCTAACAGCAACAAGTGACTGAAATAAACAAGCGGACACCAGCTGCTAAACAAAGGTGTCGTTCATTTAAACGAGTCCTTGTTAAAGGCAGCTAACTGTTGTTCATCGCTGTCTGTAACCTCACGGTGCTAACAACCAGCGTTAGCTCCCGCAGAGAGAGCCGGGAGTCGAAGTTACCCCACGCAGCCACTTCACGCGGTTCCGCCGGCCGCAAGAGACGCCAGCCCCCGGTCTGACAAGGCCTCGCCTGGACACTTACCGGCAGCAGCTCCTTCAGGGATCGGTTAACGGATATGTCCTCTGGCTCCAGCTCTCCCTCCTCCACCTCCATCGGTTCGGCTTCGCGGGCATCTCTGTCCGACTCCGAGTCAGAGTCCGATTCCGAGCGGTCTGAGCCGCTGTCTGATTTCACCGACACCCGTAAGCTGCGCACTGCCGCCATGGCGCTAGCTGCGAACAACGGCTGCTGCTGCGGCTGCGGCTGGTGTCGTCAACCCGGCAATGGTTCCCCGCGTCTTCTTCTTCGGTGGTGTTTTGGCGGTTACGTTACATCGGCGCATTAGCGCCACCTGGTGAGTGTTATAATTAGTCGTGTTCGGATCTGTTCTGCTTCAATATCAAGTCAAGATATTGTGTTAAATTATTACTTTGGTGAAATGTGGAAGTCAGTCAATAGTACGAGAGCACAAGTTTGATATCAAATGTAGGCCTACTTAAGTATAAAAAGTAATTTTCTGGCAATAAATGTACTTCAGTATCGAAAGTACGAGTAAAAGTGAAATGATACATATATTTATGTGTATATATGAACTGTATACTACAGGATGACCAATTATCAGAGCTGGTATTCAGCATTTTTTCTGATAAAATTTGTGTTTCTTTTAAATCTAATTCCTGATTAATATAAATTAATTTAAAAATGCTCTACTTTCACTTTGATGCAGCATGTCGTCTGCAAGGTAAGTAATAACTAAAGTTATTATAAAATGTAGCAGAGTAAAAGTACAATATTTACCTCCAAAATGTAGTGGAGTGGAAGTCTAAGCTTGCAGAAAATGGAAATACTCAAGTAAAGTGCAAGGACCTCAAAATTCCATCACTGTTCAATATAATACATAATATCTTTCATTTGTGTGTGACTTAATGTAATTGATGTTTGTATTTTATGTATCGTCTTTCTCTAATATATATCACATCACTGAATCTGTACAGAATTATCTGAAATTAGACGTTTGCTTTGAGTCTGAACAGTCTCATAATAATTTCAGGTTGTTTAGTGTACCAGCTGCTCTGCTCAGCTCTTTAACTCATGTTTGTTACGGACACAGAGCCTGTTTCAAGAGAAAATCATTCTCTCAGCTTCACAAAAATGTGAAACTTGTTCAGATTAACTGGATCCATGTGTGGCATAATTAACACAAGTTGACTGATTGGTGGGCTAACGCTCGACCATGTGCTTAAAGGAGGGAATATCATAATAAACAACATTTAGAGCTGAAACAATGTATTGATAATCAATTACTTGATTATAGGTTTTCCTTATTATACTCACATAGGCCCTCTTTTACTCTAGTAACACTTTGTGTGTTTGACTTTACATGTAGCAGAGCGTAAGGTATTTTGTATGAATACTTTTACATACTTCGGCCTGTACTGTAATTAAATGATCTGACTACTCCCTCTGCCTCTCCCTGTTGGATTGGAAGACAGTGATGCATCATCTCTCCACCCAGTCTGGTGTTTGGTTACTGTGTCTAATAATATCCCCGCAGTTAGTTTGGAGCCTTACATGGCAGCTGTAACACTGACGGGGTTAATTCTCAATAACAGATGATTCAGTCTTTATGAGAGACTCATTCCTGACAGAACGTGTCACATATACAGATTCTGTCGAAGCTATTTAGATATGAAATAATGTCAGCTCTCGTTTCTTTGTCAAAATCACACTTGAGTGTAAAATAAAAAATGACTTTTCCTTTGAGCACTTTAAATTTAATATATATTTTTGTTATTGTCTGAGTATGACAAAGAAGAACCAAACTGCCCGACATGTGAACATGATTCATTAGAATGGAATTTGTATTGAGAAGCAGCAGAAGCAGGAGTATGAATGTTGGAAATGTCGTAATCATCTTAAGAATGTAAATTATAGTGTAAGTTAATTGCTGGAAACTGCTGACTCAACTTTGTATGAAGAAGCAGCTGAGAGGAGACGATGGAGCCCTGAACATTTGGCCCCATACACACAAACATAAGAATCTGTGATTGTGAGTGGAAGAGAGTTAACAAAGCAGACACTGGAGGTTTGCTTATTTACATAAACACAAGATATATATTAGACTCGTTTAAGTTTTATATATAGTCCATCATAAGGTTGGGATGTATTTAAAATTATACAGTGTTGTTAAAAGTACCATAAAAATAGTACTTGAGTAAAAGTAAAGACATAAAAAACTAAAGAAATGAATAGAATAAAAGTCTTAAAGTAGCAGATATGACATGTACTTGTACTAAAAGTAAATTTAGAGCAGTAAATGTACTTTAGTATCAAAAGTAGAATTAGAAGTGAAGCATTGACATGTATGTATGTATAAACTGTGTACTTGGTGTTGACTTGGCGTTGGCGTTATCAACGTGGCCAATTTGGATCCGATATTCAGGATTTTTTCTGATTGTCAGAATCAGTGTTTCTTTGTTTTTTGGTCCAATTGCAGATAAAATAAATTAATTTAAAAATATGCTGCTCTGGCTCTGATGCTGTATGCATTCTGCAATGTAACCTGTAACTTGAGTTATCAAATAAATGTAGTGGAGTAAAATGTACAATACTTGTAAATAAAATAAAAGAAATATTTAAATGTTTTAATGTATATGTATATTACGTTAATAATTTAATTTAAACATTTGTAAATATTATACAATATTTGCCAAATGTAGTAGAGTGGAAGCATAAAGTAGCATACAATTGAAATACTTTTCAATTTTATGCTATGTTTAAAGTACCTCAAAGTTGTATTTTAGTAAACGACTTATTGACATTACATAACCGAAATTTTATATTATATTATATCATGTTATATAATATTATGTTATATATCAGTACGGTAAATGTCGTAATATTAATCCAGAGAATCAAAGCCAGTGTTGCAGGGAGACGCCACGCTTCTGCCTCATGTTGTCTTCTCTTTGCCCTGTCTTTAGTTATGTAATAATAAGATCACAATACCTCAATCTGATTGGCGGATTTATGTGGCTGTTATTTTACAGAACCAATCATAATCAAAACCCCGGTCCAAAGAGGCGGAAACCGACCAATGGGACTGAACTGACGTCACGACAGATATTACATTTTCGTGTGACGTATGCGGCCTTCAGTTAGAGTCGCCATCTTCTTGTCGTTGGAAACGGGCAGAGAAGGACGACAGGCGGCGGCAGAAAAACACCAAAAACCCGGCGTTGTTCTTCAGTTAGTCAGGGCCGAACAGTTAGCTACATGGGTACATGGACTGCCTGCTAATCAATGGTTATGCTAATCATAAGGTCCGTGTAGGTTTTCCCGGTTCGCTCAGCTCAAAGATGGACGACAAAGCGGCGAGGGAAGATGCCTGCCGAGAGTATCAGTCCTCGCTGGAAGACCTGACATTCAACAGCAAGCCGCACATCAACATGCTGACCATTCTGGCCGAGGAAAACCTCAACTTCGCCAAGGATATCGTCGCAATTATTGAAGCGCAAATAAGCAAGGTTTTTATAAATATAGAATACTTTCAATCTCAGATGTTTATGTCGATGTATGTAGTAGGCCCTGTCGACGATGTGCTGTCGGCTATGCTAGCTACTAGCTAAACATGGCGGCTGTGTTACACGACATGTCACCTAGCTACGTTAACTTGCATTCCGTTGTCTTCCTGTGAAGTAACTCAGTCGAGTCGCACTGCCATCTTCTCACTCATAAATTGTGTATTAAAGTGGAACCTCGTTTATTCATTTACATATATTTCATTTGCTTTAAAGCAAGAAATAATTTTTGAGCTATCCCTTTGTCGAAAGTCGCTGTCGAAATTAGCTGTAACGTTAACCTGGTGTGCTCTCGAGCCCAACGGAAGTGAAAATCCACCGTAAAATACTTTATATAATATTGAGTAACACCACGAAGTTGATAATAATTACTTGATGTTGAAATACAGCGTAGTAATGCTATGAGTTCGTTCAGCTAAGTTTCTTACAAACTTTTGAGAAAGAAGTTAAACTGTTGGCAAAGATACAGAGCAGCCATGTGACGTTTAATTCGACTAGAAGTCTACACCTCTTACAACCGAAGTTAATAAGTCTTTTACAAGAAGGGATCTGGTTAGATGGAAATAAAAAGACAAAAGTTGATATGTAAAAACTGAATTATATAATTTGCCGTGTTTTTATCCTTGAATCAGTCTAGTTAGTTTTTCAGAAGAAATTTAAACACAGATTTCTAACATTTACTGAGGAACTAATACAAACTCTCAAATATTTACTTTCTCAGAGGAGTAAAAGGTCCCCAAAGACATTGTTCGTAGCTAGGAAGGTGGCAGGGTCCGGCGCATATAAACACCGTAAAACAGTATGAAATTGTGCTGTCCTCGAAGGTCAGTGTGTTTTAGTGGTGCAACTTAATGTTTATTTCGACTGGAAGTACACAACTTTTTAAAACGGAAGCGACAAGTTTTCTACAAGAAGAGAGCCTGTAAGAGTAGAAATGGATTATATATTTAAAAAAACTGAGTTGACTTAATTGCTGTGTTTTTATCCTTCAACCAGTCTTATTAGATGATATTGTGTGTTTCTGAGGGACAGTACTTTTAAGAACAGCAAAGTCTGCACAATAAACCAATTTAAAGATTAAGCTATTAAACATTAATTATTGATTTATTATAATGAACATGGAATTCTTGAAGCCTCCTCCTGTAAGAGTCATGTGATAACTACTGGACTCAGATTTTAAATAGTAGTCTGACCTAATGGTAAAATTGAATGTGTTAATGTTAGCAGATCACCAGCTGCCAGTAAAACCTTGTATAATGAGCACAGATATTTGTTAGGAGTTAAGTTTCAGATACGGTGGATTTTTACTGGACATTTGCAGCCCTCCCTTTTCAAAACTACTACAAGTATCTTGGCCATTCGTCAGTGTAATCCTGCAGTGATTGAGGCCAGACCACGTCATTTGTATTGAAATGGTTTCGAGTCAAATCTACTGTCAATAAATATTGTCGACTAGCTGTTGTTAAACAGAGGAGAAGTGGCCTCTTTAAAGTCCCCTCCACCTCCTATAGAAATGCATTTCAGTCAGCAGTTTGCCTCAGTTCTTTGTGGTCAGTGTTTGCACTGTGACGCCTGGCGAAACAAAGCTTTGGTCCCTTGAAGCCTGATCGGATTAGAAAAGAAGTTTCTCTGCATTAAGTCACTAGTGAATTTTGAATTACTGAACTGTCATTGAATGGTTAAAATGTTATAATAAAAAATGTGAAATGTGCTTTTTGTCATTTTTTATTTCCCAGTGTAATTTATTGGTATGACTCTGGTTTACATTTACACAGCTGAGTCTGACTCGGCTTGTTCGGACTGGTTGCACAAACAGTATTTCTTCACCTGACGCTGCACAGTGTAATGACAGTAGACTTCTGCTCAAGTGTGCTCAGTTTAAATGCAGTTGGCAGCTTCTTTAACTAAATGTCTAAATATTTTCTAATGGGTTATTGATGCTTTTTAACAACTGAAGGGAGAGAAACATTTTGAGGGGTAAAACTTTAAAAGAGTGAATAAAACTCACTGGGTGTGGCGCTGAAGACTAAAACTTGCTGATGTTTCGTCTGGGTAAAGTACAAAGAGTGGTTTAATGAACAAAAACCCTCTTTGGAGGTAAAAATGCTTCCTGAAGCTGGATTTTTTTTTTTTTAACTCTTCATGGACATGTTTTTTTTTCTCCCCTGACTCTGAGAAAGGATCATGTGCTTCCTGAGATCCATATTTACAGACTCTGATTTGACTGATCGTAATTGAAGATTTTTCGACATTTTTTTCTCTATTTTTTTTTTTTTTTTTGGACTGATCAAAGTTGTAGTCAAACCCTCAGTGAGATCGCAAAGGAGTTTATCGAACTATTTTTCCTCCATTTTATTTTGAATCCCGAATGAGGAAACATCTGGATTGCTTTTTTTCCTTTTTTTTTAATGAAGATGTGTCAAGTCCTTGCACCTTTTCCTCACTTGGCACAGACTTTTATTTTTGGCATTTCCACACTTTTTTAATTAAACTTTTTCACACAGCGGGTGGTGAGGGGGCGGGCAGTCAGCCCTGTTTATCTTGTCAAGTTGTAATTTGAGCATTTGTTCTGAAATGTTGGTTTTAACCCCTGTTGTGTTCTAAACTTGTTGAGTTCTCTATTGCTCCAGGCCCCATCTGCCGAGAAGCTTCCAGTTTTGTACTTAGTGGATTCCATAGTGAAGAATGTTGGAGGAGAATACCTTGCAGTGTTTGCTAAAAACCTAATCACTTCATTTATATGTGTCTTTGAAAAGGTACAGTTCTCTTTGCTGCCGTTTAGCATATTTTTTAAAATTTAAGCACTAAAAGTCTTAAGCAGCCCACTTCACTTCCCTCCTATTTGTTGTGTTGCTTGCTTTTTATGTGATCTCCTGCACTCTGCTCCTGTGTACTTAATGCCATAACCTAGTCCTGCTAATAAAAGAGAAATCTTACAATTATTTTTAACCTGTCCAGAAAGTGTTAAAACAATGTTTTAAAGTATATTTTCATCCTTTCAGTTGTAGTTGACATAGTGCTTATACTTTTTTAAAGTGCTGCTGTGATTCTGAAGTGTTTCAGGTTTTTGTTGGTAGCTGTGGACCAAGTCATGTCCTCTGTTTGTAGGTGGATGAAAACACTAGAAAGAGTCTGTTCAAGTTGCGATCGACGTGGGACGATGTGTTTCCTCTTAAGAAACTGTACGCGCTGGACGTCCGGGTCAACTCTGTGGACCCAGCCTGGCCCATCAAGCCGCTACCGCCAACCGTCAACGCCAGCATTCACGTCAACCCCAAGTTTTTAAAACAGGTGTGTATGTGCTGCAGACACATCAGACTGCAACCCTGCTTCTTCTTTCTTTAATGTATGTTTAGATCTCCACAGATTTGGTCTTTTGGTTTTAGAGGAGTGTACGCAGCATTTATTCCAGCCTGTGAGACATCATTTGTTCCAAAACTGCACAGCCAGGTTTTCTTAATAACATAAGGACAAAATAACCCACATTGCAATGAGGTTAGCTCTGCTTCAGCCCCCAGGTAATTTGGTTCCCTCAGTGAGTTGCCACGGCTACAGGTGTCAGGTTTTTGCTAAACCAAGCCCTTCTGCACCTCAGTGCCTGTGACTGGGTGTTTGATGTCCTGTGCTTTTGTGTTTGTGATGGCCTTACAATTGAGCTCTGAGCGGTTGGGTGTGGGGAGTCCTATTGTCTTGACAGCAGTGTTGATTATCTGTGTGAGTTTGACCCAGTTGGTGACAGAGAGCATGTTGAGGAAACTGGTGTAGCAGGACTGTTGAGGTGCCAGAACAGTGTGTGCTGTTAGAGCAGAGCATGCACCATTTTAACTGACATATTGTCTCTTTCCTCAACCTATTAAAACATTTAATCAATATAGTTGTAAGCAAAATTTAGGAATCTCAAGGATTCTGTCATGTGATGTTTTTCCACTTCGTACTTGAATTTGTGCCAGAAAAAAACGCAACGCACGAGAGAGCTCTAACAATTATTCAGATTTGATTGTCCTTAAATGAAATGGTTGGACTGAAGAAACAGCAGATTCTCACATTTAAGAAGCTGTAAACTGAGACGTGTTTGTTATTTCTTTGATCCAAAAATGGCAAGTTCATAATTTGTTATTTTCTGTCAGTTAATCGGCTAATCGACTAACAGGTATTGCTGTAGATGAATCAATTATGAAAAGTCATTCAGTTGGGGCCTTCATGCATCAGTGAAGCTTATTTATGTCAAACAATCGGACAAAAACCTTTTTGAAGCACAATGTGTTAATAATTTTGGTCTGACTACCATCTCTTGTAAATTTGAAGAAACAAACTCAATATTAATCAAGTTTTCTAACATGTCCAGTCAGATGAGGTGTCCTCTCCACCTCCTGTCACCACACCCACCCCTGCACCTCAGCCGACACCAGCCCCAGCACCAGCCCCAGCACCAGCCCCAGCACCAGCACCAACGCCAGCCCCAGCAACAGCGCCGGCCCCCCAGCCAGCCCCTGCCGTCAGTCAGTACAGTCTGACCCAGGAGCAGCTGATCCGGCAGCAGCTGCTGGCCAAACAGAAGCAGCTTCTAGAGCTGCAACAGAAGAAGATCGAGCTGGAACTGGAGCAGACCAAAGCTCAGCTGGTAGGACAAAAAGATTCTGATTCTAAATCTGCTTCTTTATGTTACTATCGGATTATCTTCCTTCAGTCTTATCTGAGTTTGTTGAAGACAAAAAGCATGTGCTCCACGTGTATTTGCTTCATGTTGATTGGATGTTAAAACTGCCACACTAGGAGCGCAATCACACTTGGCCCAGTTGCTCCGTACCATGCCGAAGTACGATTGTCCCTCCTCCCCAGTCCCCCGCTGGCCTACACTCACATTGCTCCGGCCGCAACTGGGCCTGACCGTGCTGAAGCACACCTCTTCCAACTGTGCCAGGGCCAAGGAAGTGTACCGTGCATAAGCATGGTACGGAGCGCTCACACTAGTCATACAAACCGGACTTTGGGGGTCAAACTGGCTTGGGCAAGGTACAGATTGCCTGGTGTGATTGCGCCCTTAAGTACTCATTTCAGTCTACCACGTTGTAAACACTATGTGTAACCGGCACTTTTGATTTAAACAAGTAAAAAAAGTCACTTGGAGCCATTTTCTGGCAGTCAACTGTGCAGTCAAAAGTTTACGTATGGGTCAGAAGTTTACATACGTCGGATCAATTTATGTGATTATGATTGATACAGCCATGAGACTCAGCCACAAACACTAGCATCCAGAAAGGACTTAGTAAGTGGAAACAAAAACCTGCAGCACTTCACACAAACGGTCGTACAGGAACTCTTTTTAGATTCTTTTATATATCAACTTCCTAACTGCACCATATTTCTGTTTATCCACATGCTGTAGAGGTAAAATTCTCTCCTACCACTGAAACAAAAGCACCAACAGTTGTTTAATGTGTCTACAGGTTGGAGGATTTGTGGTACCAACATCGACTCCAGTCTCCACTCAAGCAGCAGCGAGCACGGCACCGAAGCTGGTCAGCCAAACTGCTCCTGTGGTGCGACCATGGATCCCTCCTCAGACTCAGACAGACACCAAGCCATCCACCAGAGACCCCCGTCTGAATCGCACTGGCCCCCCAGCTGCCCCCCAGCACAAAGAACAGTCTGCTGGGAAGAAGGCAGACACAACCACAACAGGAAGTCCTGCTCTGACTCCTGAGAAGTCCACCAGGCCAGACAAGGCCAGGACCCAGAGGAAAGAGGTGCCAGAGGAGAAGCCCAAGTCCAAGTCTCAGTCACCGTTGGCCAAAAGTGTCCAGAGTAAAAACAAACAGGTGGAGGCTGAGATTCAGAAGTTAGCCGAGGGCACAAAGAAAGATCCCAGACTGAAGAAACGCACGCAGGAGAAGACTGGAGAGGTCAAAGAGGACGAGCAGAAGGAGAAGAAAAGATGCATCGACAAGAAGGAGAGAGAGGAGGCGGCACGAGTAGCAGAGCCTCAGAGGTTACCCAAAGGGAAGCTGGTGAATGGCTCGGTTACCAAACACGACCGCGAGGAATCCACAGAGAAGGTCGAGTTCAAGACCGGAGGCAACGCCCGAACACACGCCAGGAAACGCACCCGCTCGCGGTCCCGGTCGCGCTCCCCAGCTGCCTCCCCAAAGAGGAAGGACAGGCGGTCACCCAAGAGCAGAGCCAGGAGCAGCTCCTTGTCTCCGTCGCCTTCTCACAAACTCGGCAAACCCCGGAGGATCCGTGCAGACGAACCTGAACACGGCAAACCCAGCCGAGAGGACCGGATCACGCCCAAAAAGAACCAATCAGAGAGCAGGAGGTCGAAGCGGCCAGCAGAGGATCGGCACTCTGAATCTAGAGACTCTCACTCCCCACGGAGCCACGACGGAGGAAGCAAGGATAACAAGGACGCTTCTCACCGCTGGAGGAGCGGCTGGGAGGAGAACAAACAGTGAGTCCATCACGTCACCTCACATTCATCTCAGCAATGTTGGGGAAATAATATTAACTTTTGAGAAATTTGACTCTTCTGTTTGCAAGAAACTGAACATTGTTTTAGTCACTTGTCAGGAAAAGATGCCAAAACATTTTCTGGTTCCAGCTCGTTAAATGTGATTATTTACTTATTTTATTTCGTGATGTATAAGAGGATTTTTTGTGTTTCAAAACATTTTAAAAACAAAGTAATTTGATCAAGAAAATAATCAAGAGATGAATCAGGTCAATGATAAAATGACTCCTATTGTCAGTCAACTTGATTGTGACATGTAACAAGAACTTTAGTGGAGGTCTGAGCAGCAGTTTGAGTTAATTTGGATCTTAGATTTTGACTTTTAATTTAATCACAATTTTGAATAGAAATGTTGAATAAACAGAGATATGTAGGGGTTGTCTCTGTTTCTGGATGAAGCAACAATTAACACATGTATTTGTTTCTTCTTCAGCCTGAAGCCACCCGAGGACTCTCATGTGAAGCCTGGACCTCCGAGACACAAACAGTACAGCACCCCGACTCGACCCACCACTCCCCGAACCCCGAAGCACCGCCTCAGTGTCGACGCCAACCTGCAAATACCTGAAGTCCTTAACTCCGCCTCCAAGAAGGACCTCCTGAGGAGGGTGCGTCACAAACACGGCTCCGATAAGATGAAGGAGTTTTTAAAATGTAGAAGGGCAACAAAAAATAAATTAACAATACATCTACATCCTCTCAGTATACTTTAAAGAGTTGTTGTTGTTTGTTTCTGCAGGCCAGTAAGCGTCTGGAGAGCGGCGAGATCTCCCAGGAGGACTTCCTGAACATGGCCCACCAGATCAAACACTTCTTCCAGTATCAGGAGGAGTTGCAACAGCAGCACTCTGACAGCTGGGAAGACTCCGGCAACAACTTCTCCAAGAAGCAGCCGCTACTGACCACGCCCACCTCTGCTCAGCCCCGCCCTCATGACGGCATGGACGCGGCGGAGCTGTCATACTACGAACACAAGTCCAAGCTGAGGAAGACCCAGGTCGCGCACCGAGCCGCTGGAGAGGAGTGGGAGGGCGAGGAGAGTCCAGAGGAGGCAGAGGAAGTGACGCAAGGGGAGAAGACGAGTGGCGGACGGAGCAGCGGACACCCGCCATCACATAAATACAGCCGGGCACCACGGGAAAGACCAGGTGAGAAGGAACAAGAATCAATCAATCATTAAATTGAGCAACTGAAGAAAAGGGTACTTTTTGTGGCATGTCACTGAAGTCTGATGGTTAATGACTTACAGGTGAAAGGCGGAGTAAAGAGTGCGAGGAGCCCCGGCCTCCACCTGGGCCCATGATCGAGGAGTACAACCACGGCAAAGAGTTCCCCACTCTGAAATCTCTCCCAGGACTTCGCTTCAGGAGGAGAGCCGACCCCAGAGAGTCCAGTAAGTCTGCAGCTCTGAACGGCTCCATGATGAAGTGTTGATCTGTTTAAACTGATCTGTGAAGACAAATATTATCTGTTATCTGTCGTCTTTATCCACAGAGAGGTCAGAGGTCAGGTTCTGGAGCTGCGGGGTGTCAGGGTCTCGATCAGTGATACTTCAGCAGGGTTAGAGACTCTTCTAAAGAGATCACAGTTTACACATTTAATTAGGGGTTCAGCTCACACAGAGTCAGATCCAGCTCATCACTGTAGATCAGGAGATCGACACAGGAGGTCATGGGAGCTGTAGTCAGTAATAAGTAACGGAGAAGACGAGTTTAGGACGGTGAAAACATCTTTTTAGGTTATTTAGATTTCTTCTTCTCTGTAGTTTGGCTGAAGTAACTTTAAGTGAGCTGAAGCTCGTACTGTTTAAGTCAGACACTTAACATGATGAGTGACAGGATGTTAGCGGTACACTGACGGTAACAGTCGTCAGAAAACGTCTTGATGAGTTTGTTTTGTTGTTTCCAGGTGAGAGAGAGTGGACCTCTCCGCTGATGGAGCGCCAGCGTTTAGACGAGCGTGAGGAGCAGAAGAGTGGCTACAACGCTCCGAGGAGGTATGGCACACCTGCCGACGCCAGACACCCAGACCCACGGAGGCCGGACGGACCCCCACCCACCGGCACCGTGGTCCACAGGAACTGTTCGAGCCCAGCTGGTCTGGACCCGCCGGCGCCCAGGTTTGAGCGTGAGCGCCTGTCGCCTCTTCACCAGAAAGACACAGCAGAGGCGAGCCCGGTCCCGCGCTTTGAGAGCCCAAACAGTGAGCATTCAGACGATGCGCCTCTGGAGGTCCCCCCTCCTCACCCTCATCCTCCCCACCCGCCGAAATCCATCCTGAAGGCGCCGGCACGGGCAGGACCGCTAACTTCTGCCCGACAGCACAGCGACTCTCCAGGGCACACACCTCCTCATGATGGAGGACATCCCCCCTCCAGGTACGAAGGGCCCGGACACATGGGTCCCTCCAGACCCCACCCACCTGGGTGGTACGAGGGTGCTGGCCCCGGGTGCTACGATGACTCGTCTAGGTTTGATGGGCCTCATCACCAGGGTCCCGGCAGGTTTGATGGTGGTGGACCGCCTCACCACAACATGCCAGAGAGGTTTGATGGACCTGGGCCCCACATGTCTCATGGTCCAATGAGAGGTGGTGATGGTATGGGCCGGTTTGATGGGCCGCCTCACCCTCAGGGACCCGGGAGGTTTGATGGTCCCATCGGTCAGCAGGCTCCAGTCAGGTTTGAGGGACAAGTTCCCGGACCAGGCCACTTCGAGGGCCCCATGCAGCACTTTAACAACATGGCTCCTGGTCCTGCATCTGGACCAATGGGCTTCCAGCAGCAGCGGCCCATGCGCTTCGATGGTCCTCCAAACCAGATGGGCCCAATGAGGTTTGATGGTCCTGGTCCGATGCGCTTCGACGGGCCAATCCAGCCTGGACCCAGGTTTGACATGCCCAACGTGCCCCATCAGGGCGGGCCCCCGCTCTACGAGTCGGCCCCGGGCCAGCAGGGCCCCATGAGGTTTGCTCCTCAACACAACCTGCAGCCTCCCATGAGGCCAATGGCCCCGCCCATCTATGAAAACCCAATGGTGCCCCAGCAGAACTTCAACATGGCCCCCCAGCGTTTCCAGGAGCCCATGAACCCTCAGTTCCCCGCGGGGCCGATGCCCTTCCCGGCTCAGCCAAACCTGCAGCAGCCAGGAAGCTTCAACATGCAGCCGGCCCCGCCCTTCACCCAACCGGCCCCGGCCCCCTTCTACAACCCTGCTGCCCCCGCCGTCAGCATGCAGCAGCCGGTGAGTTATACACCGACCACCAACCCGTCACCAGGTTTCATCCACATGTCGCACAAACTTGCCTCTTCGCTCAAGAGAGTCTTTATACTGCGTTTATGTCTGAATCTCATTTTTACTTTATGAATATTGTTGTTGCTTTTTATTAGTTTTTGAAATGTTCTCTGTTGTTTTCAGGTGAACATGATGGCGAACCTCAACCAGCCATTCCTGCCTCAGAACCCAGTGCCTTTCAGACAGCAGAGTAAGATCCTCCCACTGATTTAAACTCAAACATATCTGCTGAAGAAGAAATCCTGCCTGTTCAGTGTTTTTAACTGGTTGTTTTTCTGTCCCCGCAGCACCGCAGGTCGGCCCTCCAGAGAACCACTTCGGTCAGGTTGACGTCAACGACCTGCTGTCCAAACTCATCTCCAACGGCATCATCAAACCTTCGCAGTCCGAACCGACGCCGCCAGCCGGCACTGGTCAGTGTTTTGTTGAAATATGCTGCTGCTGCTGTCTTCATCAGGACCTTTGATCTGATTACAAAGTTGAATCAAGCTGCTGGAAATAATGAACATAATTGGAAAAACTTGTGTATTTCTCCAGAAACTGCTGCTCCAGCTGCTCCACCTGTGGTGGTGGAGGAGGAAGAGGAGGAGCCGGAGCCGGTGGAGGAGGAGGAGGAAGATGACGACCTCCCAGACCTCACTAGCTTCACCATCGATGACATGAAACAGTGAGTCCAGGACAGGTTTAACCTGACTGTTGTAGTTGAATAAAACTCTCTGCTGTTTGATTTATCGGTGTTGTGACACGTTCTGTCTCTCGGGTTATTTTCACCCTTCTCAGGCGTTACGAGAGCGTTGTGACGAAGCTGTACTCAGGGAACCAGTGCTGTCTGTGCAGCATGAGGTTCACCGCCGCTCAGACCGACATGTACGCCGACCACCTGGACTGGCACTTCAGGCAGAACCACGCCGGGAAGGTCGCCAGCAAGAAGATCACACACCGCCGCTGGTACTACACCCTCAGGGTGAGTACACACATACACACACACACACACACAGATTTGACAGGTTTTTAAAAGACTTTAAGAGCATTGAATTAGTTTCCACAAAAAGTCTTTAGATTTAATGAACAAAGTGTTAAAACTTGTCTGTTGGCTGTAAATATCTGATCAAATGTTTGTGTATGAGGCTGCAGCTAGTAATCAAGTATTCTACAGATTACTCTGTCAAGTATTCATATGAGAAATACTTTTTCTTTATTAAAGAACAATAGTTAACAAAGATAACAGAAAATAAGACCTCACAGTAAATGTCTGAGTTTCCATTGATTGCAGTGAGAAGGGTCAGCAGGTGTCAGCAGCCCTTCAACATAGTGAATAAATGTAGATTAGTCTTTTGAACGGACAGTAACTGTGTGTGTGTGTGTGTGTGTGCGCATCAGGACTGGATCGAGTTCGAGGAGATCGCCGACCTTGAGGAGCGAGCGAAGAGTCTGTTCTTCGAGAAGGAGAACGAGGAGGAGGTTCAGAAGAGTCAGGCGGCGGCGAAGGAGAAAGAGTTCCAGAGTGTGAAGGCCACCAAGGACCAAGTGGGAGAGGTGAGACTGTGTGACGTCACAGCTGTGTTCATTCATCAGCCAATCAGGAACGTCTGTGATGATGAAAGACTCGCAGCCTCATTCTGAAATCACATCTCTCTAAATTCAGACAAAATGGTGGAGAGTAAATAAAGTGTTTCTTTGACTCGTGTAGAAGGTAGAAATCCTGTTACAGGTAAATTTACTGGAGTAAAAAAACAAAAGTATCAGCTTCAGAAGTACATAAAGTGTTTCAGAATCGTACATTATGATCGGATTATATTCTATATTCACCCTAATCTACAATTATACAATAAAATGTGTTGATTATATTTTGTATTGCATCATAACTGAAGCCGTCATATAAATTATTAAAAACTAAATGTACAATATTTCCTTGGCTAGTAACATAAAATGGAAATACCCAGAAGTACATCAAAAATGGCCCTGAGTACTTAAGTATATATATTTAGTTACTTTACACCTCAGATATAGTTCATGCAGCAGTTACAGATTGACCACCAGCCAACCACAGCAAAGACAACAACTGTCTGAAATCAGAGTACGGTGGCCTGAAGGGACAAATCAGACGAGCAGGAGCTAAAAATCAGAAATGACAAGTGAAACGTGACTGAAGTTTTCATCTGTCTCGTTTTTTGGATCGTTTCCATCTTTTACTAAAATAAACCTCTTTCCTCGTGCAGTCGTGTGAAATCTGTCAGGAGCCGTTTGAGACGTACTGGGTCGAGGAGGAGGAGGACTGGTTCCTGAAGGACGCCCTCCGGGTGGACGACAAGGTACGAAACAAGACCGGCACCATCACCACCAGACTCTCAAAAAAGTCTGAAACTATCAGAAATCCACTGATCAGAACTCGTTCATTCATTTGTTTATTCTGTTTCTCTCACGTTGAGTTTAGAGCTGAACACTCAGTAGTGATCCGGGTCGGATAATTCTTCATTCTGCCCAGATAAAGATCATTACGAATAAATGTCTTCAAAGTGTTTGACTGATGTTTGTTTCTCTCCACAGATCTTCCATCCCGCCTGCTTTGAAGATTACCAGAATGTAAGTTAACTGAAGAATAAATCCTATCGGTATAAATGATTAATAAACCTTCAGACGTCTGACCTGCTGCTGTTTGTCTCCTCAGACGGCGTCATACATCGACGTCACGCCGTCGCCCAACAAGGTGCTAACTGACCACCCGCTGAGCGCCTTCATAAAGAAAGAAGAGGAGGAGGAGGAGGAGGAGGGCAGCTCCTGTGCAGTGGCTGCTGCTGCTGCTGCTGTTGCTGCTGCTGCTGCTGCTGCCGCCGCCGCCGCCGCTGCTGCAGTCAAACAGGAAGTGGAGTCTGAGCCTCCTGAGCCTCCTGAAGTGAAAATGGAGGAGACGGAGGTTTTAACAGAAGATGTGCAATCGGATCAGAACAAAGAGTAACGCTGCTGCTGCTGCTGCCTCACCTTCACTTTTCTCTGGAGGTGTTTTTAGCGTGCGGAGGCCGAGTCCTCAGCAACATAAACTTCAATACATTTTTGTATTTGGATTCAGCGCGACCATTTCAGGTCTGGTGTTTTTCTGTGAATCGAATGAGAACTGAACTGAAATTGTTTATTTAAAAGAGAAAATGTTTTGTTTCTTTGGGTAAACGATGTAAATGATTTAATTTATAAATTAAAGTATTTTTGGTATCTCTGGTGTAACCGTGATTGAGTCTAACAGCTCGCTGCCTGTTAACGTCTGTACATAGTTGAGCTGATCGATCGGGTTGTTGACGACGGGTAGCTGCAGGTGTTGTCTTGTTTCTGGCCGCGTTCAAGGTAAGCATCATGTGATTGGACGCCTGAAGACGTCGGCCGCTCTTCAGGAAGCGTTTCTCCGGAGGATCCAAGTCTTCTTCGTTGGTTTTTCTTTGGTCTCGAGTTGATCTTTAATAAAAGAGTCTGAAACTTGTTTGTGTTCGTGTGAACAGTGATTGATCTCAGTTTTATTGTCATTTAGGTTTAAAGTCAAAATAAAGGTTTAGTGGATTTAAAGTTTCTGTTCTGGTGTTTTTATTTCTTTAACCTGACGAGTCCGGAGAAGTTCTGGTGTCCTGAGTCTTTAAAATGGACTCTCATCTTCTGTGTGTTTGACTGCTGAGACACATGATGGTGTTTAAAGGAGCATTCTGTAGTTTTGGGTGAGAAAGTTTATAGATCTTCAGTGGCTGATGTTTTTCTGCCTTAACAAACTAAACAAACTGACCTTAAAGAACAACACAATTTACACTGTTTCACCTTGTTTACATGTGGCGGACCCTGCCACCTTTCTAGCTTCGAACAGTGTTCTGGGACCTTATTTTCCTCTGAGAACATTAATATGTAAATATTAAAATTCTGAGTTTGACTACACAGTGCCCCTTTAAGAAGGTAAACATAGCTGATGTTGACAGCTGTTTATTGTGTTTGTCATATTCACAGTTAAAAAGCAGATGAAGTCTTCCTTCTCTGAATAATGTTGCACAATGAAACAGAAAAAACAAAAACAATACGATACAAATATGTACAACAGATGTGCTGTGTACAATATGTTAATGTTAATATTAATCCCTGAAGGTCAGACTTTTACCTTCCACAACAAAACATTTGAGTGAGTTTCTTGCACCTTTAATGGAGGAAAGGAAAGATCATCTTCAGGTGTTGGAGGTTTTAATCCTTCAGATTTTCATTTTATAGATTCAAGATTACATTATGAAATATCCGCTGTAATTCCCACAACCACCCACACAACATCAGCTGTATTATCATCCTCCTTCTACTGTAGCTGCTCAATGTTTTCACACTCAGCGGTGACGTTTTTACTTTTTAAATCATCTCCAGCTGCTTCAGGTGTTTAGCAGAATGCTGCAACTCTGTTTTACTGTGAAGCTCCAGAAATGTTCTGTGGACTACGAGACTTCACCTGACTTTGTATTATCAGGAGGAGATGATGACTGAGTTTAACTGTTTGGGTGAACTGTTCCTTTAACTTTAACAACATAACAGTTTATGATGTAAATGTTTGACAAAATCACCAGCGACCAAACATCTCACCAGATTAACTGGAGACTGAATCTTTTAGGAACATCAGGCCTCACGAGTCGTTAAACATTTTATGTTTATTATTATTTTTCAGGATTTTGTTCTTCTCACATGCAGTTTGTTGTTTTTTTAATTTAAAATCTTTATTTGTGTTTTCTTTGAACGCCACAGACTCATCCAGCTGTTGTTCTGAGGCACGAAGCTCCAGATGTTCTGTATTCTGGTGACATCTCATCAAACAAACAATCCATCAGTAATCAGCTCGTCAGACAGATTCATGAATAAAAACAGGTTCATTCAAAACTAAAAAAAATGTTAGTTTCCATGGCAACACACAAAACATAAACATAACTTTTAAAAGGTCGAATCACTAAAAGACAAAATATCTTCACTTGTAGTGTCTCTTCATCCAGAGGTACTTGTACTTTGATTGAGTATTTCCAATGTGTGCTACTTTATATTTATACTCCACTGGAAGACGTACTCAGATTCTTTACTGAAGTAAAACTATGAAAAAGAAAATACCGTGATTTAGAAGTAAAGAAGTATCATCAGCTGATACTTTAACTACATGAAGCTGAGAGTACTTGTGTACTTTTACTGAAAATGGGATTTTAAATGCAGGATGTTTACATGTATTGGAGTATTTTTTTCACATCGTTGTACTACCATTTTCTTCAAGTAACTGATTTAAGTATTTTCTCCTCCATCAAATATTTCTCTATACTCAGGTGCAGTACAAATACCTCCTCACAGTACTTTCTACACACTTGAGTAAAGGTGCTCAGCTGTTAACACTTCTGTACTTCTACTTAAGTAAAATTTAAATGCAGGACTTTTACTTGTATCCGAGTACTTTGACTGTGTTGTACGTGTACTTGTACTTAGTAATCTACAGAGGAGATGAACTGAATTTGTTTTTTTGTTGCTTTAAAAGTTAAATTGTGATATTTTATAGCAGCGACATATTTTGAGACGACGTCCGGCAGTTTTAATCCACAGATATCGAAGAGTTTTCACTGGAACTACTTTGTGTGGAGGATGAAGACGAGGTCGGCGTGTGGCTCCTTCACCTCCTTCACCTCCACAGCCGGTAGACTCCCAGAGCGATGGCCAGGCAGGAGAACACGGTCGCTGAGGAGCAACACAGGACAGAGACAACACTTCAGTCTAATGACGCGTCAGCCTCCAGCAGCGCTCTGCAGCAGAACAACATGTTTACCTGCCAGGTAACGGATCGTCTCCAGTTTGAGAGACTCCAGCACCGTTTTGAGCGAGGCCACCTGCAGGTCCATCTTCTTGTTGATCTCCATGATGTCGTGCTCCAGGTCGGCTTTCTGGTGATGTCATCAACCAAACACAGTCAGCGTTTGTTCCTTCAGCCAGCCGACAGAAGGTACTCACAGGTGTAGTAGTATTGTATTAGTATTGTAGTAGTATTACAGTGTATTTACCTTGTGATGGAACTCTGTACTGGCCTCCATCAGCTTCTTCTCCTGCTCAGTAAACTGACAGAAAAACACAAAATGAGCTGAAGATTTTCCTTTTTTAGCCGATATTTGTTTAAATAAACTCAGATTGTCTCCATTAAAGTTTGCCGAATTATCTATTAGCACTTCCTGTTTGCAGTGTACTCAGGGATCTACAGTAAACTGTCACTGGATCACTTTGATACTGAAGAAAACTTAAAAACATGAAGATTCTCAGGCAAGTTCTGCAGTGATACGAGCGTGTTTTTACAATCGTTTCTAAGTGTATTTGTGGTGGACATCAGAGAAGACGACGTCCTCTGGAGGCGTCAGTCACACTGACTCTGACCCACCATGTCAGAGATCCTGCTGCTCTCCAGGTTGATGTCCAGTTTGGATTCTGCTCGGACTCTCAGATTCTCCTCCTGAACAAAAACGCACACAAACATCAAAAACACGTAGCTGCACTCAATTTTCATCATGAATGAGTTTCTTTAAAAGCTACACATGCTTGTTGAAACACGTTCTCACCTTCAGTCTGTTCTGCAGCTGCTCCAGCTCTCGCTTCATTTTCTACAAGAGTGACAGAGAAACAAAATCACAAAACTCAAATTGATTTGAAAGAAGTTATTCACAGTGTTTTTAAAGCCGAGAGCTTCACTGTAGCTGCTGAGCTAAAAGCATTGCCGCGTCTGAAGCGGGTGCACCAGCTCGACCGCGTGTCGACGGTGTAAATAAAGTTTTTTTAAATCAGTTTGGGATCTCAGGCCTTCTGGAGACTTGGATTAAGTTGGCCGAGCTGTATGGAGGACGAACAGACTTCATTTTCATTGTTGGATGAAAGTTTCCTTTAAAACAACACGCGGGCAGTGAAGTGGTACCGTGTTTTCAGATCGAAGGTTGGCGAACTCGCTCTTCTCCAGGATCACCATGTCCTTCCTGATGGAGTCCAGGTGAGCGACGATCTGCTGCAGTGCAATCTCCTGACAACAGAACAGATTACTTCATGTAACTGAGTACATTTACTTCACTTCAAACTTCTCTCCACCACATGGACAGATTTAGTTACTTTTCAGATTATAACTTTCCCTCCCCTTCCTGTCCCGTGGCTCCAGATGTGTTGGTGCTGAATGTTTGTTTTAAACTGAAGGATGAAGTGTTCCTGTTATTTTCCTTTTAAAACTCTGGATTAGCTGGAAATGCATCGTCACAAAGCTTTTTCTGACTTTTTACAGACACGTGGTTCTCACAGGACGGCCGCGCTACAAACATGCTGATCTTATAGAAAATGATGCTCTGCTGCAGATTAAACCAGCCGACAGGATATGAAGGAGTTTAACTAAAGTGAATTTAGCATAAAAAGTAAGTTTCGTAGAAAGAAAAGTAAGGTTAGCAGTAGAAAAAGTAATGATTGTGTAAAAAAGTAATGTTAGCATCAAGAAGTAATGTTAGCACAAGTCCAAACTGAAGTGGAGGCGGTTGTCCCACCTGGTGAGCTTTGGTCACCATGTCTTTATAAACGATGTCTATGTTGGCCGTCGTCAGGGTGACCAGAGCTGAGACGATCAGCTCCGCCTGACGCTTCTCAAAACCTGCACGACAGAAAAACAACCATCGCTCCATCTTATCATGATCAGTCCTCCTTCAGTCTGGTGATATCAGCTGATAAACCATCAGATATCAATATTTATGGTAGTTGTTCTCTCACCGCGGCTCTCCAGCTCCGTCACCATGCTGTGGGAGTCGAAGGTCAGTTTTCGCTGCTCCAGAGGCGTTAATTCAACTTTCCTGAGGTCAAAGGTCGCCGAGGGGGCCGTCACATGGAAGTCTATCACACACACACACACACACACACACTTTGACTTGATTTGATCAATAAATCATTGGTCTCTCTTCACTAACAGACAGGTTTGATCAAATAAGGTCCCATGGGTCAAACCGGAAGGGGCGGGGCTTTCGACACTCCCTGTTTCAGCCGGTTGCCTGGCAACATGTCCTCCAGGCTTTACCGTAAAGTTTTTCACACATTTAGCGACATGTACCTGACAGGTGCCACAAGGTTCGTTTCCTGTCTCTTGGTCCTTTAATCAGTAACACACCGAGTTTTCCTTTTTCTGACACTTTAAACTTCATATACACTTTTAATTTTTGTGTTTTGATGCTGATACTTTTGTACTTTACGACTTGTACAGTATTTCTGCTTTAATTCAAGTATAAGATGTGATGGGTAGTGTCTCCACCGGTGGATCCAGAGGTTATAATGACAGAAACATCAGAGGTTGTTGGGTCAGATCCTCTCACTCACCTCTCCACGTCCCGACCCGCAGCACGTTACACCGCCGCAGCAGCGCGTTCATCCCGGAAGCAGCTGCGTTTCTGACTTTCAGTGAAGTTCACAGAGACACTGAGACACTGAGACAGAGACTGAGACACTGAGACAGACTCCAGCTGATCCCAACAACTGTTTAACTGTGAGAGACCACAAACACTCAGCTGACAGACCGGAAACAGTTCACAGAGCGAAGAGCGACGAGCAGCTGCAGGAACAGCCCGTCCTCACGATGCGTTCAGGGACCGTGGGAAATCTCCACATTACAGGTCGCTGACAATGGGTGCATTCAAAGCTGTGCGAAAAAGTACCAACAAGTCATACTTTTACAAAATAAATGATATATTGCCAATAAAATACATTTACACATGTTTTTCTTTTTTTAAAACTTTGGCTCTGATGCAGCAGGCAGTCTGCACAGTCATCAAGTAAATGTAGTGGAGTGGAAGTATGAAGTAGCAGAAAATGGAAATACTCAGTCAAAGTATAAATACCTCTAAAGTGTACTTAAGTACAGTACTTGAGTAAATTTTATTATCTAACATTCCATCACAGGTTTTTATGGACAGATTATGAGAAGGAAGAAAACGGGATGAAATTAAATTAGCTACAACTTTAATATATAACTTGTGAATATGTGAATGCATCAGTAGTTTTAATAATTCAATAATATAATGTATAATAATGTAACACAGACGTCATTTTGCCTCCATAGTGAATTCTTTTAAACATTATTTATACATAAAGTACATTTTGTTGATTATATTTACCTGCATTTATCAGTAGGAGTGTGAATGCAGGGCTTCCTTGAATTGGAGTATTTTATAAATTGTAATATTTTTTGCTTTTACTTTAGAGAGACTACAGAACTACAACAGGATTATTTTATTTTACAAAGGAAGCTCAGAATTCCTCAGTTTATGGGGTGACATTTAAGGCATCTAAATGATTACTTCACTGTCCTCTCCTTCAGGGAACGATGTGTCCTTCTGACAAAACATTAACAAAAATACATAAACATTAACAACAATATGTCATTCAGCAGCTGAAACGCTTCATCTGAGGATTCATTTTCAACAGAAGCTCAGTCAGCACACTGTCAGGCTCGGAGCTGTCAATAAAGTTGTTTACAAAATCAACACCGTCACTGTCATGGCGGCGCCCGTGGTGGATAGTTGGAGCTGGTTTCCAGCGTTAGCACTGGGAGTTTCTTTACTCAAATGTCTCTTTATCAACGCCTAGTGAGTGGAAATACTTTCCTGTAAAGACGTTAAACTCTGCGCTGCAGATTCAACACGATACTTTCATCTGATAGACGATCATTTAACAGCTGCCGCGACGCCTGTTAGCATCCGGCTAACAAACTGAGTGTCCGACGTTAGCTAAAACCAGAACAATGACTTAAAATTGAACGTTAACAGAAAGAAAACGGTTCAGGCATCGTTTTTTTAGGAGTTATTAGAGAACAACACATTTGTGTGTAGCCGTTTGCTGTGTTAGATATTATATGAAGTGATAAGTGATTGTTGTAACATTAACTTGACGTGTTATTAACTTATCGGCTCGTGTAGTCAAACAGCCTCAAGATGGCGCCGTTTTTCAGTAGAAGTTCGTTTTGAAGCTGAGTTGCCAAAAAAACAGATTATTAGAGATTAAATCCGGTTTATATTCGTGACAACGTTAGTCACATGTGGCTCAAGTGTTCGGCTGTCACTCACTTTGTTGCTCACTGTTACAACCTTCAGAAAACAACAAAGTGCAATGTTACATCCATCTACGCCAAACGTCTCAGAAAAAATCCCAATTTAAGGATGTCACACACGTGGTCTGAAGGGACCATAGAAGAAGAACAAATCGCACCAGTAGTCCAGATGTTTGGCAAAACCAAACAAATCGGCACCATGAATTTACCAACATATTGGATCAAACACCTAAATTCATTGAAGAACAGCTTCCGGTTTATTCTGGATCTGTGATACAAGAAGCAGCTTCACAGTCCGTAAACAGCAGATGTGCAGCATGTGTCCCCACACCAGTCGCATATCAGGTCATGTCTCCCACCAGACAGTTTGTCAGATGTTGTCACATTAAACCAGACTTGTACATTTGCTGGTAATTGAGTCGAGATTAAATTGTCAGTTTTCTGAATGGGGTTTGGTGTAGGTTTGCCTTCAGAGTAACATGTTGTTAATCTGCTGTTGTTTGTGTGTTTCAGCCATTCAACAGACTTCGAGGTTCACAGGAACTGGTTGGCCATCACTCACAGTCTGCCGGTGTCCAGGTGGTATCATGAGGTCAGTGCGACGGACGAGTCACTGCTGCCGTTGTTTCAGACAGGAAGTGTCCTTCAGGCAGCACCGTTATCCCTACATTTTGTCACAAGACATTGGTCACTTCGCCTGGAGTCAGTTTTTCATGGGCGAAGGGAAACAGCTTTGTTTCTTGCTTTGCATTTTTCAGCCTGTCCTTACTGGTTTATTGATCTCCAGAAGTCAGAGAATCAGTTCTTAACATTGACCAACTTGCCAGATTTAAAGATTTTTCTTTGGCCTCTTGGTTGAACTCTTTACTGAAATCTTTGTTAATATGTGCTCTCTCTGTTAAATTAACCAATGATTAAAATATTAAAAACACTTTCCTGCCCTGTAGAACACGTCAGAGTGGACTCTGGACTACCCTCCGCTGTTCGCCTGGTTCGAGTTCGGTCTGTCGCATGTGGCTCAGCACTTTGACAGAAACATGCTGGTGGTGGAGAATCTGAACTACGACAGCCCGGCGACTGTTCTCTTCCAGAGGCTGTCGGTCATCTTCACCGACGTGGTTTTTATCTTCGCTGTCAGAGAGTGAGTCCAGAGTCTGATCACAGCCTTCAGCCTTTATTAAGTCTTCTTTGATCCCACAGAATGCAGCTTTTATTTGTACAACACGCAGGTGATTCACAGGGTTCAGATCAAACACGATTAAAAGATATTAGAAGCTCAGTAAATAAGTGTACAGTTGTTCTTAAAAGACAAAAACAGGTTGAATTCATCCTGTGATTATAAACGTGTTTCTGTTAGAAATGTAAAAAAAATCAACATTGAAACAAAATGTGTAATGTTTCCTCCGGTATATTCCAGCAGCTTGACCCTGATTGGCTCTGTCCTCTGTCCTCCAGGTGCTGCAGGTGCGTTCAGGAGCAGAAAGGCCCTCGGGACGTTTTGAACCGCCCGTCCTTTGTTCTGGCTGTTCTGCTGCTCTGGAACTTCGGCCTCCTCATCGTCGATCGTATCCCTCAGCTGTGAAGCTGCGTTAAACCTCTACAAGCAGAAGCAGTTGAAGTTCTTTGAGTTTAAACAAAGTCAGTTTTTATGTTTGGATCAGGAGGCAGATAAACAGAAAGTAAACATGTAAACAATTCTGAATTTAAAATCAGCAGCTTGATTTATACAATGAGACAATTCAGAGATCATTCCCCGGGTTGCATCCCAGCAGCAGCTGACCACGGGGCCTTCCTCTTCAGCCAGAGTCACCTGGTTGTTTTCTCCGTGGCCTCAGTGATCAGCGTGATGGATCTCTTCTGTGTCAATCCCAAAGTTTGGTCTCACTTATTTATCTTCACATTGTTGTCTGACGTCATCATGAAGAACGTGATAAAACTTCCTTCACAGCTTCCCTCAGATATTCATTTCCAGTATAACGGCTTCTTGTTTGGTTTCCTGCTGCTGTCGGTGGCAAAACACCTGCAGGTTCGAACCTGAGACCAAAACACTGTTCATGACTTCATGGCTGTTATTAGATTTGTTGTGTATGTGGATCTTCAAATCTATGATCTAAATGCTGATTTTGTTATAAACAGCTTCACCTGTCTTTATGTTTATTGTGTCGAACAGTCTCGACACCTGCAGGGGGCGCTGCTGTTCGCCATCCTGCTCAACCTGAAGCACATCTACCTGTACGTGGCTCCGGCCTACGGCATCTACCTGCTGAGGAGTTACTGCTTCACTCAGGACAACAAAGGTACCACACACACACACACACACACACACACACACACACACACACACACACACACACCTGTTCACCTGTATGCTTTTATTGTTTTAGCAGAGGCTGTTTAAGGTCATAAAACTAGTTGATAAGTTAGTTGATTGACAGAAAATTGACCTTTCTTAATCGATTACTGATTTGAGTCATAAACAGAAGCTACAATGAGCGGCCACATGTCGAGTCCTGTCCTTTGTTGCACCTCTTTCTGCCTCATTTCCTCTCATCTGTCTGTAAAAGAGGACGAGTTTATGTAGATGTCTCAGTCTATACAATGTCAGGAAGGCAGTGAGGGACTGAGAGCTAATTGGACAGGACTCTAAACTATGTTTAATTGACAGCTGCACCTCATTGAGCAGCTCAGAGCTGCAGCAGAGACACAGACAGTTCAGCAGAGATGTTTGGTGTTCAGGTTAGTTGTGTGTGTTTTAATAATGACATGTAAGTTAGTTTCAGTCTCATCGGTTCATATTTTAGTCGTGAGCTTTAACTCATCAGTAGGCATGTTTCTTCTTCTGTGTGTTTTACTTGTGCAGACGGTTCAATCAGCTGGAGGAGCTTCAGTCCGCTCCGTCTGATCGCTCTCGGCAGCATCGTGGCCTCCGTCTGCGCTCTGTCCTTCGGCCCCTTCATCACCATGGTGAGTCTCCCTCAGCTGCAGAGTCGCTGAACACTAACACCTTAAATATCAACTTTGTTTGTCAGCTGTCTTTTTATGTTACTGAGACCTGATGTAGAAGTGTTTGTTTCAGGGTCAGCTGCCTCAGGTCCTGTCCCGTCTCTTCCCCTTCAAACGGGGCCTCTGTCACGCCTACTGGGCCCCCAACATCTGGGCCCTCTACAACATCCTGGATAAAGGCCTGGTGATGCTCGGTGAGACTCCACCTCCTCATGAACACCCTGTCTGATCTGAGTTATTAACAGATGTATTTCTCTGTTCTTTAATAAGTAAATGTTCAAACTTCTGAAGCTGAAGAACGAATCTAAAAGTCCTCATACTGCGTCTCATCTAACCACAATACAATACGACATCAGCATGTGACCACAGAGATGAAGCCACACCTGTCTAAGATCTGTGTACCTGTTCAGGTGTTCGTCTGAAGCTGCTGCAGGAGGCGGAGCTTCCTCAAGCCTCCATGACGGGCGGGTTGGTTCAGGAGTTTCAGCACTCGGTCCTCCCCTCCATCACTCCCTCCATCACACTCGTCTGCACTCTGCTCTCCATCCTGGTGAGTCACAACAAGCTGACACTGAGCTGGGATCAGTTTTTGTTTATTTTACAAGTTCTTTAACAAAAGATATCTGTTGATAGTTCAAACTTATATTTCCACAACAGTAGAAGATATGAAATGTCTGACGCATTCAAACAGTTGTAGATCTGACACTGTTTATTTTTCATGAGCTACTTGATCCAAAAACTGAAGGTTCTGATTCAAAGCTGTAAAGTTCATGAGTTTAAATTATTGATCTTGTATGCACGACCTCTCTGAGATCACGAGCTCACTGATCATGTTATCTTCTGTCCTGCGTCTCCAAAGCCGGCGGTGGCGTCCATCTGGTGGCGCCCTCGCGGTGCTCGGGGTTTCCTGCGCTGCCTGCTGCTCTGCGCTCTGGGCTCCTTCATGTTCGGCTGGCACGTCCACGAGAAGGCCATCCTCATCGCCATCCTGCCTCTCAGGTCAGTGTCACAGTCAGTGAAACGATATTTTATAGCAAAGTTTTATTTATATATAGCACGTCCCCAGATCAGACGTCACAAAGTGCTTCTCACTAATAGAGAGATATAAAAACATTTTGGACATTATTCCGTCCCCTCCTGCCCGGCTGTAACAGAATCAGTGACAAGAAAAAACTCTGGAGCCCAACACGTGTTTGACTTCCTGCCAAGACCATCAGAACCTTTAATCCATGTCATGCACTGGATTCAATAAATCAATCAGCTAAGACTTAATGTATGTAACGCCTGTTAAACTTGGACTGAAGCCATGAAGCCACTGAAGTTTGATGTCTTCTTCTTGTAGCATCCTGGCGGTTGAAAGCAGAGAGGATGCTGGGATCTTCCTGGTTCTGACCACCACAGGTCATTACTCACTGTTCCCGCTGATCTTCACTTCTGCAGGTGAACACCAGAGACAGACAGACGGACAGACAGACGGACAGACAGACAGAGAGACAGACAGAGAGACAGACAGGACAGAGGTTCGATCTGAGGAAGCTGAACGAGGACAAGGACAAAAATGTCTGTTAGATATCAGAGTGTTTCTCTGTTTTAAGGATTTCTGTTATGAAATGTAAGTTGATGATTCAGAGTCACAGCATCCACAGACACTTAGCAAGTCTGACAAACTGTTGAAGGTTTGGAGAAGTCCTGTTCGTCTTCTCTGGCTGTTTTCAGTCACATGTTTGTTGTTTTAGTTTTGGATTTTTAACTGGCTTTAATTCAATCCCAGGTTGCATTTTAAAACCTTCAAACCTTCAGGTGCTTTGACCTCTGACCTTTTGTAATTCTCACCTTTTATTTTAACGATCAGTATTTCTTCATGAATTTAATGATGTGATTTAGTTTATTAAATGTGTTTTGCAGAGCTGCCTATCAAAGTGGTTCTGATGCTGGTGTTTGTGATCTACTCGTTCACTGCTCTGAGGAAACTTCACAGGTAAACTTTATTATTTGGATATAAAACTTGAAAATATTTGATATTAAAGGTGATCAGGTCAGCAGTTAATCGTCCGGATGTTGGCTTCAAAAACCAGTGAGTAGAGACTTCACTGGACTGGAGGTCTGTATTGATATTTTCGTAAACCAGATAATCGTCATTAATCACATTTAAAGATCCTTAATTGTAAAAGAAAAATCTGTATCATTTAAAAACTACAGTGAGCAGCTGTTGTAGGTAATTACTGAACTTTGTTAAGGCAGGAAACTATAAACACTGATCAGCTACGACACTAAAAGGACGAACAGGCGACGCCATCATCGGCAGATATATAAAGATAAATAACAAAATATAAAAGAGAAATTACAAGCTTTTTCATTTATTTGTTCATTTATTTCTGTTTATATTATATACGTGTTTAAAAACATACTATTTTATTAATACAAATGACCATATTTCAGCTGTGTATATTTATTATTTATTGTTTTATATATTGTCATTTTTAAATTTTTAATCCTTTTATTTTCCTCATTCTTTTCCCATAGCTTTGTTTTTCCCCCGTTATTGTTGTTATTCTTTGAAGGACCAAGCTGTCAATCAGCTGACTTTGGGCGGGCCTTCCTGCCTCGGCTGATGAGTCACTTCCTGCAAACGTGAAGGTTTTTTTTTTTTTAGTGCGGACACACCCCGTCAACTCTTGTTTTGCTTCTGCCATGATTCTTCCTTTCCTGATACAAAGCGGCCACAGTCCCCCTGCACATAATGCGTCACGTCTACTTCCTGACACAAGTCTTCAGTAGGAACCAATGGGCTTTGAGCTGAGAGCTTCAGACAGGAAGTCAGACGGTTATTAGGGACGGACTAACATGTTGGAAGTCTGAACATGAGATTTGTTGACTATAATTAGTAAATATAAACACCACCTGTTGATCTGATGAGATTTAGTTTAAGAACTTTCAGAACTTTTGCTGTTTTGTGTCAATAACAAAGACTCCATTACCCAGAGTGCTTTGCAGAGTCATCAGAACACTCAGTAATCAGACTACGGACTCTCTCCTCAGTGGTCCGATGTCTCTGCTCCATCCTCTCGAGTCCGTCTACCTGCTGGGACTGGTTGTCGTGGCGATCGCCTGTGAGATCGTCTTCCCTCTGTCTCCGTGGCAACAGAAGCTGCCCTTCCTCCCCCTGCTGGTGACGTCGGTGTACTGCTCGGTGGGCGTCAGTTACTCGTTCCTGCGTCTGTACGTCAGCCTGCTGCGGCGGGAGGAGAAACCCAAACAGCTGTGAGGCGGCGTCCTGTACCTGAGAGGTCGCAGGTTAGATCCCCAACACACCTACATTGACTCTGACTGCTCACCACGCAGACTGACGGGACAAAGTGTTGGTGCCTCTCTCCGGCTCCATTTTCCTTTTTTGGTTTATTTTTCTTTTTCTTCTTCTGGAGTTTAAGCACAAGCTTTTGATATCAGAATCAGTCATTGGTCGACTGATCGCTCTTCAGGCTCGTCAACGCTCTGGGGTTCAGATTGTGTCTGAACAGAACCTGCTGACCTGATCAAGTTACAAGTCATTGTAAGTGCAGGAGACTTGGGCGATATCCAAAGTTTTATATCATATTGTCCCGCCAGAATATCACAATAGATGATATTATCGTTTTACAGCAAAGACAACATCTTTCAAATCCAGCCATTTTCTCCTGCTTTAAACCTGAAATACTGCCAAACTGTTGAGCTGGTGTCATGTCTGTATGTTAAACGGCTGCCTGTAGTTACCTCCGCCAGCCCGTCTCATTCCCACTTCGTCAAATATCGAATTGAGTTGCCTCAGTGTGCATTTTCTTTTCAAAATAAAAGCCTTGAGTTTCCATACTGGCGACAAGAGCAAAATCAAAGTTACACTTGCGTCATGTTTCACATATTTGAGGCCTAAGTGTCTCATGTTGACACCAGTAATTACTGATCATTACGATTACAACTCATCACCACTCAGCACCAGTCTGTGATTACAAGTGCAAATATTTTAAATTAAGGAGGCGAAGATGAGATAATTGCACCCCCGTTAATTAAAGTCATTACAACACCGGTGTTACCCAAAACATTTTACAAGAAAATATATTCTTCAGTGGCGCTCAACATCTGTAGATATGAGTACAGCTATTTAATGTTTAATCAATATTAAAGTAAATAAAAGTATCATATGACTCGGCGTCAGTGGATCAGGCCTTAAACACTTGGTTTTAGTTCTCCGTCGATCTAAAAATGGTTTTCCTTCTATGTATTTGTCACTGATCCGTCCACGTGACTCTGAGCCTCCAATCGGCTGCAATATTTTTATTTATTTGAAAACATTTAAGCTTTTGAGGCGAAGCAGAAGAGAAACCAACCTAAGTTCCCACTTTGTTCATCACTGCCGACCGCAACAAACATTTCTTCCACTCATCAGAGACTTGCAGTAAAAAACTGAAAGCAGCAGGTGGATGAAACAAACTGACCCGTCGTGTAGAACTACTTCCTGTTAAATAAAAAAACGTGGACCAAAACAGAACTGAAACACATTTATGATGCTTGTTTTTGTATATTTTCAAATAAAAAGAGAGATTAATTTACCCTGTTTGTGTGTGACTGACTGTTTTACATCTTCAACAAAGTGAAAGCATTTATTTAGATTCCCATAATAAAAGTTTTCTTTGGTTCGCTGTCAGGAAATCTTTCCTCTCCCCCTGCTTGTCTTTCCTGTGGTGTCCCACATGGATCTATCTTAGGTCCGTGTTATTCAAAAAAACATCTGCCTCTAATGTTCTGCTCACAACACACAGCTGTAGCTCCCTCTGAAAGTTAAAACAAGTCCAATCTATTTCAAGAACTGCCATGAGGAGATTAAGAGTTGAATGGCACAGAACTTAGTTCTGAATGAAGGCGAGTCTGAAGTTGTCTTTAGGCCCCCTGACTTCATCAAAGGGTTTACCATCGAGGTTGGTAACCTTTGTCAAACCCCTTGTCAAGAATCTTGCTGTAATATTCGGTATCTGACTGCGACTTTAAGTTTTTAAGTTAGCAATAATGCTGTTGTAAAGCTAATTTTTCCCAACTTTGTACAACTTAGTTCCTCTCGCTTGGACTGCTGCAAGTCCCCGTGGACCGGGATGAGTCAGTCCTCCAACCGGTCCAAACGCCAGCGACTCTTTAAGTTCAGGCTCAAAACGTACTTTAATTCCACAGAGTTTGATTTGATTTCTGACCCGTCTCTCTTTCTATTAGCACTTTAGTCGATGTGAGTTGTTTTTAAATGTACTTTATAAATAAATCTTACTCGACTTCACTTATAAAAGACCCAACATTTGTTCAAAAACTTTATTGATAAGGCAACACAAAACATGATTGGTTAAAATGATCTTGCAGTGTGTTACAGGACACGTCTCCACTGCAGAAATATCTCTATTGCACTATAAGAACTGTTAGCGTCAATGCTAACCTGCAGATCAGATCTGACTGTACGACTATCAGTTATCAGCTTTAAGGACAAAATGGCCTCTTCTCCTCAAGTCTGAGCTCATTATCAGTTCTCGCTCTACAAACATGTTCAGACTCTCCTCCATCGTCTTGATCTTCTCACACGTCATCGTATAAAAGTAAAAATGTTTACAGCACTCACATCATTCAGTGGATTTCCTTTGAACTTCAAAATAAGAGACCAGTCGCACAAAACTAACAACTTACACTGTCAAATAACTAGGGGTGTAACAATACATGTATTCGTATTGAATTGTTTCGGTACAGGACGTTCGGTTCGGTACAGGGCTGTGCACGGGTGAGTTTCCACAGCAGAAGTTGCGTGTGTTTATTTTCTGCCTGCAGCTACACGTGCAGCCCGTTTACATCATGGCTAACGCTAGCGCGAAACCAGAGCTTGAAGACCCTCCCTTGTCGCTTAAGTCTCCTGCTTGGGAACACTTCGGCTTCCTGGTTACATATTGCAACGGAGAAAGACGAGTCGGGCACGGCGCAGTTCCACCGAACAGCTGGAGAAACGAAACCGAAACAATTCCCGTGATGATTACATAATCACACACGACTGCAGTTATACGTGTTATAAACATAACACGAAGTGTTCCCGACTGAAGGATTAGAAGAAGAGCGCGTATTTGTCTCTTTTTTGAGGTTTTTGTGCTTGTATCAACACGGAGTGTTTTATTTTGAAAATCAACCGGATGTATTGTTGTTGTTTCGTGTCAGACTTCCTGTCTGCTCTGCGCTAAATTCGGCTGAATTTCTGCGTTGTGCCGCGGCACTTGAAACGGCACCACCCGAGTGTGAATATCACTGCTACAAGAAAAAAAAATGACCTTAGTGCAAATGCAGCTGACTCTGGCAATCAAGCAGCCTCTCTCTAGCAACTCAGCCCGTATGAACAACACACCAGTGCAAACCTGGCAGAGGGACTTAAAGAGACAGTGAAAATTATTTATTTAACTTATTACCAGGCAGCACTTTACAACAGTATTCTATTTTTTTAATTTTATTTTCATATTTTGTATAATGTTACAATAAATTGTTGGTTTACAAAAGTTCCGAATAAACAACAAGCAAATTTATGTTTTGCATTTTGTTCCCGCACTGTACCGAAAATGAACCGAACCGTGACCTCAAAACCGAGGTACGTATCGAACCGTGATTTTTGTGTATTGTTACACCCCTACAAATAACTGTTCACATGTTGTTATGCATCCCAACATCGTCGTTCGTCTACTGAGAAGACGTGAAAACACAGTGGTGCAGTTTAAAAAGGTTTGAATGAGAGGAAACGTGTAATCCTTCAAATTAAAACCAGATGAATGACAGTTGAAGCTGACCTGAGAAAACTCTCTGTAGTTTGATATAAATCACACCTTAACTGCCCTGCTGTCCTGGTTTGGCCTGCATTGATCTGTTTGTGTCCTGGGTGAATATCTGGCCTGGCCCGGTGCCCGAGCAGCTGATGGATCAGGTTGTCGAGGATTAATTTGTCCTTAAATACACGACTCCCCTCTGTGGTGGATGCCAGAAATGTAAAGTAGACTTAGCGGCCGTCAGTATATTTTTATAGAAGCAGCGCTCCTGTTCGAGTCTGTTGTTGTGTTTTAGAAGCAGAACGTTTTCGAGCCTGTAGTTCATGTTTTCCTCCTCCAGCCTGCAGGCGGCTGCTGAGCTCGTCTTTGAGTCTTCTGAGGTGAAGTTGTCTGTAAATCTGCTCCATGACAGCTCATTCTGCTGAACCGTTTACATTAAGAGGATCAGCAGCTTGCAGAGCAAAGAGCAGCTCACTGCAGGACAAACTCCCAGCATGCTCTGCTCTCATTGTGGTCACGGTGTTATAAAGATACTCAGACAATGACATCAAACTCTTCATGTGCGTAAAATGGAGCTGAAACGATAAGTGGATTCATTAATCTTCTCCAGCGTGTCCAGAATCTCTTTTAGACTGTCGGTTGAACAAAAACAAGACTTGGAGGAAACTGTCATGAACTTTTGTCTCTATTTTCTGACAATTTACAAACTAAATAATTGATCAATTGTAAAAGTAACTGGCACATTAATTGATGATAAAAATTCCTGTTTGTTCCATTTAGGGTTGCAGTGGTTTACGATATCAAGCTATACGTTGTGTGAAAAATTGATAATTAATGTACTGTGTAAATTTGCTTATGTATATATAGTAGTGAGATCCGTAATTGATTTAAAAAGTCATAATTTATGTCCTCAACACACGGTCGAGCTCGTGCATCCACTTCAGACCCTTTTAGCAGCTACAGCGAAGATCTCAGTGCAAAAAACGGTGTAAATAACATCTCTTCAGATCAGTTTGTGATCTCGGGGCTTCTGGGGACTTGGATTACAGCAGACGAGCTGTATGGAGATATTTGATAGTTACTTCAGTTTTTTAGGAGAATGCTGCAACGCTGTGAACTTTTCCTTTAAAATCTCATACCTTTGCAACCCTAGTACCATACCTTATGTGATAAAACTGTAGTGATTAATTTAGTTAGTTGAGTCATTTTGAGAGCAGAAATTTTAAAAAACAAAAAAATCACATCCGTCATCATCACAATAATATTAAAGGAGCCATTGTTCCAACCAAATACTGGAAGATGTTTAGTCCAAAACTGGTGAATCAATCTGATCTTCAGTATTTGACGACTGTCCTTTATCCCAACATGGTTCTTCAGTTTCTTCATCCTGGTGTCATGTCTCGCTCCTTAAAACCCTTTTCAAAGATACGTAGATAAGGTCCATTTGGGTGAGGTTTTCAGTCCTAGTGCTGGATGTCGATACCACAGTTTCAATCCGTTACTTTGAATAATATAAACATGTTTTTTCGACAATGTTTGAACGTCTGAACGGAAACAGCCGCTCTTAAACTTTGTCTAAACAGCATTCTGTCTAAAAATGGCAAAATTCTGAATGCAATCAGGTTTGATCTGATCAGAAGAAGTAAAGAAGAATCGGAGAAACAAGCACACTCTAATACAAGGTAATACAAGGTGTTGAGACCGTGGATGTGTCTGGTATCTTTTAGAAACTGGAATCATCACTAAAATTCAAGATGAAGCTCCGAGTTTGAACATTTTTGGAAGGTTATGGATGATTTGTGACGGTGGATTTTGCTGTAGGTTGAAGGTCACTGCTGGAAAACGGCATCATCAAAGTCTTCAGACATCTTTGTCAAAAATGAGTTTGTTTCTCGACCTGACACCTGGAGACGAGGAGGAGCGGAGCGACTGGAAAACCCGGAGGCTGGACAACCAATCGCAGTCCATCGCAAAGTTTCACATTTTCAGTGTCCGTTGTTTCCTGCTGCCTCGCTCTGACAAC
Organism: Pagrus pagrus; assembly: GCF_965226575.1. NCBI lineage: Eukaryota > Metazoa > Chordata > Actinopteri > Spariformes > Sparidae > Pagrus > Pagrus pagrus. The sequence continues at coordinate 1,694,426 of NC_140198.1, read as the reverse complement.
ACCACATCAGGTGTCTTCCAGGAGACCATCAGAGTGGGTCAAGTCTTTTCTCTTTTTGAAGGGGACTGAGGGGTGATTATTATTATAATTTGATATAGTTAATGTCTTGGTCGGACGCTGCGCTCTCATCCCGCCCGGCCCTCCACGATGATGATTAACACCGGCGTCAGATCCATCATTTTCTTCAGCATATCCATGATGTCCTCGTGGTCTTTGGCTCCTTCAATGAACTCCTCCAGGGTCAACTCACCTGAGGGGTCAAAAGACAGTTAAGTGGCTATAACAGAGGAATGGAAACTAAAAAGTGTTTACTTTTATTCTGTATTTTACTTCACCGGGATAATCCACTCAATAATGGGTGCTTACATTAACACAAACCATAAAACGAGATTGTTAAAAACAGAACCGAACACTGCTGATCAGGTTCGTCTCTTGTAGTCCAGATAGAGCCCTCGAATACTGCACGCTGCTCTTGAACGCACAAGTGTTTTTCAAGGAGATACAGATCTCAACTCTTCACGGTCTTTACTGCTGACCTTATGTGACCATTGGTGGCTGGTAGAGATTGTGTTATTTAATGTCCTCTTACTTCTGTTTCAAACTTCACAAAACCTCATTGAGTAGTGGATCTACACTTCTTGAGCAAACCAGAACAGCGCTGTATGCCAGGATCTAGTATTACACGAGAAAACCTGTGACTAGACACTAACCCCATCGCTAATTTTGAAGGTGTTTACAGGGCGTTTATGTTTTTGGGGCCAAAAGTATGAATTTTTGTGGGTTTGATGAGTTTATTAGCGCTGAACCATGAGGTGGCTCTTTGCAACACCTACCTAATTATTTTCTAAGTAAAGAACAGTGTCATCTGCATACATGTTGATTCTGCACTTTGTCTCCTTTTATGAAAATGTCCCATGTGATTGTCTTTTTTAACATTAGAATTACCACACATGGAGAAAAAACAATGCAAACAATGTAAGTTTTTCCACAATTTACACATTTTCACGTGTCACAACTGTAGTTTTAATGTGTGACAGTCAAATAATGTCGGATGTGAACTGGGCATTTTCACAAATGATTAGCTCTTTTCACAATAAATTACATTTTCGCATGGGAATAACATACACTCATACTCAATTGTTTTTTTGTTTGTTTTGTTTTTCTTTCATGTGGATTATTATTTCCACAGCAGCTGTTAGTCAATCTGAAATTGAACACTGGTGCCTTTCTCAGAAAGAAACAAATGATATGAAAGGCTAATGCTAAGCTTAGTCTTTAGCATGTTCATTTAAAAAAACAAATTGACACAGCTTTTACATTCTTAGATCTTTACCACTAGATTGTTAAAAAAAAAAGTTTTTTTCATGGGGTTGGCTCCAGAGGGAAAGGTCATGTTGTTAAGGGTTTATCTTGTACGGTGGCCATTTGAGGTGGTGGTTTGAGTTTTGCTACTGGGTGGCCTAAAGTAGTATTACTATATTGGTAGTTATCGTCATTGGTATTTACAATGATGTCATCGTCTGCATCTTGTTCTTTACCTTCTCCCTTCACATCGATCCTCTCAAATATGAGCGAGACGATCTCCTCGGGGTCGATGTCTCTGTTCCGGGTGATGTCCTGGATGGCCTGCAGGGGGAGACGAACACAGTCTGACTGATAGAAACCACAAAACAAGAGTGATGTTTCTGCTAAAGGCTTTAAATGTAACTTTAAAAATCAGTCTGGCCTTTTTGTTCTTCACTTATTTTTGAATGATGACGAAATTAGATCAGTCAAAGTTTATTAGAAAAATCTGTGAATGTCATGATTTCACTTAATTTCACGTATTTTAAATTGCCACTTCCTTCTTCATTGAAACGGTTTATTACGGTGTGATAAAATGAAAATGTAATAATAGTTTTCTTTTTTCTTTTCTCTAATTAAATCCGTTATTTGGGTCAGTCTATCCTCGACACATCCGAGCTGCAGAGGGTCAAACACTCCACAGCAGACTGAACTCCGACATCCTTCAGACTGGTTTTGACGTCAAGACTAACTGGGTTGACTCGACCCACTTCCAGCAGCTTCCTGTCGGCTGATAGATTGAGCTGATTCAGCAGATTAACACTCGTCTAATTTCAGAGTTAATCCAGCCCAGTTACCTGTCGCTGTGAGCAGAGCTGCAGCTTCAGCGCTGCTCAGTGTCAGTTCACTCACAGCAGCACAGTTTCTGGTGGTCGATGCACAAGTGATGAAAAACTTAAAGCTTCTGTTCTTCATGGTGAGCTTCTTTAAACAAACCTTTAGTTTTAAAATGCATATTGCACCCTATTGCAAGATGTCTTTCCTCAAGTGTTGAACAGTTTATCAAAATTGGATTGAAATCACAATATCACCAAGTGCAAAAACTAAATCACAGGAGGTGTAATGTTCTGATAAAGATTAAAATCACATCATCATTTTCATACATATATACGTTTTGTGAAAGTGAAATGCAAACATCACCGTCGCCACTGAAGTTGTGACTCAAACAGAAAGGCAAACTCATCCTCTGGCAATGTCAACAGCGTTAATTGCTGATTATTAGCTGATTTAACCGCTTTAAAAAACCTGCATCAGGCCAGTGTCGATGTAAAAGTGGTATTATAGTTGTTTTTTGCTTCTGACAGTAGCCAGGCTGCCTGCTGTAGCCAGGCTGCTCGCTATAGCCAGGCTGCCTGCTGTAGCCAGGCTGCCTGCTGTAGCCAGGCTGCTCGCTGTAGCCAGGCTGCCCGCTGTAGCCATGTTGCCACAGTGGTGCCATCAGTGATAGCCTAACACAGGGAAACACGAGGAGGGGGGGTGCTGTCTGTTTCCACTTTAACATGAGGAAATCTTGTTCAGTAACATCTTGACAGGTCACAGAAATATAAATATAGAAACTTTTTTGTGTTTCTGCGTGTGGACACTCAGCTCAGTGTTGTAAATGTTGGACAAAGATTGTTGTCTGGGTTAAAAAAAGATGGTCTGCAGTCCTGAGACGCAGCTATGAACGATGACTTGAATCACAGAGGAGCCGAGTGAAGATTTCTCCACCTCCTCCTAAACTCTTCATCCTGTCTCACTGAAGTTTTAATCTGATGATCAGAGCTGAGAGTGACTGAAACCCTGAACTTGTGGTCGTTGGTGAGCTTTGTGTCTTATTGATGGTCCGCCATCGCTGTCTGTCTGTGTGATTGTTACCGAGAAGATGGTCTCCAGTTCGTCCCTGTCGATCTTTCCGTTGCCGTCCTGGTCGAACAGTTTGAAGTACCACTTTAGTTTCTGGTTGATTTCTCCTTTCAGCATCAGGCTGATGGCTGCGATGTACTCCACAAAGTCGATGTAACCGTCCTGCAGACAGGAAAGAGGAAACCATCATGACATGTTCAGATCACTTTCTTCAGATGTGTTTGATTTTACGTTTAGCCCCTTGTTTTTTAATCTGGAAACTTCATAGTACTTTTTTACTGATTTCTGGTTTAAATGATAATTTCTCCAGTTTTTGTCTCCAGCTGTTTTATTGGCTCGCAGTTCTTTTGACGCTGCTTGTGTTCAGACAACATGTAAGTTTGCAGTTTTCTGTCGGAGAGGAAAGAAGCCAGAAAATATTCACATTTAACAAACTGACATTTAAAGACTTTTGTTCTTAAAAATGTTTTCACAATAGTTGACAACTAACTGATTGATGGCTGCAGCTCTACATTTAAAATTTGAGGCGAAAAAACGATTTCATGGAAAAACATGTTTTTGTGTCTCAAAATCAGGAATAGAAAGTTTTGTTTGTACACAACACTTTCACTTCTTTGTTTTCTCAACACTTTTCTTGTGGACTTTAGTAACCTCGGTATTAAAGTTTATTCTGTTCCTCCTGTTGATCTCATGAGATCACGTTCACTTTTAAATGTGTCTGTGAGATTTGTAGTTTCAGAATATACAAATAATAAAAAAGTAGATAAAAAATATAATTACTTTCTGTGAACGTCTGCGTTCAGATTCAAAGCAGAAAAACTGAGAAACTCGAAGTTCCCACACTGGGAGTGACACTGAAGTTCACACACACAAATTCAGGTGCAGATATTCGCTCTGATTTTACTGCTGTCCAGCCAATCAGAAGCCAAAGAGAAGGTGTCTTCACTCCTGGATATCGACACACAAACTGCACAAAAACAAGCACGAACAAACAAAATATGACGGCGATGACAGGCTCGTAGAGGACGCCCTCCGATAATCCTCCGATTGATTCTGTATCAGAGATATTGTGAAAACCACGGCTGGTAGTTCAAAATGTCAAAATAAAATTCAGTCCAGGAATCTGCTGTCTGAAGGAGAGGAGCAGTGACCTGAGGACAGTTATCATCCCGCAGGAAGCTTTAGCTTTTCTCCTCCTCTTCACTTCCTTCTCCTTTTTTTTGTTGCTGTTCTTGAATATTAACAACACACCCACGTAACACACTTCCACATGTGAACAAACATTTACACACTAACAGACCACATGTGCACAAAACTAAACCCCCAGCTGATCTCTTTTGTCTCGTTCGTACGTTTCTTGCACCACAAGTCTGCTGATTATCGTCTCGGTTAATCAATTGACTCTTTGGTTTTTTAGATACCAGACACTCAAATATGTCTTGTCTGGTTTTGTTCCAAAATTTAAAGAGATTAAGTTCATTCTGACAGGAAACTAGCAAAATATTCAAATCCATTGTTTGCAATATAACCATATTGATTTTTAATAAAATGATAACAGGATGTGATACGTATCCACTCATCATCAATAAAAGATATTCTATTATATCCACATCCTGAATATAAACTATTTGGTAATTATTGATTTATTTACTCAAGTTTATTGGACATTTTCTGGTATAAATCCTCCACAAAAGACTCTACAACTCAAAACCAACAAAAAGAAAATACCACAATCAATATATTTAAAATGAAATTATTTTCTTAGATAATTACAAATCAGCTTTATAATTACACAAAATATCTTTTTTTTGTCGACCACATCGCATCTTCTGGAGGCTCGTTCTATTTACAGTCATTTAAAAGTCATTAACATCTTTGTGTAATAAAGTTTATGAACCGATCATCAAACTAAACTCTGTGTACCGGACCTCACTGAAGCCTGCCAGCAGCCGGTGATCTCCTGGTGTCCTTGAACACTCAGAACATCCTCACTGAACTTCAGCGACACACACTGTGAATCCACTTAGCTCGCCATAAACACACACAGCGGGGATCATAGCTCTGCATGCCAACACCGTAAACCAATTAGACGGAGCCAATGAAAGTCCTGCGGCGGCCATCTTTGTCCTCATTCTGTCTTTCTTTTCTTTCATTTTGTTTTATTAAGATCCAGAAACACGAATGTCATTCAGCATTCAGGGTCACGAAATATCACAAAATGTTTCATGTAATGTGACAGGAAAAACTTCTGGTTAACCTTCAAAATAAAAGCACAACATTTTATCAGGAAAGTTTAGTCTTGGCCGATACAGATAACAAAGTAAAATGTGTTTATTTAAAATCGTTTTGATCAAAAACACGATCTGAAGCTCGATTCTGAGTCTTTTCTGTGAATAGTTTTCTAATAAATAATAAATAGACAACATCTGATCAACCAAAATCAGTTTCAGGCTTTAATCAACGACTTCCTGTTAGTCCTGCCCTCGTCCAAATTAGGCCCCGCCCATTCTGAGTATGGATACCAATCGGATAATTTAATTGGTTGAACAGATACAGGTGACGGTGTCCTCACTCATCACCTGTGTGAAACGAATAATGGAAACTCAAGCTTTCACTCACATCTCATGGTCTTCATCGTTTAACAGAGGTCACACGGCAAAAGTGAGTAATCTGAATCTGCAAAGTAACTTATTAAGTTATCAGAGACATTTAGCTTTTTCTTTTTACTGCAAATATATATCGGTTCCAGTTATCGGTCTCCTTGAATACTAATCATCTCGGTCGACGTGGTTACATGTTGTCATGTCGAGGCTCCACATGTTGTCAGACTGAGCTGTGAGCTTTTATATATTTTACTTTAGGTGACATATAGAAGATCAGACATGAAGGCGTCCGGCCAACGCAGACTTGATAACTTCTTCTGCTTCAGTGATGAAACAACAAAAATATTAAACTGCAGTAAAAACTTTGTCTCTGCCCCAAAATCTACAAATAAAATCACTCAAAACTACAAGATCTCATCACACAGTCACATGAACGTCAGTAGAAAGGTTGCAGCTCAGCTTCAGTATAAAAATGTTTGGGACAATAAAGTGTTTCACTGTCTCCGTACAGATCTGAATACATGAAAAATATATATTTCATAGTTTATCTGAAGCTGATGTGAAACTTCAGCTGTCTGAGTGATTAAATCAAGAGGATCTTCTACAAAATAAAAGTCTGTTTAGTATAAATGTTCAGTATGAAGAGGAAAAAAATTACAGCAAAACAAAACTGTCAGCGTTCATCTGAGCTCCTGACTGTTTTTCTCAGACTGACCGAAAAAATTTGCAAACATGTCCTTTAAAGTACTAATGTGTTAATGTTCTTAACTTTTGTGCTTTTATTCTGAAGGTAGGACACCAAAACCAAAAGTCTACTTCCTTTTTAAACAGTTAAAACGAGACAAAACGACTAAAATCACACGATGATGAATTCATGTTGACTTTGTGAATCAACAACACGTCGTCTCTGATGCAGCTCAGTCACACGAACGTAACGTTTAAATCCTCGAGGGCGAAGTCACTCAGCAGAGGAGCGAAAACCTGCAGCTGGATCCTGAAGTCCGTTTGACTTAAACACTGAAGTTCTGTAATTATCTGTTCGTTAACTGACAGAACAGCACCAGCAGGATTCTGACCCGACTCAGATCACGTTACCAATTAAAAGAGGTCAGTAATTTAACTGTTGGATCAGACGTCAGGTCTCTGATTTGTCTGACTGAGTCACTGCAGAGAAATATAAATATACTGTTTATATTTTTATATCTCTCTCCTGTTGGAGAAGACAAAGCTCAGAACTTCAGATCATAGATGCAGAGATTTAAATGTTTATAACCTTTCATTAAACTGGAAATGGACTTTAATGTGTCGTTATGAGGTACATGATGATGTCACAGTGTAACAGTCGGCCTTTAGATCAGTTTCCTTTAACCTCTCTCTGTGGTTTTCTGTCACCGGCACGAAATCTGTCAGGAAAATGAAGCCTGCCACTGTTTCTCTCAGCTCCACGTCTCCATTAGAGACTAAATTAATGAATAAACTCACGTCTGGTTCTGTGTTGTTGGTACCTGTGACTGTGAGAGAAACTGAAAACAATCCAGTTGTCTTTGCGACAACAGCGGCGACAATAATGCTACTTGGAAACGCTCACGTTGATCAATATAGATCAATACAATCAAACAAACTTCATGTTGAATTAAAACAGCAGAAATCAGCTGGACAAACTTCTGATCCACAGCCTGCAGCTCTGGATCCTGGTTCACAGCCTGAACCAGGACCTGATTCTGGGCTTCACTTCCCTCTGGTGTCAGTCAGGGCTGCACCAAACCTTCAGAAAGACCACGAGCTGCACGGGGCCCCCATGTAATAGAGTATTTTGATTGTATTTTTACATGGATGTTTTGCTACTAAACGATCTGACTACTTCTTCCTGTCAAAGCAAAATCTTAACCCTAATAAAAGTAACTTGTAACTAAAGCTGTAGTGGAGTAAAGAGTATTGAATATCTGAATTACAGTGAAGTAGAAGTATGAGGGAGCACAAAGTAGAAATACTTGTGATTTAAATTTGTATTCAAACAGGTCGAAACATTGCTACTGGAATTTATTCACCTTTTTATAAGAAAATAAAGATTAAATATCTGAACCACCGACTAACTGTCAGATTAATGTGGTCGAGTACGAAGTAATAGAAAATGGAAGTACTCGAGTACTCTTTTTACTTCTTTACATTTTATTTATTTTCACTTTAATTCTGCTTCATTTTTCTTATTTTTGATTCATTTTAATGAACTTTTTACAGTTTGACTGTTAGCATTGTTAGCATCTTCAGTAACGTGCTGCACGGACACTTGACTTTTCTCTTGGGATTATAACATATTTATTAACACCAGCTGATATATTGTTTGTAAGTGTCTTTGAACTGGTTCTGGTCCAGTGAAACCAGCAGACAAACCAGAAGCAGAGACTTCATTTGTGAAATAAAACAGATCTGCTGCTCTCTCAGTATATTTAGGGTGTAATTCAGAACCTTTATTTTGAAAACCCCGGCTGTGTGAGTGTGTGTGAACGCACCCCGTCCATGTCGAAGGTGAAGAAGACCTGTTCCACGTAGCTGTTGGCGTTCTCGCTCATGCCCTTCAGGCCCAGGATGGCCTTCAGCTCGAACAGCGTGATGAGGCCCGACGGAGACTCTCGCATGAACTTGTTGTACCAGTGGTGCATGTCCTCCGCCAGGATGTCGTCCAGGTTCGAGCCGTGGTTCCCCATTGGTGCGGTCCGACAGGTGCACCGAGGCAGAGAGAGGAAGAACGAGGGATCCTCCTCACTCTGAAGGAGAGGGTGGAGACGGGAGGAGAGGGTCGTAGGAAAAGAGACGAAACCAGTGAAAGAACTGCAGGTGTTGACCCGAGGACACAGAAGAAGAAAAGTGACAAAAAGGTTAAATATCCGCGGCGTCTGCGGTGAGGCCACCGTGCTTCAGCAGCAGGAGCCGGCCGACATCCAGGCTGCAGTGACTCTGCAGGGCAGAAAGCAGAACTCAGGAGGTTCTAACCCTCTTAGGTCCTGGAGGAAAAACCAAGGAAGCACCTAAAATAACCCCCTAATGAGATCAGGCCGTCCTGCAGAGGAGTTCTGCTGCCAGAGGCCAAGCCAAGAGGCTTTACCTGCTCAGTTCAGGTGAAGGAGCGGGGATGGCCCTGGAAACTGAAGGATTATGTAAGAGACTCACCTGGGTGTCCTGGTTCAGACGGAGAGGTTCCCCAGAACCTCCCTCAACAGACGGGTTTCTCAGAACTGCCCCATCATGATGCGTCAAACTGTGGTGGAAAGTAACTAAATACATTTACTCAAGTACTGTGCTGAAGTAAAGTAATAAAGTCAGGCTCAGTCATCGTCTCCTCCTGATGATATAAAGTCAGGCTCAGCCATCGTCTCCTCCTGATGATATAAAGTCAGGCTCAGCCATCGTCTCCTCCTGATGATATAAAGTCAGGCTCAGTCATCATCTCCTCCTGATGATATAAAGTCAGGCTCAGTCATCGTCTCCTCCTGATGATATAAAGTCAGGCTCAGCCATCGTCTCCTCCTGATGATATAAAGTCAGGCTCAGTCATCATCTCCTCCTGATGATATAAAGTCAGGCTCAGCCATCGTCTCCTCCTGATGATATAAAGTCAGGCTCAGCCATCGTCTCCTCCTGATGATATAAAGTCAGGCTCAGCCATCATCTCCTCCTGATGATATAAAGTCAGGCTCAGCCATCGTCTCCTCCTGATGATATAAAGTCAGGCTCAGTCATCATCTCCTGATGATATAAAGTCAGGCTCAGTCATCATCTCCTCCTGATGATATAAAGTCAGGCTCAGTCATCATCTCCTCCTGATGATATAAAGTCAGGCTCAGCCATCGTCTCCTCCTGATGATATAAAGTCAGGCTCAGCCATCGTCTCCTCCTGATCAGATTGTAAAACCGTGTTTAGATTAATGAGTCTGTTCTTTCTACGGATGCAAATTTTAAGCAGTTTCTTTAATCGATAGTCGGCTAAAATATGATAATATCAGTTTGTACAGAATGTCTTGTTTTATTTTATACATGACAGATTACTTGTTTAAATGAAATACATTGTTTCATACCAGTGTTTTACTTTAATATATTTGATAAGTATTTCTAATTAGTAACAGGATACTTTTTGATGTACTTGTGCCCATACTGATTAATTTATTAATTAATCATTAATCCATTTTTAATCATCATTAATCGATCAATCATTAACAACCTGAGTCGGGCTCTTTTCCTTCTGAGCTGACATTTGAATGTTTCATCTCAGTGTCGTGACCTTTGACCTCCTGAGGTGAAGCTGCTCTCGATGGTCTCTAATAGGCTCGGAGCTGCTGGTAGTGATCCAGTTAAACCATTTAAACCCATATTAACAACTTCACAGGAACACTGGGAATCTCGCCGTCACATCTGGTGTCTTATTTCAACATTTCCAGAAAAAAATTGTTAAAAAAAAAAAAAATCACTTTTTTTCTTGTCTAAAAACATAATAGATGTAACACAGAGCGGTGAAGAGATGATGTTTGTCTGCAGGCTAACTGAAGTCATCGTCCTGCTTCCCTCTGTGGGATTATTGAGTTGTATTTTGGATTATTGCAGAAAATAATCTGTGTCAAAGTTTCTGATCCTTCAGGTTCTGTTCATCCAGATAATTCACAGATGAACTCCACTCTGTGATGTTTGAAGCGTAAATTAAATGTGTAGCAGTAAGAAGCTAATGCTAGGCTACAAACAGACGACATCACGGTCACATGACTTAAACGTCTCCACCACTAAGTGTCTCTACAGGTTTTCTATAAACTGATCAATGTACAAGTCTAACTGATTTCTGAGTACACCTCTCTGTCAGCACGGAGAACCAGGACCATGAAACTGTCGAGGCTTTGGTCACACAAAAACACGAGCCAATCAGAGGCGGAGTAGAGTCTGTGCAAGAAATCCAGTTGGATCCAAAATAACACAACAGCAACGTTTCTGACTTTGAGGTCAACTCGAGCTGTCATTGTCTTGAGTCTCAGACCCAACAGGTGAATTAAGCGTCCGACCGTATTGTAGTGAAAGTGTCATTAATTAGATATTAAAGCATCAAACAGGCCTCATTTAAAAAAATGTAATTATATGTAAGCAGACATGAGGAAAGAGTTTTCTACGAGGAAGTTATTATAAACAAACACTGTGATTGGTTCTGTATGTTAACTGAACAGATGAGTTATCTCATCTCAACGTATCAGATGTTAACTTCTAAAAGAGTCCAGAAGAACTTCATGATACAGAAAATGATAAATGACATTGAGAAGATGTTGGACGATCAGCTGATCTGACGCTGGAGTGTGTTAATCAGATCAGCAGCTCGTCCTGCCGGCGGCTCAGATCAGAGCTTTTATTAGACTCTCAGTGGAAAAGTCACTTTAGATTCAGACGAGATTCATCCAGACGTCACTTTCACATTAAAGTCGTTTCCTACCAACTCACCTCCGACCTCCACGTTCATGTTCTGAGTGATTCTCACCAACGCTTTACTTTTCACATTTCCCTCCTTGTATGGTCAAATATTTTTAGTACCTCCTTGTTCGAACGCTTCCTTTAAGTTATGTGATGCTTTAATTAAGAAATAAACTAAAACTGAGGCCGCACTTATAAATGAAATGATCTTATTATCCCAAAAATGTGTTTGGTATTTTTGGAAACTTTGAGATTTTGACTTGAATTTGGATGTTTTTTCTGCAATAAAACCTAAAAAACAAACAAACAAACAGAAAACACTGTTTTAAACCCGTGTGCTCAGTTTGCCTTTTGGGCTGCAGGTCTGTAGTTTTTGGCAGCGACTCTTCAGTTTCCAGAATAACAGCCTCCTCCTGTTGATCTGTTTTATTTCGGGCGGCAGTGGGGGTTGATGTGAGTGTATCAGAGGATCGAAGAGATAATCCACAATCAGATTAAAACTCAGCGAGCAGCAGCAGCCAGATTTCCTCCTCTCGCTGCGTCTCCTTCCAGAGCGTCTTTACCTGGTAAAAGATTAGGAGTTACTGAGTCGTGTGGACGAGTGCCAGCTGTGGAAAACCCTCCAGTCATCACGAAGATCACCTTTTCAAAGAAGACTATAATATCACCTGTGGTCTGGGGTGATCCAATCACAGCTGCTAGTTCAACAGTTCACACCTGACATTAGAGTATGACCAGAGACACGATGCTTTGTTGACGGCTGAACGCTTCAAGGATATTTAGTCTGACTAGATTTTACCTTTTCTTTGTTCTTTATTATGATCAAAAGTCTTAAAAATAATTGCAGAAAAAGAGAAAATGTCTTTATATAACTCATCTGTAAATCATGTTAATTAAAGTCAGTTTCCAAATGTAATCTGATGAGTGATTACACTAATAATTGTGATATTTTGGATACAAGTTACGTTGAAGTGTCACAAAGACGTACTGCAGACACAAAGTTCGGAGTTTTGCATGTTATGACTGTTTGATCCTGATGATCAGCTGTTAATAAACTGGGCGATACAATCGGTTGTTCACACGACGACAGTGGTGACACGGTCGCAGCCAACACACGGGGACAAAGACGTAGCCTATATTTGTTAGTTTACTTAATCTGTGAAATGTTAAAGATATAAACATGATTGTAGCCAAAATATGAATTTTAATTTCACTTTCACACCTGAAGGCTCAATGTGACGTCTCCAGTTTAAAACGAGTCTTTGTTCAGTTTTAAAGCAACAAAAAGCTCCAGAGTTGTTTTTGTGAAAAAGTATTTTTTTAATGAATCTTTGGAATAAAGCTTCAGGTTTCTCTTCTGGCAGCTGCGACTCAGCGAACACAGACAGGAAATGATTTCATGTTGACACTTTACATTTGGCTGCACAGAAAGCTTTGGTGCTTTAAATACACAAACAGACACTAAATCACACCACATCATCATCATCGTCATCATCGTCATCATCATCAGTCACAGCTCTGGAGGCACCGAACAGCAAGAAAACATTCATGAAAACAATAAAATAATATTATATTCTTACAAAAAGGAACACATCCAGCGTCGCAGTGTAAAAAGGCTTTGAGGATTAGTAAAAACAAATTCACATTAGTCGCTTTCAGGAGTTTTCTCTTCACGCTGCGCTTCACTCAGATTCAGATGGACCTTCAGTTAAATAAGATCAGCGATTCTTTACAAGACAAACTGGAGAAACGAGAGAGTTTCAGTCTGGTGACGGGCAGCAGCTCAGAGTTTCACGGCGTTGGTCCGTTCAGAGTCCAGACTCTCACTCGGGCCTCTTCCTTCAGGCCCCGCTGCTGCAGGGTCTCCCTCCCAGAACCTCAGGGGCTCACCGCGGCTGCGGCGCTCCGACTCGGAGTGACTCATCGGACTGAACTCTGACTCGTCGTCTCCTGCGGGACAAAGAAACACAACAGTTAAACCTGAAGTAAGCTGATGTTTCCGTCCACGTGTTGAATGAATCAGAGTCTCTACTGTTTGTGTTGTGGTCACTAATCACCTCGACCTTTTCTTCTTCTTTGATGTCGGTGTTCGTCGCTCCTTCAGTCAGTTCTTCCTGTTTTTCTTCAGAGTTTTTCTTCTCCTCCTTTTTTCCTGAAGAAGATCCATCTTCCTCCTTTCCTCCCGTGGATCCGTTCTCCTCCTCCTCCTCCTTCTCTTCTTCCTCTCTGGGCTCGACGCTGGTCTCTGAGTGATCTTCTTCGTGGGATTCATTCTTCTCAGGACACGGTGAAGGGTTTGTCTTGTCCTTCACCTCTTCTGTCTTGTCGTCCTTCACCTCGTCTGTCTTGTCGTCCTTCACCTCGTCTGTTTTGTCGTCCTTCACCTCGTCTGTCTTGTCGTCCTTCACCTCTTCTGTCTTGTCGTCCTTCACCTCGTCTGTCTTGTCGTCCTTCACCTCGTCCGTTTGATCTTCTCCTCGTCCCTCCTTCTCGCCTCCTCCATCTTCTTCTCTTCTTTTGTCCTCAGGCTCGTCTCCGCTGCTGGACCTCCTGTGACGGCGTGATGGAGGACGTCGCCGGATGGAGAGGCGAGCTCTGCCCTGGAGAAGGACCAATGGGAGCAGAGACAGACCGGTGAGCTCATTACATGATTCTCATGTTACCACCAGGGTCGAGGTACAGTTTTAAAGAAAGGGGGCACCTCGGCCACCCCGCTGGCTCCGCCCCTGGTAACCACATGTTCACAGGACTGGTGTGAACTTTTTACCAGAGAATTAGGACTACAAAAATGTCCGCTCACAAAGCGAGAGTGTGAAACAGTGAAATATTTTATTTTATGTTTTGAAAGATTTTTTTTAAGTGAAAAAAATGCTTTGGGTGAACTTTTTCTTTTTTAATGAAAATACTTTTTTTATTTTAGGAACAAACTTTTTTTTTTTTGTGTAAAACTGAATTTTTGTTTTTTTTCTTTCCTTTTTTTTTCTTTTATGAAACCGAGGGGAAAAAATATGTTTTAGGAAGAAACCGAGTAAAATTTTTAGGAATTTTAGGAATCAACTTTCCTCGAGTGGGACCAAGTGAATTCATTATTTCTTTATTTTATTTTTTTATAAAAAAAAATTATATTTCTTTCGTGAAACCAAGAAACAAAACATTATTTTTTGTTAGAAGAATTTATTTTTCTGATGTCAATCCGTGTTAATTACTTTTTTTTTTTAGGAAGAAACGTTTTTCATTCGTGAAACTGAGGGAATTTTGTTTTCTCTTTTAGGCAGAAACCTTTTTTCAGGTGAAACTGAGTGAAAAAAATGTTTCAGGAGAAATAATAAATGTTTCTTGTGGGACCAAGTTAATTTTTAAAAAAAAATGTTTTTAAAGTAACAAAAAATGTTCTTGTGTGAAATCGAGTGGAAAAAAAATTAAAAAATTTAGGAAGAAACATTTTTCGCGTGTGAAACCAAGCGAAAAAAAAAAATCTTGCGTGGGACCGAGTTAATTATTTATTTATTTTTTTGATGAAAAATGGAAAAAGAGTATTTGATGAAAACAGCGGAACAGTCCTTTAACTCTGACTCACCTTGATGTTGGCGTTCGACAGGATGGACCCCTCCTCCACAGTGGGAGGGGCTTCAAAGGAGACGGGGCGTTCCTCTTCAGTGGACGGAGACGCTGCGACGGGGCTGGTGGGGGTCGCCGTGGACGGGGTGGATCCCGCGGTGACGGGGCCGGAGCCGGGGGAGGCCGGGGGGAAGGCGGGAGGCAGCAGCCTGAAGCCGGGGCTCTTTGGAGAGGACAGCAGGGCCGAGGGAGAGAGAGCCAGGTTGGCCTGTACAGAGAGAGAGAGTGATGTCACAGTGATGTCAGAGTGATGTCAGCGTGCAGCTCTCTGTCCACACCAGCAGAGGGCTGCAGAGTCCAACAGAGACCACCTGGACTCACCTGGAGCTTCTCGATCAGAGCAGAGTTCCTCTTGGCTTTGGCAGGTACAGGAGAGGTGACACCTGTAGGCTGCTCACACACACACACACACACACACACACACACTGTCAAATCAGAGCTCAGAGGAAACAAACACCTGCTTGTTGTCATCAGGTGAGATGTATTTAGCAGGTAACTGTATTTTATTGTATATTTAAAATGTTCTGGTTTGTTTATTAGAGAACGACATCATCGCTCTCTCACCTCCTGGTCGTCTCCGGGAGGTTTGGGGATCTGTAGGGAGCGAGGAGGTCGACGTCTGACCGGCTTCTCCTGGTAAACAAACAAACAAACAAACAAACAAACAAACAAACAGACAAACAAATGACTTTATGTATAACTTGCAGTATTTTAATGTTAGATCTAGTAATATTTGGTCAGCCTCAGTCTTCAGTGAAAGGAGACCACAAACATTTTTGTGATCAAAAGATGAGCTGATTTAAAATGTTGTAGTTTTAAATCCGAGAACAAGAATTAAAATAAAAATTTAGAAAATTGCTTTTAGACAAAATGACAAAAAATGCAGCGAACATCATTCAACAAATGAGGCCCAGGTGATTAAATACCTGCGTTATTCATATTTTCTTACAAAAACATATTAAAATAGTTATAAATGAAGTGATAATTGTAGTTGTGGGCTTTCGGTTGTATAAACCAGATCAACTACAGTAAAACCTTCTTCCTGTAGTTACCTGACTGATTTAAAAGAGTTTCAGAAACTGATTTTCTTTACTAATAAACAGATATTTCAGCGGCTGCAGGGAATCACAACATCATGGAACATAAAATAGCAGAAACCAGGAAGAGAAATGTGTCACGCTGACTTAGTGTCAGGAGGAAACATGAGGCTCATTTCCTGTTGTCTTCTTCTTCTTCACACACTGCTGCAGCACACTGACACGTGCCTGAGACGTGTTCAGGGACGCTGCGACACCTCAGTCATCTCAGCGCTGTGATAACTGAATACTATTTGTAACTCTGGCGTCCTTCAGTCCTTCAGCCACGGACAGCTTATCAAACAACAGACGTACAGACGACCCTCGACCTCTCGTTCAAAGAACCAAATACCCCAAAACAACAGCAGATGACACAACTGTTTGTTGTCTCTTTGTGGTCGTTTCCCATCTCTGTTTTGCATCTTTATGGTAGTTTTGCAGTAATTTTGCAACTTTGTGTTCATTTTTGGCCTTTTTGTTGTGGTTTTGTACTTTTTTGTAGTCGTTTTGTATTTCTTTGCCCTTGTTTTGCATCTTTGCAGTCACTTTTTGTCTTTTTGTAGTCGTTCTGAGTCTTTGTAGTTTTTGTTTCTCTTAGTATTTTTTTTATGGCTTTACAATTATTTAGCATCTTTGTGTTTGTTGGTCTTTCTGTTGTCGTTTTGTTTCCCTTTGCAGTTATTTTAAGCGTCTCTGTGTTTGTTTTGAGTGTCTTTATATTTTTCTGTGTCTTTGTTTTCTTCACTGCTTTGAGTGACTGTTGACTCACTGTTTCCTGTCCGGCAGCATCGTGTGGAGCAGCCGAGCCTTTGAATCTTCCTGCGAGTTCAGCCACAGAGCGCCGGGATGGAGCCTCCTCCTGAGGGAAGGAAGGAAGGAAGGAAAGGATGTAAGGTGACGAGACAGGTAGATGTAACAAAACAAATAAACTGTTGTGTGTGGTAACAACCCCATGAGATCAAGATGACAGCAGCTAATAATGTAATTATCTAAGTTGTGCATTCAATCAAATCATTTTATAAGTCGTGACTCGTACTGTCATTTCTGACATCTGGATGAGAACAGAGCTGAAGGCACGAGGAATTTCTCAACACAAATAATCGACTGAAAGACGTAAAAATAAGAAATATTCTCCACGACACACGTGTGACCGGCTGATCGTTCAAGCTTCCCAGCAGGTTTACTGCCGCTGCCTGTCCCGCCCTGAGCTGCAGGTTACTTCCTGTCTGAGGTGGCGTTGTGACCATGTTAGGAGGGAAATGTGAGTGTTGTCATCAGGACGGCAGCTGCTCATTAGAGACTCTGCTCAGAGGCAACATGACAACATGCCACACGTTTCTGACCCGTTAAACTGGAAGCATCAAAACAGACAAAAATGCAGAGCTGTCTGATTCACATGTTGACTTCTCTTTTAATAGACTAGATGTCATCATTTCCTGTACTCAACAGATGGTTTGATACATAATTTGTTCATTTTGCAATCTGATCCAGAGGAAACATTCGGCCCCAGATGACATTATTGATTTATTGACTAATTTATAACAGTTCTGTGGCACAGGCTCATGATGAGCTGAACTTCTTTGGGATAAAAATACACATCCGCTAACATTTCAAATAAATGACTAAAGAAATTGAATGAAAGATCTAAATTAATGAGACATAATTAATCACCAGCAACAACTTTTGCTGGTTTCTATCAGTAAATTTTACAACGGGACATTATCAGGTGCCCAGCTGTACCGAGGCTGCTCCTGCTGTTGTTGTTACAGTAGCTGTTTCTTATTGACTGCGGCCACGCAGACGCAACGACGGGTTCACGATCCCTCACTGGCTTCCCACCAATTAAAACTGTGACATGTGAATCAGACCTGAAATAGTTTTTTAATTTGCAAACAGAAAATCTCAGCAGCTTCAAACATGGGAGGGAGAGTACAGGCCTATTAAAGGATCAGACAACCACACACACACACACACACACACACACACACACACACACACACACACACACACACAGCTGTTGACGTGGGGTTGATCCACGTCCATTTCAGCTGAAGGTCTCACATTGCTGACATTCAACAGATAATGAAATCACATCGCCTGGAGGAGACACACACACACACACACACACACACACACACACACACACACAGTCTTGCTCATTCTTTCCACAGTTTATACTCAACCTGTAAGCTGAAGGCAGAAAGTGGTGAAAATACAACCGTTAAACCACTTCCTCTTTCTGTGTGTGTGTGTGTGTGTGTGTGTGTGTGTGTGTGTGTGTGTGTGTGTGTGTGTGCTCATTTCTGTTGTTTTTCAAACTAAGAATAGCTGCCGTTCATCCTGTTAAATATAAAACTTATGATGTCCTTTAGAGCACTTTCAGTATTTATTATGAACAAGCGTTACATTTGTTTCTTCAACAACTACAACTCCCATGATGCTTTGACATTCGAGCACAGTAGAGATGAGTGCCTCCACTGACATCACCAGAAAGTAACTGCAGTTACATCAGTGTGAAATATTTATTTCTGGAGTGTTTGTGACGTACTGACTAATTGCAAGACTTTTTTGATAACTGCTGTGGTTGTTGAGCTACCTGCTAACTTGCTAGCCAGCCAAGCTAATCCGAGCCACTCACAGCAGGTCCAGCAGATTCACTGAATCCTCTCGTTACCTTTTGTTCAATAAAACTATATTGAAAAGTGAAAATAAACACGTTCAGTTCGGTCGCTAGCAGGTCAATAAGCCGACAGTTTTACAAAAGATATAATTGTTCTCACTCGTAGAGACGAGCCACCGACACGCCTCAATGATCAGCGCTTTACTCCCCGAGAAATCTGGGTAAAACCCACCTGTCTAGCAGTGTTCAACAAAGTGAGGGAAAAATTCTTGGACCCATCCTTTTATAAGGACCAGCACCAAAAGTTAGTCGGGTCTATTCAATTCTGGGCCGAGACCAAACCTCCATCCAAGTTTAATGAAAGTCTGTGAAGTAGTTTCTCTGTAAATCTGCTGACAAAACAAACAAACAACCAATAAACAAAACAACCAATAAACCAATGAAATTGAGAAAATAGAAATTCCATTATTGTGACTCACTATTTTTTTAAATAATTACCGATGCAGTATATTGTCATCACTGTGAGACTGTGCAGGTTTCTCACTGCAGATCTGAATTAATGTGCCGTCAGTGACCTGCAGTAACCTCCAGGTCAGTAAACACACACACACACACACACACACACACACACACACACATTGATGTTGCTCTGCATGTGTGATTTAATTTAATAAAACTCCAGACAAATAACACAAACCTCACACAATTAAAACAAGTTTAACACGAACATAAACAAAATATAATATTTCACAAATAGTTTAAAAGGTATTTTACTAATTTTATCTTCCAATCAGAATAAGTTCGCTCTGTGTTTCAGGCTTCATGTTTTATGAGTGGGATCATTTCATGCGTGGACGTCTGAGACGTTTGTCAAAGCGAGAAATGTCCTCTGATCCACAACTATGTGGTGCGTTCAAGTGCTGTCGGAAAGATCTGATATCCGGATTTCGATGGCGTTCACGTGGAATTTAAAAGAGGGAAACACGATCTTCTGATGAATCTGATATCTCATCCACACACTGGACTGAACAAATATTTTTAAACCAAATATTTAAGCTGCTAAACAGAGAAAACATTTCTGAAACGCATTTAGTTTGTGAAAAAATCATTTGTAGTTTACATTTTAAGAAATTACAATAAATCTGTAGTTTCACACCGCAGAAAACAGCGAGTGCTGCAGTTCAAAGTATAAATACTGTAACGAGAAGACCACACGACCTGCAGACACCTCGAGGACCTCAAGCGCCACACTGATGAAACCGTGCAGTCGTTCACCACGCTGCCAAATCTACCCTGCAGATTTGTTATTGTATCACAAGCAAAACAAAATCAGGCACAAACAAACAAACAAACAAACAAACAAAAGTCAGAATGTTTTTGGAAGCCGAATCAAAAGTCTGGTGAAAGTGATGAACCGTCAGCAGCTTCACTCCTGTTTGTTTGGCTTTTGTCCAAACTTCAACAAAAGTTAGACAAACAACAAACACACAACCACACACACACACACACACACACACACACACGCACACTGAGCAGAGAGTTAAACTTTAGAAGAGCTTTACCTCCATCCTGCTCGTCGTCTGTCAGCAGCCTCGTTTATGTCGAGTATGTGTGAGCGAGTCGTTGGCCTGCAGGTTAAATATAGACCGAGAGTCACTACAGACACAGAGAGAGAGAGAGAGCAGCTCATGTTCTCATGCTGATCATTTCTCTGCGTCTGCTGCTCGTTCTGACGCTTCACGTTGATTTATAAAGAGTCATTTCAGTTATTAAACAGTCTCACTGAGGACAATGACGGGACATAAGAAGCATTAATACGACTGTGTGAGGCTGCAGGCAGTAAACACTGATACAACTCAGTAAATAACAACAAGGACCTACAGAAAGCTAGCAGCTCATTGATGCTGCAGTTAAAGGAGCATTACACAGAATTTACAGAATTGTTATATTTACAATATGAATGAGGTAATAAGTCAGAAATATTAATTTTTTCCATAAGTGAATAAACAAGCTGTTCTCAGAGGAAAATAAGGTCCCAGAACACTGTGTGAAGCTAGAAAGGTGGCAGGGTCCGCCACATGTAAAAAAGTAAAACAGTATAAATTTTGTTGTCCTTTAAGATCAGTTTGTTTATTCAGGTTATGAGAACAAAGAGAGTTTGTTTATTTAGTTTGTTTAGGCAGAAAAAAAGCAGCCAATGAAGATCTTTCTCTGCTCATTAAAAAACTACAGACTGCTCCTTTAAACACACGTCAAGTTGTTTTTAAAGCACATTTCATACGAGAAGCGTCGACTCAATCATGTACAACCAAAACATACAAGACAAAACCTACAAGATGAGAGGGAAACGACAGGAGAATGACTCAGATAAAAAAGTATTATTGTTATTAATATTATTATGATTATAGGTTAAACATATATATTGGAATAATAATAATACTCATACTACTACTACTACTACTAAGAAAAATAAAATAATAATACAGAATTTTTAATAAAATGCTGCCTGTGAGGTGACACTGAGCTAAATGCTAACATCAACACGCTCAAAATGACAATTGCGCATGTTAGCATGCTAAATGCTAATGCTAACTGTTAATAAGATTAATTCAAAAGGACCATATCAGGTTTTTCATGTGTCATCTAACTACTACAACTCACGTGATCATGATTGTTAATTATTTTCTGAACAATATAATGTTCAGCTGATTCATCGGCCGATATACAGTGAGACACAACGCTGAGAAAGATGCTTGAGGTGATGTGTAATTATTAAATTCCCAGTTAAGTTCATTGTGTCAGTGAACTCTGACAGTTTATTGTTAAACTGATTTCACTTCATTTTCTTTGCGGTCAGATATTTGAATCTCGCTGCAGATTGACGGTCAACTTATACTGAAATCAGAGAAGTTAAATGAGACTGAAAACATTATTGTTGCTCGATAAAGTTTTCAGTGTGAACCATAAAATCAACTGAACCATCATCGTCAAGTTACTTGTGAGTATAAAGTCCTGCAGTTTGATCTTATTGTGGTTTGTTGTCTATCAAATTTGTCCTTGAAATTTTAAATCAATCAAGGACAATTCTGGTTCTGGACTAGAGGTCTGATGCCCTCCGGACCAGAATGCAGTGCAGCTGTTTCAACAGAATAGTTGCTCAACAGCACAACAAACGTCTCAGAGTTGAACCACAGAGTTCAAGTTGAATCTCTGACAGACTTCATCATCTTCTCATTATAAGCTTCAATCACTCAGCTCAGGTGTTTCTGTTATTTTGTCCACCCCTGCGTGGCTCAGTAACAGTTGGTGTTGTGTGTTTTTCAGATATATCAGATAATTCGGTTGAAGAGGAACCTGCAGCCTGTTGTTGCCCTGCAGCACGTCTCCTGCGCTCTGAAGGGAAGTTGAGTCACTCGAGGGGAGAAAATTTCTTCTTTCATTTCTTCTTTTGAGTTTCTTCACTTCTGAGTTTCACCAACTTTAATACCAGTTGCATAACCTGAGAGACACTCTGACAGTTCTGGTGAATTCATGGGCAGGAGCAGAGAAAAACACACTGCCACTAAAACAACTGATTTTTAAGTGAGGTTTTGAATAGAGCACTGTTTCCACTCACAGACAAACAGAATAAAGCGTAAGGTCTCTGTTAATATTAAAATAATATAATCCTCTTTTCAGGTGCATCTCAGCTTATCATCTGACCAATCAGTGTCAGCAGTTTGTCGGCTGAGCAGAAACACAGGACGTGGTTGGAGGGAGGGGTGAAGACAGGAAGACACGTTTTTTAGGGGGAAACCTTATAAGGTGAAACTGGTGCCAACAGAAAGACGTTACACAACGTCACAGCAGCTGTCAGTGAGACATCAACAGAAGAAAACAAAGAATTAGAACATTCTTATATTTTACCAAAAGTTTGTTTCTAACAGTCGAGTCAGGCCGGACGAGCTGGTGTGGACTCGTGGTGTTGACTCGGGACTTGACTCAGGAGCTGTTGGTTATCACTTGAGACTTGTTAGTCTTGAATTGAGACTTTCGGTGATCACTTGAGATTAGACTCGGGACTTGTTGGGCTTGACTTGAGACAGTTTTGTGTTGACTGAGGACTTGACACAGGACTTGTTGGTCTTGAGTTGGGACTTGACATGTGACTTGTTGTCTTTACTGAGAACTTGCTGGTCTTGTGGGATTTTACTTAGGATCTGACTTTGGACTTGTTAGTCTCAGCTTGGGGCTCGACTAGGGACTTGTTAGTCTTGGGTCTCTATACACTTGACCTGGAGCTTGTTGGTCTTACCTTGGGGCCTTGATTAGTGGGACTTGTTGGTTTTGACTCTGGACTTGTTTGACTTTACGTGGGACTTGAACAGTAAATCGTCTTCAGACTTATTAGTCTTGACTTGACTCTGGTCTTGACTTGGAGCTAGAACGTCTTGGGGCTTGACGGGACTTGTTGGTTTTGACTCTGGACTTTTCTTGTGACTCAACTGGGGAAATGATGGTCTTGACTTGGCTCTGGTTTTTGTAGTCTTGACTTGGGACTTGTTAGTCTTGACTTTAGTCTTGTCAGGTCTTGAACTAGGACTTATTTCTCTTGACTTTGGACGTGTTAATCTGACTTGAGACTTGACTGGGACTTGATTATCAAGACTTGAGATTTACCTGTGATCTGTTTTCTTGTATTTTAATGTTAATCTAGAGTTTGTGACTTTAAGGAGTTTATTTAATCACATCACTTAAACACATTTAATTATATTGAGACGCGTCTGTAAATCCTTATAAAAAAAACTTTTTCAATCTGAATGTAAACTTTAATATTTTTTTATTTCTTGTTTAGTGACTTGTTCTGACTGAGGAGACAAACAGCTGACGGATGATCACATTAAGGTGGAGTTGTCATGTAATCAGAACCTTTGAAAGAGCAGAACAGCAGAATCGGACCCTGAACGCACCAAAGTGAAGCTCCTCAGTCTGCTGGTGTTTGGCTCTGTGCTGCCACCTGGTGGTTAAACATCAGCCTCTTTCTGGCAGATCTCCAGAGCAGGTGAGGGGTCAGTGAACGCACCACTTGAGTCAACAGTGGATTAATTATGTTGAGGAGTGTTAATCAGACTCAGACAGAACAACATGGACGACGAGTCTGTCAGATACTGGAGATAAGAGAACAATCACACTGAGGCAGTGAGATTATATCTGAGTGCAGGTTTGATTTGGTGTTAAAAAATAAAAAATAATTAAAAACCAGACGTGTGTAACTGACCAGTGTGAAGCACAATGATGTTACAGTTTGTAGTTGTGTGTCTCTGCTTGTGTAGCAGCTCACTGATGTTTACTTTCACATCTCTTTCAGCCTGTTGGGTGTGATCTGAAGATCATGCTGCACTTCCTGTCGGCAGCTCTGACGTTTGTTCTGAGAGAAGCAGATGTTCAACTTCAACAGAAGTTTTTAGACAGTCGGTAAGTTTCCATCCACCTGATCTGATGCATTTATTCAAAGTTCGTCCAATTAATAAAATCCGGTCATCATCTCCGGCTTAAAAAAAGGGAATAAATGCTGCAACTCTGTTTTACTGTGAGCTCCAGAAATGTTCTGTGGACTACGAGACTCAATGACTGAATTTGCCTTAAATATATTAAGATGTTGAATTATGTTCCAGCGAGTTCAAGAGGACGATGTTTAGTTTATTGGCGTCATGTGACAGGATTTCTGGGTAATGAAGTCCTCACACAGCCGCTCTCACTGACAGCGGCTCTCTTTAAATAAACACTAAACTTTGTTCAGAGTAAATAAAGTTAATGTGATTTAAAGTTCACATCCCTCTGAACATCCTGCTGCGGACAAAACACACACATCAGCTGATTTATGACTGTGGGTGTGCATGTGTGTGGGTGTGTGGGTGTGTGGGTGTGTGTGTGTGTGTGGGTGTGTGTGTTTTGACTCCAAACTGTGCAGACACATTTTTATTTCGACATCTCCAAGTAAAATCTTACATTTCCTCTACAGGTGAACATCAAACAGTGAGAATAAGTTAAACAAACTGACCTGAGCTCTGTTTGGATGATGGTGGACAGACTGCAGACTTCTTCTTTGGTATCTCGGTGAGTCGTTATGTTTTTGTTTCAGATCTTTCCACACTGATGAGCAACGACGAGCCTCAGCTCCAAAATTACTCTGAGCTGCAACGATTAATCGATTTGTTGCCAACTATTTTGATAATTAATCAGTTTGAGTCATTTTTTAAGTAAAAGCAGGTCAAATTCTCGGCTATTGCTCTACAATATTTTCTGGTTTCTGTCCCTTGACAGTAAACTGAATATCTTCGGGTCGTGGAAAGAACAAGACATTTGAGGACGAAACAACATTTTTCACCATTTTCTGACATTTATAGATCAAACAACTGATCGATTAATCAAGAAAATAATCAACAGTAATGATAAACGTTGTTTACGGATGCACGACTACAACGACTTCTTCTTCTGTGTTTACTGACAATACAAGCCAATGTTAAAGGAGCTGATATTTAAAAATGAAATATTGATATTGTGTTAAAAAGGTACACATGATAATATTGTGTAATTAATACATCGCCTCTTAAACCGTTTCTTTGTTTTCGTTTTGTCATAGTAGGCGACAGTTGAGCATAAAACAGAAATCATTCAGTAGTTGTTTTTATACGCGTTTATATAGCTGATAGTTATGTAACAGTCGATCTGTCCACCTCTGCACTCGTATTTTGAGGGTAATTCCTTTGTGTTTTCACATTTTCTGTAGATATCACAATATTATTGTGAATTCTTCAGGTCACGATTGGAAATCTGATGTCGTGACGGCCCTCATCTATAAACAATATAAAATATCTTTATTGACGCCACTAATTGACTCGTTGCAGCTCAGAATAAAACACAATCTAAAACTGACAAACTGACGGTAAAAGTCAACGACGTCATGAATCTGACGTCACACTTGAGGTCGGTCCAGTGACCGTGGAGTAAAAACCCTGGAGGTGTCGATCGAGCTGCCGTCCTGCACCACCATCATGAAATCAGAAACCCTTCAGATAATAAATCATCAACTCCACTCTGACATAAACATATGAAACAAACAGGCATTTACAAAACAATATGTGTGTTCCCATCATGCATCTGACACACGCGTCAACAGACAAACTGGAAGAGACCTGCAGCCTGATTCGCTCCAAAACTACAACTGCCGTTAGATTTGGTCCTCAGTTTCCCACAATCCCCTGCACACCGGCCCCTTCTTTAACAGTGTTAATCTTTACGTCCAGTCTGTTCCTCTGAGGAGCACGAACACGTTGAGTCAAACTGTTTTTACTGGCTGTTTGAAGGTAAACTGACGGCTGACTTGTCGAGCGTTTGATTTTGGAGCATTCGTTCCACGTTCAAGTTATGTGGGACGGAAATATTCAAATGTTTCTAACTTCAGACGAGCAGTTGGCTGTGTGTCAAATGCAGCACTAAGTCACTTCCTGTAAAGTCGACTTGAATGACTTTGGCTGACGTTTAGCTTGTTTGGCATCAAGAGATTTTATTTAAACTGGCAGCAGACAGAAAAATGACACCATCCACCTTCAGACTGGTTCCTTATGACCTCATTTTCACTGATATTCAGGCCATCAGGGCTTTCCCCCCAAAACATGAGCGATGAATTACGGCATAAACGAAGTGAGTCTGTCATTGTGCATTCATTACAGGAGGAGGCATTGTTCCCACGGTCACTATCCCCAGGTAACGATGGAATAACTGTGGAAAGAAAGAGGAGGTGAAGAGGCAGAGCGATAGAAACCGAGGTAAAACAAGACTGAACGCAGGACGTTCACTGATGGAGACACTCTGGTGTCGTGTCAGAGTCCGTCTTGAATGAAAGCGATAAAGTGAAGCATTACATCTGATGTTCCCTGTGAGCGTTTGTTTTGTGCATCATGTTGAAGATCTCATCATGAGTCTGTAAGTTTTGAGACGTTCCTCCGGTTCAGTGACGTCCCTGCTTCTTCTTAAAGATCTTATTAAAAGCGTTTCTCCTCCGGCTGACGGACGACTCGCTCTCCTCGCCTCCTTCCTCCTCCACAGGGCTCCTCCTGGGCGTGAGCTGACCGCCCGTCCCCCGACCGCTGCTCGTCGGACTGGACGAGGTGGAAGACGCGAAGACGAGCGGGCTGTCGATGGCGTCGGACGTGATGCAGAGGGAGCGGGTGGAGCAGGCGGAGGCGAGGACGGCAGCAGAGTTGCCCCTCAGCTCCCCGAGGCTGGAGCTCTTCTCCAGACCTCCTCCTCCTCCTCCTCCTCCTCCACCGAGCCCGGAGCCCTGACCCTGCAGGGGGTGGACCCTGGATGAAAGGAGGAAGGCCTTGGACCCGTACAGGCCTCGTGATTCGCCGTGGGAGAGAGGGAGGGCGGAGTCAGAGTCTGAGCGGTTCATGATGTCCCTGATGGAGAGAAGAGAACCAATCACGATGTTCGTTTACAAAAACCTCTGAGTCAAAGATCCTTTAACAAAAGACAAAAACTTCAACTTCACCACAATATGAGCACGAACAAGACAACGTGTTAACAGAACCAGAGAGAATAAACAGCAGCATCAGGAGGGAAACAGCAAGAAGAACATAAAGCAGCGATGTGACGTCGACTGGACCTCGTTAATGTGTCCTTATCTTTTTCTATTGAAAATTGTTTGTTAAAAAAAAGGACAAAGACTAAAACTGTGGCCACCAAATTCTGATCAGTTCATTCTTGAGTCGTAGTGAACATCTGTACATTTAGAAAATTTAGAGAAATTCCTTCGAGGCGTTCTGGAGATATCGGGTTCAGAGGGGCACGGACGGGCGAACGACCCGAAAACAAAATGCCTCATTAAAACACGTCTCTTATTCATGAGTCATCACTTTCTGTCCACTGCTTCGTTCTTAAGATGGTTAATCAAGGATGTTTTTGGGTCGTAGGAGTCTGCGGGACAGTTGACTGTGTGGAAATGTCCAAATGAACAATCGGTCCTGTAAACCCGTAAATACTGACCTCTCAAAACAAGTTCTGATTCTGTTCGTATACGAGTTCTGATAGAATCTGTGTATGAATGTTTCAGTAATGACGTCTGCTGACTTTTTTCTGTCTTGTTAGTGCGTCAGTATCTTTGGAAAACACCGTGCAGAGGACGATACCCGAAGCTGCCGGAGCGACAGCGCTGCCTCTGGCTCGTCGCGGCGCCTCCTGCTGGCGGGAGGCTGGACGCCGCCTCCACAGAATGGAAGTAAGAAGAACGGAGGAGCAGAGCAGAGAAGTGCGCGGTGCCTTCAGCGTAGGAGGAAGAAGAGGAGGAGGAGGAGGAGGTGGGAGGAGGAGGACAGAATGAGAGGGAGGGAGGGTGAGGAGGAGAGGTGGGGCCGATAGAGGGGTGAGACAGGGAGGAGGAGAGAGAGGGGGAGGGCACAGGGAGGAACTCCAGATGGCCAATGGAGCGGCTGCGATTCTGCCGGCCGTGACCACTGGGAGGACGGGACGATGTGAACGGGTCACGCCCTTCCTGTTGAGGTAAGCCCCGCCCTTCAACCAACCTCTGAGAGCTGAACGTCAACCTGGGGTCTCCCATCTGCTGTCGCAGGGGCATCAGACTCTGAGCTGCAGGAGAGGGAGGGGGAAGAGTTAGACTGAGTTTGTGGTTTTATTTTGAAAAGCAGAGACACAGGAAGTTCAGACTCACAAACAGCAGAAATGCTTCTTAAAACTGAAGAGTTACGAGTGCAGACGACAGATTCATGAGGAGAAAAAGTGCAAAATGTGATCAAGTGAACTTTGAGCTGCAACAACTTTAAAACAAAATGAGGCTCTTTTTTCTTTTTAGCTTCCTGTTTCATCACAGCTCGTAACATCAGCTTCCTTCCCCAGAGACACCGGACCTGTTCAGACCTGGTGTCAACATCCATCCTGAGTGATCCGATCTCAAGTGGACAGCTCTAAGTACAGGTGCGAATGCATTAAGGACAAGATCCAATCCCTCAGACCACATTCAGAACCACAACAACACCAGACTCCCTTAACAAATGTCGTGATTTTAAGAGTTGTTGAGTTAAAACAAACTTTCTAACGTAGTGAAACTCTGTCTCTGACAGATTCTGAATCATTGTCTCCTTCTTGTAAATTCAGCATTAAATGAAAACAGTAAGTTGTTTGTTTCCTTGTACAAAGTGTCAGTTTGTGGCAGCATGGCTGTACCAGCCTGTCTGCTTCTGTGTCTAAAGTGCTAAAGTCTTACCTGCCAACATTTAGCAGCTGTTTGAACACACTGTTTACACTGATTTCACCATTTACACTCAATTTATGAAAGAAGAAACATGTTATTGATCTAAACATGTCACATTTTACAAACACACTCAACAGTAACCAGTATAGGCTACTTCTTTGTCCCCAGACTCCCTTAACAAATGTGTCAGTTTAGTGAGTTGTTGAGTTGGAGACACTTTATAAACTGTGTGAAACTCTGTCTCTGACTGATTCTGACTGATTTGTTCCTTCTTGTAAATTCAGCACATAGAGCCGGGACGTGAGACCTGATGACAAGTGGTCACTCAGGATGGGTGTTAACGTCAAGTGTGAACAGGGCCAAAAACTTAGATTTTTTAATTTTTGTAAACTGAACTTCTGATTGAAAAGAAGTTCGACTCCAATACAAGACAACTGTGACGATAACTGCTAAATATTATGAAAGAGAAACGTTTTTCCAATCAAGTTTTCTTGGAGTAATTAATCGACTTGTTCCAGCAGCAGAAATTCTGAAAGTGAAAAAAACATTTGTTTGTGTTTTTAGCTGCTGCAGACCTGTTAGTGAAAAGAGGAGGGGACACAGGTGAAGTGTTAAAACAGTGATGTGTTTTCCAGGTCTTCAGTGTGAAAAGGTGAGGAGAGGAAGAGGAGACTCCGAGAAGCTTCGTCTGATCTGACCAGACGGAGGGAGGAAGGTGAAGGAGGAGGAGGAGGAGGGTGAGGCTGCACAGGTGAGGAGGCGTTCACATGGACACCTGCGGTCCGTCATATTCACAGAACACTGGGTGAAGTTTTCATCAAAGTTTAACGACTGAAGGAATAGTTTAGTCAGAGCTGGAGTCAGGACGTTAGCCTAGCTTAGCATTATGACTGGGAGCAGGAGAAACAACCAGCCTGGCTCTCTTATAACTATAAACTTCTACACGACTGAATCTGGTTACTAGTGTTGTCGCGTTAGTTGGAGTTTCTATCTTTGATACAATATCTTGGAAAAATACTGACAGCCTGCATCTGTAGCTAACAAGCTAACGCTGATTTTCTGATGAGCCGTCTTTTATCGTTGAATTTCTTGATTTTACTAAAGAAAACTTTCAATTTTAACCTTCAGTTTCTGTAATTTATTTATTTACACGTGGATGTTTTCTGACTTCTCACAAATGTCCATGTGAACGCTGCCTTCAGGTTGATTCGTGCCTCTGTTTCAATCTGTTTCAGACTGTTTCAAACTGTAAAGATTGTTGTGTTTTGGCCTGTTGGAGGTGAAATGAAGCCGGTTCCCACAGTTTCTGTGACTTTTGAGGGATTGTTGGGTCAAAATTCAACAAATCAGATTTTAAAACTGGACTTTTATCAAAAGATTCAGTTTATTTTGTTTTGTGTTCTGTGTGCGAGGTTGAAGCAAAAATCTTAGTAAGACATTTAAAACTTCTGACTTTTGACATTTTATAAAGAAAGCTGTTCTGTTTAAGAAAAAAAATCAAGTTCTGACTTTCTTTTTGCTGACTTGTATTATTTATTTAAGTTGGACTCAAACTTTGTTTAATTTTTGAAGCCCTTTAAAAACCATTACATTTAATACAGATAAAACAATAATTTTACCTTGTATCTTGTAATAAAAATGACTACTAACTGAAATAATTCTAATAAATAAATGCATTTCACATAAAAAATAATCTTTACAAAATCACTTTAAAAACATTTGGTGTTTAAATTATTCAGTGGACAGATTTTAAATTTAACTGAAAACAGCACACAAGATTTATTAGTTATTTTACTCTAAACTGCTTAATAAGGGTTTTCAATATAACCTCCATATATTCTGCATTATATTTTACCAATAATGTTTTAAAAATATAATTTATGTAATAGTTCAAACATGTGATATTATATCACTTAACATTTATTTAACTTTCTATTTTTGTATTTTATGCTTCATTGAAAAATTAGAAGAATTAAATGTCATTATTTACTATAATATAATTATATATCATTTATTTTATAATCTCATCGTATTATCATTATTTATCTTTCAGAAGCTCGGTGGGAACCCTGACGGTCGAGATTGTACAGAGGTATGAACCAATCAGAGAGGGGGAGGCTGAAGGAGGGAGGGGCCAACCAGAGTGTTTCCATGGTGACTGGGTTTCTGCGATGCCACTCAGGGGCCAGAGGTCGCTCACTCGCCGGTCCATCTGCCACGCTGCGTCTGGAGGGAGCCAATCAAGAGAGAGAGATGCCAAGAAAAGAGGACCAATCAGAGGAGAGGACGGAGACAGTGAGCGGACCACAGGTGAGCTGAGAGGAGACGAGGTCAGGTGGATCGTTACGTTTCCCTCTGTGAGAAACCTGAAGTGATGAGCGCCGACTGAATTTCAGTCAGTGTCGTATCACACGACTTAGCAGAAGAACTCCAGCAGCTACAGACAGAACCACGGACAGAACCACAGACTGAACCACGGACAGAACCACAGACAGAGCCACATACGGAACCACAGACAGAACCACAGACAGAACCACAGACGGAACCACAGACGGAACCACGGACGGAACCACAGACAGAACCACAGACAGAACCACAGACGGAACCACGGACGGAACCACAGACAGAACCACATACGGAACCACAGACAGAAGAACTTCAGCCTGACAGGTAAAAGTAAACCTAAAGTTTGAGGCGAATGTTGCAGGTTTGTCCAATTTCTACAAAGTTAGAGTTGGAAAAAAAACAACTACTATAAAACCACAACAGCAGCAGCAGTAATAATAATAATATTAGAAAAAGAAGCTAACGTTACTGCATGCGCAAGTAAGTCCGCCATCTCTGACAGCTGGGTACGGCAACACCACCTGTACAAACTACATACAGTATAGAGCGATGTTGTAACGAGTCCTAAACTCTTTGAGTTTTTTTAATCGTTTTTCGGTTAAATGCCTGAAATAAGTCGGTGGTTATCACAGGCTGAAGATATTAACAGGCTTTATTCTACGATATAAAATACATCATAAATCAGTAGATTCAACAGCGCTCTGATGTACGAAGCATTAATTCAGGAGAACATCTGTTCAGGTTTTGTAGTTCAATGTAAGATAGCAGCGAACAAAACATGTCGGCTCGGATGAATTACTGACTGTTGACTTCTAACCTGAAAAAAAAACAGGTTAAAAACACTGCTTTCACAGCTGCCAGGTGAGGCTTGAATATTCATTAAAGAGACATCTATATTTTAGGAGAGTAACCATAATCTATTTTTTGTATTACTTTAATAATAACAACAAATCTCTTGTAAAGAAACCATCGATGTGTTAGTCCGTCTCTCAATACCTCCTGACTTCCTGTCTGTGGCCCTCAGGTCCAAGCTCACTGGTAAAACACCTTCTGGCTGTAGTTTATATCAAACAAACAGGAAATAGTGTGTTTGTTGAGGACTATTTTCAGCAGTGGATTAATCCAAACTTGGTGCTCTAATGATGAGCAGCAGGACGGGTCGAGTCTGAACGAGTTGAAGAATGAATAAAAAAAATAAAAAAATCACCAGACGGCTGACAGACCTTTACTGACCAAACGTCTCATCAACTTACACTGCAGCGTCCCAGGAGACAGGATGTCTTCGTCCATGTCGTCGAGGTCATCAGAGAGGATGAGGTGCTGAGGGGTCGGAGGTCGCAGGCCGAGGAAGGATGGGTCCAGGTTGAGAGCGACAGCCAGCGCCCCCAGACCTGGATTATTGACCACGCAGAAACCGGTCAGAGACTCGATCTGCTGCCAGCGGTGGAGCTTCTCCCGCAGCGCCGCCGTCACCTCGGCCAGCGCCTGTCTGAGGGAGGAGGAGGTGTTAGCAGCAGGGACAGCGGCGGCTACGAAACCAACAACATCTGCAGGTAACAGATGTTCAGTCTGTTAGCATTATATCATAACAAGGGACCTGTTAGCTTTAGCCCGGGTCTGTTAAGCTTTCAGGTCCAAGGTCGTGCTATAATGCTAACGGCTAAAGGAAACAGGTCCCTTGTCGTGATATTATAACAGACTGAAGCTAAACCTAACCCGTCTGGTAGCATGAGACGTGAGAATGGAAAGACTGGTTGAACACAGGTGCAGTAACAGTGACTCAGGGGGGCGGGGCTTATCAGATGGTCGATTAAATATTTGTGGATCTAAAGTAAATATGTCGTCTGGTTGAAGGTCGCTCACTTGGCAGAGAGGATCTTATGGTCGACGTCGTCCAGCGAGGAGCTGTGAGCCACATGAAACGTCCCGAACAGAGAGCTCCTCTTCTTCTTGATCTTCTCTGCCTGAAACACACCATCATCACCATCATCATCATCATCATCATCATCATCATCATCATCTTGGTGTGTGTCTCAGTGTTGTCAGTGTGCTGTTGTTCTCACCCCCTCCCTGGCCTGCAGCAGCTGCCTCTCTGCGCTCTGTTTCTTGATGTTGTAGTACTGAACTTCGATCTCGTGCGTCAGCTGAAGCCACTTCTGCAGAGACTCCGGTGGAGCCCAGTGAGCCCGCGACTCCAGCTCCCTCTCCGCCTTCTTCAACGCCATACGCACCTACGATACACACAGGACTCAGGATTTTCACCCTTATAAGGTAACATGGATCAGATGTTTTACTCTTTCCTGAACAGTAACAGAGCTCACATTGAAGATCTCCTCTACCTGTTCCAGCTCCTCCTCGGCGTATTTCTGCCGGCTCCTCTCGTTCTCGGTTCCCTCTCGAAGCGCTCGGAGCCGATGGGCCTCCAGCTTGGCCGAGTCGATCTCGCTCCTCAGCTCCTCCTCCACTTTCACCTTCTCCACCTGAACGCAGCGCTGCTCCTCCTGAGCCTTCTGCAGCCTGACAGGAACAACAACAACAACAACATATGAGGCCATTTCATCTTTTCTCTCACAGGTTCAGCCTCTAGATTTAGTTTGTTTTATCTTGTGTAGCTGAGGCTTTCGGCCACATCTCAGGGTCTTTCTCGGTGGATTGAGTTACTCCGTTGTCATGACGATGGTTTAGTGATAGTACTGTATATTATACTGTGGTCACGTGATCAATATTACTACGTTACCACCGCTACTGTAGTATAACTACTGCTACTGTAGTATTACTACTGCTACTGTAGTATTACGACTGCTAAAAGTGTTACTTCATTTCTACCATGTCACTCATCTTACTACTGTTAACACTAATTACCTGCTGTTCGTTGTACTGTCACTAGGGTTACTACAACTAATGTTGATGAAGGTGCTCAGGGTAAATCTAGCTGCTGTATCGTAGGCAACTGGACTTGTTTACTTTCTTGAAGTCGTTTCAGAGTCGTGGTTGGACCAACAACCCACAAGTGGCCCTAACAACTCTGACACTCAGAACTCATACGTGTCCTTAATGGCTCTGTAAGGACACTCCCACACTCTGTAAGGACACTCCCACACTCTGTAAGTACACTGTAAGGACACTCCCACACTATGTAAGGACACCACCACACTCTGTAGGGACACTGTAAGGACACTCCCACACTCTGTACAGACACTCCCACACTCTGTAGGGACACTGTAAGGACACTCTGTAGGGACACTGTAAGGACACTCCCACACTATGTAAGGACACTCCCACACTATGTACGGACACTCCCACACTCTGTAGGGACACTGTAAGGACACTCCCACACTATGTAAGGACACTCCCCCACTCTGTACGGACACTCCCACCCTCTGTAGGGACACTGTAAGGACACTCCCACACTATGTAAGGACACTCCCACACTCTGTAAGGACACTCCCATACTATGTACGGACACTCCCACACTATGTACGGACACTCCCACACTATGTAAGGACACTCCCACACATAGTTTAAAACCCTGCAGCTCCTCCAGTTAGTCAGGAGTGAAGAAGCCTCTTGGATGAGAGGTGAAACATGAAACAATCTGAAACAGGTCCAGTTGTCTACGATACAGCACTTAGATTTAATACAACTAATGTTACTTTAAGTGTTGCTATTACTATTACCATGACTACTGTAACTTATACTACTGTTTCTACCACTGACACTGTTCTGGTAGTATTACTAAAACTGTTACTTCTGAACTGTTAGTAATACTTCTGTACTGCTACTACTATCACTGTGAATAATGTTATTTTTACTACTGTTAGTACTACTTCCATTAATGTTACTAGGACTCAACTGCTACTCCTACTGTAACGTATGCTGCTGTTAGTAGTACTGCCACTAATGTTACTACTCCTACTGTTACTAGCAGTGTATCAACATTAATTATAGCAGTATTGTCACTAGTTTTTGTACTGTCACAACTAATACTTCTTCTATTTGACCTACTATTGATGTCACTAAGATTAATATCACTGATACTTCTGTTAGTACTACTAATACTGTACTATTGGTGCTTCGATATTACCACTGTAGTACTACTACTGTTACCACCATTGCAGTTGTAACTATATATTGTTCAGTTACTGTAACAATAAAAGCTGCACTGCTGTTTTCTCTCCAGTGTTTGTAGTGACTGTTGGTACCAGCAGGGGGAGCTGTGCCTCAGTCTGAGGGGGGAGGGGGTCAGTGTTTATGGGGAGGTATGAAGGAATGTGTATCTGTGTGTGTGTGTGTGTGAGTAAAGTGTGTGTAACAGTATATATGTGACCTGTCCTCAGTGCATCACCACCTGTTTGGATCTAATCTACTGACACTGTATCCAGGTCAGCTGCTGACACACAATACAGCCGCTGTACTCTCAGCTCTATTGTCGTACTACAGGTGGGATTTCTGTTAAAAACCACCTATAGAACCAGTTAGTTTACAAAATACTGGTAGTTTTTAACTATACAAGCAGCAACTGCAGCTGGCGTATCAGCAGTAGTAGTAGTACATGTAGCAACAATATAAACGGCAGGAGAATACTCGTGTTTGGAGCAGTAACAGTATAATATTACCTGTAACATTAGCAGCTTATAGCAGTACAGCCGTAACAGTACAGGTAGTACTGAGTGCTAACAGGAGTAGTAGTACAGTAGAAAAAAATAGTAATGGTACTTGGAGTAATAGTCGCCGTAGTAACAGTGATCATAGTAAAATTAGTTGTAATAGCACAAATAAATGTAGTAATAAGTCATAAGTGGTGATAATGACAGTATTAGTAAAGGCAGTACACATTGTAATACTAGTATTAACAATAGTAGTAGTTGTACTGTGAGGGTAGAAATGCAAACGCTGTAGTAGTGGTGGTATAATTATAGTAGTAACAGTAGTAGTAACCATGGAAACAGTCCTATCAGTGTAATCAGCTGTTGTCGTGATCGGAGAAACAAAACGAGCTGTGAGGTAAAACAGCGTGTTACAACATGACACACACACAAGTCACAGTGTGTTCCTGGGCCAAGTGTGTGGATGTGTGAAGTCTTTGTGTGTGTGGTAGTGTGTACATGCAGGTGTGTGTGTGTGTGAGAGAGAGAGAGCGTAAGACTGAACTCCTGGCTATTCTTTGACCATATAAGGACTTCAGACAGAGAGCTGCTGCAGAGACTGTCTATACACACACACACACAGACACACACACACACACACACAGTAGATGAGTTATTTCCTCCTGGTAGCTGCAGCTCAGTCACAGTTTGAAGGTTAATTACATGTAATGATATAATAACACAACGTGTTCGCTGAGAGCAGCAGTTGGTTGCAGCAGCTGTTCATCAGTGTGAACTCAGTTTTATCATCAGTACATTAAAACAGGCTGCAGCTCAAACTCCTAACACTGAGACGACTACCTGATGATTTTCACCCTCTAACAGCCGGGTGTTGTAAATTAGTGTGATGAAATGTAAGAAGAGATGTTGGGACAGACTGAGTGCAGAGACGCTGTGCTGGACTCACTTCTCCTGCAGCTCCTGCAGGCTCTGCTCGGCCCTCTGCAGACCCTCCAGGTCCTTCATCAGCTTCCCCATGTCGTCTCTGGACTTCCTGGTCTGGACCCAGGCGAACCAGCAGCCGCCCAGTGCCATCAGGATGGACACACCCAGAACCAGATCCTTCCACCAGTTCTGTTGGCCTGCTGACACACAGTTCATATTAATACACAGACAAATATACAATGCATAGTGTGTTTTATTAGAAATATCACTCCATAACTATAATCCCAGAAATACTTTATAAAAGCTTTATAACCCACAGAAACTTGTTTTCTGCCGCCTTCATACAGAGAACAGCTCAGTATCCTGCACAGTGTCAACCGTCATGTGAATATATATACTGTATATACACACACACATATATATATATACACATACATATGTAGATATATGTATGTATATATACGTACATCTATATATATGTGTGTGTGTGTATACACACATACATACATACATACATATGTATATATGTGTGTGTGTATATGTGTGTACGTTTATATGTATGTGGACTTGAGGTACAGACACCCATCACATTTCATTTTCATTCAGCCAATATGTTACACAGATACAACTGATATCACTATGTCATATCTCTCACACTCACACTCTCTCACTCACACACACACACACACACACACACACACACACACACACACACACACACCTGGCGGCGGTCCAAACAGGATGATGTCCAGGGCTTTGAGCTGCAGTTTCTGAGCGTGACTTCTGTCTAAAATCTTCAACACGGTCACGGTCAGTGTGGTGTTCTTCACCGCCAGCCTGCCGGGAACAGACACCCAGCTCATCAATGACTTTCACAGAAACAAGAGTTTCAGTACGACGGCAGATTTTAACCTCCGCAGGAAGTGGCAGGCCAGAAACAAACATTGTCATGGTTGTGTGGTTTTTCAGCTCAGATGCTGCTCTGAAGAAAAATGGTGCGTTCAAGGACGCTCAGACATCTGAGCTGTGAGTACAGGGGCCTACAGGAAACTGTTGGAGGAACATCGACATTTAAACAGGACTGGAAAACACAGCCTCATTCTGATTTAACAACACTATCCAACATATTATCAACAAAGGTTTGTGTGTCATGAGTTATAAGATTATTATTATTAGATCAGATAAATTGAAGACACTGAGCCTGTTTACAGAGGACAGAAACATCAACATCAGACTGGAGCTAGAAAAGTAAAGATGGACAACAGGAACCACAGCATGGAAATAAGTCTGAGGATTAAAGATCGTCTGTCTGACTGAACTATAAATGCCGACGGGTGTCAAACCAGCGGTATGGTCCTTTAAGCTTCTCCTTCTCTCCGTCATAACTGGGTCAAATGTGAACTCAGACAGGGAGCACATATTGATCTCATTCAGTGTGACGAACACTTCCTGAGGACGTCGTTGTCTCTGACGTCCATCCAGAACAAACGTCCATAAATCCATATAGAAATCAGAAGACGGTTCAGAACGTGCTCGAGAATCTTCAAGTTTTTATGCTTTCTTCAGTATCACAATCAACCAGTGAGGGTTGTCTGTACGTCCATGAGAACGCTGCTAACAGGAGCTGCTAATGGCTAATTCGGGATACTCTAAACAAAGTATAAACAAATATCCCGTTTGCAGCCGGAGGGTTCAGTATACTTCCTGTTTAAAGTGTGTGTGTTACCTGGGTAAGGCCTTTCCATCCAGCTGGTGTTTCCTGAAGGTTTCTGCGTACTGAGGAAGCTCCACACTGTTGAGCAGCCAGTCCTCCACCTGCTGCCCCGTCCAGTTATACACTACAACACACAAACAGCATTTATTTAAATAAAGCCACTTCACACAGTTCAGAAGGTCGGAGTCAGTGAAGGATTAAATAAAGTGACTGTTGGAGTCGCAGAGCTAAACATCCACGTTTCTGAAAAATAAACAGCTGAGGAGGTTTGAGAGAGGCGGCAGGTGGTTTACAGCTCCGACATGAAGCTATTCTGCAACATAAAAAAGATTTTTAACATGTTTCCCTTCAGGCTCAGTCGTTTAACAACCGAAACATCAACAGCAGCTGTTGGTCTGCTGTATATCTCCGTCTCTCTCTGTTATTACATCTCAGGCACTTTTTTCTAAAAATAAACATTTTCTTCTTCATGTGTCGTTTTTTTACGTCATTGCCGTGACAAATTGAGATGGAAAATAAAGTGGATCCAAAAATAGGATTTTATTTTTACACGCAACATGATTCTCCTGTTAAAACCCTCCATCTTTCTTTCTTTCTTTCTTTCTTTCTTTCAACAGATACATCTTGGTTTTTTTTCCTGACCCTTAAACTCATGATTTCTTAAAGGAAGTCTGGACCTGTGAGGTGACGATGTGAACACTTTGTTTTATTTACAGAGTAAATAAATGCTTAAAGTAAAGATGCGTCACTGTGTGTTTAATATGAGGAAAAGCTCAGATCTCCGTCCAGCAGTCAATTTGCTGAAGAGTCGTTCTGTTGATGTTTGTGAGCTTTTACTTTGTTGAAACTACTTTTCTCTCAATCTGCTGACTTTATTTAATTAATGGGTTTTTACATTTCCCAGAGCTGCTCTGACACAAACAGCAGCAGCCTGTTGCAGCAGCTGATCTCAAGTTTGAGTGTAAATCATGTCTAACTGTTGTATAATAATTAGTTAGTTTCACACTAAACTCAACAGTTTGATGACGATGACTCTCGTCTGCAGGTGATTTTAACGTCAGTAATAATTACAGACGCACTGAGCTCCCGTCTGTCTGAGGTTTGTCCTTGTGTGAAAAGGGAGGACGTCAAACATGCTGGTGGAAATCTGATAGATGCTAACATGCTAACATGCTAACACCAACATGTCTGGGAACCAAGACGACAACAGAAACTATGAAATCCATCAGAAGAACAAGACTCGTCACATGTGCTGCATCTGTGATGTCACATTCAGGTCACAGCCTGTGTTTGTTTACATTCTGGCAAAGTGCCGAGTCAGCCATTAGCAGCTCGTGTTAGCAGCTCATGTTAGCAGCTCGTGTTAGCAGCTAGCTGTGGACATACAGACAAACATCACTGGATGACTTTGATACTGAAGAAAACCAAAGAACATGAAGATTCTCAGTTCTGAACCGTCTTTGTTCTCTGATTTCTAGGTGGATTAATGGACCTTTGTTCTGGACGGACATCAGAGGTAATGTCGTCCTCAGGACGTGTACGTCACACTGACAGAAATCCATACGTGTGTTCACATTAGTTATATAGATATTTGACTCAAACCCAGAGGAGGCTTCAGGCTACGTTCAGACATCAGACAAATCAGATTTGTTTCTCGAATCAGACCTGAAAGACGGATCGTCTGCACCGATACACGGCCGGAGAATTCAGATGACAACTCTGCAGATATTCACTGATTCTGCACTTTCGTCTCTCTGGATCTGACGTCACCATCGTGTGAGAGACACAAAAGGCTCTTTGACATCCTGACTGAGACGCAGCTTCAGAAATCTGATCTGATTCGCATTTAATGTCGTTTTATTTGCTGTCCAGACTCAAAATCATCTTATTGCATTTACTCCTTTAAACACACATATTTTCTATACTTAACTGAAACGTAATGCTCCGTTTGCCGTCTTAAACTGGACCCGGTGTGTGACCCTGACCCAGGGAACTTCCTCATGGTTTAATAAAGTTCTGAGTTATTGTATCGCATCATAGTCTGAACACAGCCCACGTCTGCTGTGCGTCTATATCTGTGACTGACCAGTTTCACCAGGGTTAAACTAACATCCTGGGCGATGAGTTAAAGGTCCGCTGTGGAGGATTTCATGGCTGCAGATTGCAACAAACCAAAAACTGCTCATCTCGCCCTCCTCTACAGTGGTCACGTTTCCAACAAGTCTTAGCTCCAGGTGATTATAATCTAATGAAAACATGATTATGAATATTATATTACATTTCTGCCAACAGATCCGTCTAAATTCTACATACTGCACCTTTAAATTATGTCGGAGGTGAGTGCAAACTAAGCAGCCACGTTCAGACTGAATGACCCCCCCTCACCTTCAGAGCTCTTCCAGGTGGTCCACATGTCCTCCACGCTGATGTGCAGGTCGACTCGGTGGAAGCTGCTGTGTTTGGCTCCGGAGTCGTGATACTTCAGATCCTCCCTGAGAAACTGAGGAGGAGGAGGAGGAGGAGGAGGAGGAGGAGGAGGAAGAGGAGAAGGAGTCTGTGTGAGCTGCAACCTTTTTCTGTTTGGTCAGGAGGAGTAAGAACACCAAGTGTTTTCGTCTCACCTCGTCCGTCTCCGTCATGTCCACCGTCCCGTCTGCGTCGTCGTCCATCTGTTTGTGGATGCTGCAGATCGCCTCGAAACTCAGCAGGGAGTTTTCATCCTGACAGAGCTGCTGGTCTATCACACACAGATCTACAACACAGAGAGACAACAACAACAACAACAACACATCATTATGACCTTCAGTACTGTTCAACACAGTCCACAGGGGGGGAGGTGTGGGACTACAGAGACAGGTACACCATGAAGTCCACGAAGAACCAGAACACACAGGAGTTTCAACAAACACGTCTGACTGGCAGGTAAAGACTCCGAGTCTGAGCTTCTGTGTCAGTTTGATGAACGTCGACTGCGTCACTCGAGCCAAAAACAGCAACAGGACGAGTAAACATCCATCGTTTCTGGCTGCCATTTTTGTTTGGGTCAAAGAACTGACGAGTGTGAGAGTCCAAGGAATATTTGTACTGAAGTAAAAGCTTTTTGAAGTGCTCGACTTTAATTAAGTAGAAGTACAAAAGTCAATGCAGCAAAACTTGGTGTCATAACAGTGGTCGCTCCTGTCACTGTTAGCCTTTCTGCAGAGCTGCCTCACTCGTGCACAGAACCAACACTGAACCAACACAGAACCAACACAGAACGCACTGAACCAACACAGAACCAACACAGAATGCACTGAACGGGTTCCTCAGACACTGACATGTTCCCAATGCACCATCAACACTACAGACTACTACTTTCAGTTTGACTTTAAACACCAATAAGTCACCTACAAAAATACCACACCGCCACACTAACCACCGCAAAGACACAACGTTATTGCTCAACTGGAAATTAAGACACTAACAGCTCGTTCACTCTGACTTCATCTGCTTCATCGGCAGAAAACCTCCCGATGGAACAAACAAAAAACAAACAGCTGAATTCTTTAAAACCTTTTTGAGAAGAAACCTCGACTCCATGTTCTTCTGTGCTGTTCATCAATGCGTCTTTATATCTATCACAGACCTGGAGTCAGACCACTGTAACAGAAAAGTGGGCGGGGACGGTCGGGCGTTAGTCCAAGTTTGGTTCTGGACGGGCAGAATCATAAAATGGAAGAACTTCACACTGAACACTCGGCCAGTGAGAGTGCAACACTTGTGTCTCCTCCACTGAACTCTGACGTTGCGTCACATTTCCCCACAGAGCAGCAACAGCCTCAGTTCCTGTTAGCCTCAGTTAGCAGCTAGCATCCATGACCATCCATCAGAATCACTTATCTGCTGCCGCCGTCGTCACGACAACGCAGCAGATTTACACAGGTTGAACGGAGCGAGAACTTCGTTCATGCCTACATTTGGTCATCTCAGCCTCCAGATCGCCTGAGGGTCTCTGCATGAGCACTCAGCTGAGAGAGAGTGAGTGTGTGTGTGTGTGTGTGTGTGTGTGTGCGTGTGTGTGTGTGTGTGTGTGTGCCTGCCTGAAGGTTTTAAAAAGGCCTCCTCCGTGTGAAAATGATTTGCGTCCACATTAGTGTTTCCAGCTGTGGTGGAGGACTGACACTGTTCACGGACATGTTCCTGACGTACGATCAGGAACATGTGTTCATGGTGTTAAAAGTAAAAGCACTCAGTGAAGAGAAATGTCCTCCATGACTGCTGTAGTGTTATATATTATATCATGTATCGGTTCAATCAGTCCTCTCATTAAAGGTTCAGTGTGGAGTTTAAGGCCTTGATCCAAAATGGCAGCAGTCAGCAGTTGTGTTCGCTCTGCGCTGCCTGTGTGCACGCTCCAACACGTTCTGCACACGTGCAGACGACGTGCTCGTGGAAAACATCCGATCTGCAGACTCTGCTCAGTATAATTACAAACATTGTCACTTGTAGTTTTAATGCAGCTGTTTTAATGGTGGCATCAGTTCTTTATCTTAAGTCAACACTTCACTTCGCTGACGAGGCTGCAGCTGATCCAGATGTCAGATAGTTCAGACTGGAGTATAACTATCAGCTGTTCTCACTGCCGATACCGTGACACGACAATAAACCTGCAGCAGTGTGTGAGCAACTCTCTCAGCTCTCTCAGTAAACATGAGGACAGATTAGAGGTGAGACGGAGCAGGTTTTCTGATCACACCCACCGCTGGACTCGAGGGCTACATGGTAAGATTGGTTTCAAACTGGGAGAGTGTGACACAAAAACACAGTGTGAGGTGGAGACAGGTGTGTGCAGGTGTTCAGGAGGTCACCACACAGAAAAAGTCTGTGGAGCTGATGAAAGAAGCTCTACAGTACAGGACTACCCGGGAATCATCACGTTTCTAAGTGTTCTTCAGTATTAAAGTCACCCAGTGAAAGTTGTCTGTACATGCACGAGTTCACTGCTAACAGCAACCGCTAACGGCTAATTCAGCACGGTTTGAATGCACGAGGCGCCAAACGTAAACATTTGGTTCAAGTTTTCTAACTGATAAATGATCAATATTCAGCTCAATTTCCTCAAGACATAAATTCATATAAAACAACATGTTATATCTAATTGTTAAAAATATGTTTGTATGTGAAAAATACATGTTAAATGTTCAATCTTATATTTAATATTTGGATTCAACATTTAGATTTAAGATAATACATTTAGCCTAAACGTTTAGATTTAACATTTATTATTTACATATAAACATAGTTTTAAAAATGACAAATAACATGTTTTACCTGAATTTATGTCTCAAGTGTGAATTAGCTAAATATTGAAATATATTAGTTTTGCAGTTGTACTCAATTTCCGTTACTTTTAACTAACTGTGTCCGCTGTGACACTGTAGGAGTTGTTTGAAAACCTGCGAATATAAAGACAAAACACTGTTTTACATTTCGGCGGGTTGGAGCCTCAACTGTGTCAATTTTGCGACCCGGTCGAGCTGCGTTCACACCGACAAAACCATGTAGTGTTGGAGTCACTGTCAGAGGGTGAAATCTGAGCCGAACAGATTTAAACATACAGTATAGTGAACGTATCTTCAGGAGGACCGC
This sequence comes from Pagrus pagrus, assembly GCF_965226575.1. Classification (NCBI taxonomy): domain Eukaryota; kingdom Metazoa; phylum Chordata; class Actinopteri; order Spariformes; family Sparidae; genus Pagrus; species Pagrus pagrus. The sequence continues at coordinate 1,650,410 of NC_140198.1, read as the reverse complement.
TGTTAACTTGATCCTGGAATAAATCCAGCTTAAGTACCCCCGCCACTGTGACGGCCACAACACCACAGAAGAAGACAGAGAGGTAAAGAGAGCGACAGGTGAGGAAGCCGCTTCAGTTAAAGGTCTGAGGATTAAGATCGGCAGCTGTGAGGATAAAAATACAGAGATAATAGAATTAAAGAGGAGGAAGGTCGAGTCAAAGTCACACAATGAACATCAGTCTGAACCGACGCCAACACAGCAGGAACACTTCACGAGCCAGCACCAAGGTTTCCTTTAACAGAGTAACTTAATGAGCCACAGACACATCCCAGCATGCACCTTCAAAGTTCCCTTATTTAACAGAGTAACTTAATTTGGTCAAATTGAGTGAAAGCAGAAGAAAGAAAAGTCTCACAACGACAAGTGTAGTGACACAAATAAGTAAAATCAGCTGACAACAGAACGTTACACAACTGTTGTCGTGTTCACTCCACACGTCCGGATCAGGACGGTTCATCTTATATAAAGTACTGCAGTCGAGCGGAGCAGGTTAAAGGTCAGAAGTGTGACAGAGTGAGGAGAGTGAAGCAGTGAGCTGAGGACGAGCAGACGAATGAATGAACAGTTAACAACAAGTCGAAACACGACTTTCTGCTGAGGAGAGAGAATCTGTCGAGCTGAGAGTCTGAGAGGGAAAACGATGCTGGCGTTACGTCTACGGTACAATGCTGATATTAAATTATTACGTTAAAGGTGCAATACAGAAGAACTGTCCACGTATCAAATTCGTACTCAGCATGTCACCAGAGAGCTAACTGCTGCTAACTGTAGCTGTCTTTAGCTAGTTAGCTCAGTTAGCCGTGCAGCTCGTGGTCTGGACCGGGTGCCCGGAGCCCCGGGGGAGTGCTGACGTTCACACCGCTGCCACAAGAGGTTTGGACCGGGACGGGGCTAGCTGGTTAGCATGCTAACTTTAACAGATATCTCTGTAACAACATATAGAAGTCATAACGTCAAAACTGTTGTTTCTTCACATTCTTTTGATAATTTGTCTTCATTTTTATGTTTACAACAAAAGTTCTTCTACATTGCACATTTAAAAAGTTAATGTTAAAATGTTTGTTAAACAAACAGACTGAAGACAAAGTTGTGTCTCAGAAACACCTGAGATTTTTACTCTTTGTGTCTTTCTTGGATTTTTACTTCACTTCTTGCAGCTTTTTTCACACAGCAGCTCCTGTTGGCGCCTCAGTCTGAGACTGGAGGTGTGAAATGAAGCACCAGAGTTACAGCATGTTTCATTTTATACTTTGGTAGCAGAGAAGAAACCAAGTGATGATGATACACGTCATCACCTCCTCTCTTCCGATTGGCTCTCAGACCTGGAGGCGGAACCTTGCCTTCCAGCAGAGATGAGTCTATTTCTGATAACACATTTCCTGTGACATCACCCATGTGTCAAGTTCAGGAAACTGTGGTGAGCTGCTAACGGCTAGCTCCCACGCTATCTCTGCTGCACACACGCACGCACGCACGCGCACACACACACACACACACACACACACACACACACACACACACACACACACACTTTTGAAGTCCATACATGAGGACGGTTCACAGGAAGTTGTCAGTTAGGAGAAGCAGACAGAATGAAGGACAGGACGTGTTCCTACAGTGACACAATGTCTCTGTCTCTCTCAGGTTCATTTGTTTACTATGTAAAATCCACAACCGCTCCGACCACAAACACAAACAGCCTCGGTCATTCTCGAGAACAACTTCTGTGTTTATCAAACGCTAAAACAGGAACGAAACCTCAATCGACTTTATATCAGAAACATGATTTAAAACAAAACAAATCATGTACAACATGTGAACTGAACCGATCCGTCTCTGTAACTATAAAAACCTCTGTTGCTGTAACGTCAACTGCACAAGACGACTCAGCTCAGGCTGGATGTCACCTGGCTATGTAGAAAGCCTTACCTTATTAGCATACAGAAACAACAGTGGCTCAATAGCTTTAGCACTGTGTGATGACATGAAAGTTGGGGTTGGTGCGATACCAGCAAGAGCAAACTGAATTCAGAAAGCATCCAACCAATAAAATCTTACAACCTCCCCTCAGGACTCCCTCCAGAGCCTCTCCTCTTAGACACATGACCACACACCAACCAGCCAGCTGGGACTTCCCGGCTAGTTTGCTATGTTCGACAAGCTCACTTAGCTTTTATAGACCAATAAATACATAAATAAACAACTCTGTTAAATGCCACAATCATATAAACACCAGCTTACTGACCGTCACAGACGTACCTCAGTCTGAAAAGGCGCAACAGTTACTCCTTACTGCTGTAGCTGTGTGCTTTGTGCTAACTGGGTGAGCTGCTGAACAACTGTCACTGCCACTGCTGCTCACTCAATCACTGACAGAGACTGTGTGCTTTGTGCTAACTGGGTTAGCTTGGCACAGGGACTGTGTGCTTTGTGCTAACTGGGTTAGCTGCTAAACAACAGTCTGTCACTGCTGCTGTGGCTCACTTGTTCCTATGCTCAGCAGCTGTGTGTTTTGTGCTACTGAGTTAGCTAGCTGCTTAACAACAAGCTCAGAGGCTGTGACCTGTGAACGCAGCCCATCTTTTTTAACGCTAATCGTATCCAACTACCTCATGTCTCAGCCACATATAAGAAACATTGTATATCATCATCATGAACATAAACAACGAACATGGCTATTGTTAGCACTCACTGCTGTCAAGCTAGCATGTTAGCATTGATTTGGCTGCACTTTCTCTGCCATTCTTGTGCCACTAGCTCACTAACAGCTTTAGCAACACATCCTCTTAGCCTTGTGGAAGACGCATAAAACAAAACAATTCTTCCACAATAATTTACCAAAACTGGCAGTTTAGTGTGTTAGCAAGCTAACATTAGCTAATTAGCAGTACACACAGAGTCCAGCTGAGGCTATTGGAGAAATTACATTTCTGACCTCAGGATGGCGCTAGACTAAAAGTCAAAGGATCACCAGAGTTATTACAACTCATCCTGAGGGGAACATGGAAACACACACACACACACACACACAGACACACACACACACACACACACACACCGAGGCAGTGCGTTTCCTACCTGAGGCTGCGTTGCCGTTGGAAACCAGATGATGGTGTTGGTGGTCCAGGTGGGAGTGGTCAGCCCCGACACACACACTCAGCATGCACACACACACCAGCCACACACACACACCCTCCATGTCTGAGGAAAGAGAGGAAGAAACATTTTACACATTAAAACTGAGCGTCTTCAAACATTTCAAAATAAAAGCACATTTTATCTGTAGTTATTGTGTCTTCGTGCTGAACCTCTGGAGGATCAACGAAGCGTTGTCTTGTTTATCTTGATTATCTTGTTTACTGCTGCACGTGTTAAAAAAGTAGTATGAAGCCTTTGTGTCTCCAGAGGAAGCTGCATGTCATCTGATAAACTGCCGCCAGTGATGTCATGGCGGCTGAGTTGCATTGTGGGTAATGTAAGTGCCAGGTTTTGGTCCATCACTGCTCTCCCATAAAACTCACAAACCAAAACCTAGTGCCTACAGTACCCACAATGCATCTGTGGGTGTAAATGCATGTGCAAAATTGGTGGGGTTTCCCCTTTAAGTCAAGACGAAACATCCAACTGTTCAGATTCAGACGGTTAAATTCAAGACGTCAGAACATCGAGGATGTACTGTAAGCAATCGGGCCTGAGTTACTTGAGTAAAAGTACTTAGTTACTTTTTAACTGTGTTCATCACTCACTGTTCCAACATCATGTCCAGTATTATCTTTTATTCCTTTTCCTATTTTGGTTTTATTCCAGTTTTCACTGATGTCAGTTTTTACTTCTTTCACACTTTTCTATTATTTTGTCTTCATGTTTTTATTCTGATGTTCCCGTGTCTTGGATCTCTGGCACCAGAACTTTCCTCCAGGATGAATAAAGTTCTTCCTCATCTTATTTTATCTCTGTTTAAAATCAATGAAGTGAAATCTGAAAATAAATATCTTGATGTAATGTGTTGATATTTAACAGTGTTGTAAAAGTTAAAAGTTAAAATATGAGTTTGTTAACAGAGAAAGTCAAACGGACCGAAAGTATCTGAATCAAAATGTTAAAGTATCTGATATTAAATGTACTTAAGTATTAAATGTGAAAGTAAAAGTACATTTTGTGTGTATCCATACACGTTAAACTATCGGTCGACGATTACTGGATCTGATATTAACACTTTCTCGGATTATCTGACTGTCGTTTCATAAATGAACTAATTAAAAATGAGCTACTTTCACTCTGTGCAGCATGTAATCTACAAAGTAACTGGTAACTAAAGTAATTAAACAAATGTAGTGGAGTAAAAGTACATATTTGTCTCCAAAGATGAAAAAAAAAAACTCAAGTACAAGTATCTCAGAAGTGTACTTAAGTACAGTACTTGATTAAATGTACTTAGTTACTTTTCTTCACTGTATTTTACATTTAAACACAAAAATGATATTGACCAGAACTCGTTGATGCGTTCACTGACCTCACTTTATCTCACTTAACCAGAGCCAGAAAACATGTACAGATGTCTTTTAACGTCAATGAGGTTTAAACTAATGAATCGATCGATCGATCAGGCCCATTAACGTCACCTGCACCAGCACGTGACCGAACTCATGAAACCATCGAGTGACTCGTCTCATCTGAGCTTCAGAGCTTCTGAGAAAAGCGTCTGGAAACTTTGTTCTTCTCGATGATTTGCGTGTGAAATAAAGTGTGTGTGTCCTTCAGACTGGCTGCCGGGTCAGAGGTCACACAGCTGCTCTGTTTCACACCAACATCCCTGAAAACAGCGTCCAGTCCCGAGAGCTGCGGAGAAAAACGCGCCCGAGCCGCGGAGAGCTCAGAGAGTCGAGACAGAAAGGGACCGTGAAGTGGCCATCACTCACCTCCAGCTGCTCTAATCCATCGATGTGATCGGCTCAGTCAGGGCGGATCGAACAGCAGACACACACACTGACACACACAGACACACGCAGACACACGCAGACAGTCGGCGGGTCAGTTGATCACTTCTCGACACAAACTCAACAAACTGCTGCTGAGGAGACAAACACGAGGAGGTCCGCCTGCGCTGCGTTCACGGACCCGCCAAAAGCTCCGAATTCAGAGCCGCACACAAAACATTTATCTGACAGCTGCAGCGGTTCGTTGATATCAAATTTATCAGCTGCTGTTTTTATTAATGGGGTTTTTTAAAAGTCATTTTCAAGCAACATGTCAAACTCTCTCAGTTTTTGGACTGTTGGTCGAACAAAACAATCAGAAGATTCACTTCACGTTTTTTGAGACTTTTTTATGGAGGATAAAAACTGCCAAAATTCAAAATACATAGAAAGACTCGCTAAATACATTTATATGCAATAAAGTGCACGAAAAATAATAATGAAAATAAATGTAATTATTGTATTTGCATTAATTATTTAGAAAATGCAACAATTAACATTTTTAAGTGCTTCTGATTTATTTACCTTTGTGTTAATTTAGTTAGTTTCCCTTTATAATTTTCATTTTTTTCTAATGTATTAATTTTATTTCTGTATTCATTTATGTAGTTATTTATGTTTTATTTTGTGGCATGTAAAAAATGCACAAAAAACAATCAGCTTTATGAAAAAAATGGGGGGAAATGCAAAAAGATAAATAAATAAATGGGAAAATTAAATCAGGAAGTAAATAACTCAGGGAATTTACGCAAAGTTAAATAAATACAGAAGTTAATTACAACAGAAATATCAGTTTGTGTCATATCTTTTAAATTAACTAATGACTACATTTATTTTGGATGTTGCATCAGTCCTCTGTACTTTGACATGAATCAATAAGTAAAATAGTTGCAGCGTTATATTAACCTAACAGCTTTTTCTCATTTACTGTCCTTTTTTATTTCATACTTAATTTCATATTTTCATATTTGATTTTATAATCTATGATTGTATCTTCATTTATACAGTTTAACAATTGTTTTGATAAAGATTAAATCATTTTGAATAATAAATGTTTTTACGAAAAAAATCGAGTTGATTTTTAAAACCTCACAAAAAAAGTTAAAACTGATTTGAAATGTTTTTTTGTTTTTTTTAATTTCCTTTCTGGAAAAAGAAAAAACTGTGAAAAAATGAGCTGCTCAGTTGTCATGGAGATGAAATGACGTCATAATTCGGTCAATCTGTTTTGTTTTTAGGGTCAAAACTGAACTTATAAACACCAGACTTCACCTCGGTGACGTCTGAAGGTGCGTTCAGGTGCCCCTTGTTGAAAATAAAAGCTGACTGTATGAGGAGCTGTTAGTGGTGCGTTCACTGCCTACATTTAGTTTCAGTCAAGACTGTCTCTCTCTGTTTATTTATGTGAGATGATGTAAATTGAGATCCATGCTGACTGTTTCAGCCCGATGAGACTGATCGATCAGGATGATCAGAAACCTGGATCGTGAGTTCAGATGCCTCAGCAGCCCCTCATACAGTCCTTCAGTCTGGTGGCACCACCCTGTGGCCGGAGAGAGGAGGTGCAGGAGGCGACTCCCTGTCAGATTCACAAACATCTGAACTTCAGCGGTGAACTGACAGGAAGTCCAGGGAGTGACAGCTTCATGAAGACGAGCTGAAGAGCCGGCAGACGACTTGTTAACCTGCCAGCTCCTCTTGGATCTATAATCTTCTCTAAACTACAGTATTATCAATAAACACTTATTATTATTATTATTATTATTATTATTATTATCCACTCATACAAAGCCAAGTGCAGTATCTGCTTTTTAAGGGTCATAGGTCAAATAATTGGTCATGAATATTAAGACCTTAGAAAACATATTATATATTATAAACTGAATAAACAAACTGACCTTAAAGGACAACACAATTTATACTGTATGTGGCGGACCCTGCCACCTTTCTAGCTTCAAACAGTGTTCCGGGACCTTGTTTTCCTCTGAGAACAGCTTGTTTATTCACGTATGGACAAAAGTTTGTTATTACTTCATTAATATTGTAAAAAGTAAAATTCTGAGTTTGAATTTCTTCTCTAAAACTACGTAGTGCCCCTTTAATAAGAACATAACCGTCTCAGTTTCAGGATTAGCGTGGTTACTGCAGTTAGATTTTGCCATATTTTGGACTCAATATGCTCATTTTTTATTTTCTTATTTTGCTGAGAGCCAGACGAGAAGACTGACCTGAGAAATATTATTATTTTATTATTATTTAGTGAACCTGTTGGTGGATTGTTACTGTCGGACGGAGCCAGGCTAGCTGTTTCACCCTGTTCCAAGTCTTTATGCTAAGCTAAGCTAACCAGCTGCTGGCTGTTGCTTCATAGAAACACAATAAAGCAACAACATTAAAAAGTGGTGTTCGCCCATCTCAACAAACATGTAAGTATCACAAACTAAAGCCAATGGAAAAATCCCAGAGGCGTTTGTGACGATGGGACCAGGACGATGCTAACACCAGGGCCCCTCGTACCAGGACTCAAACACCGTTCTGTTTTCTAAACTCTTGTTTGAAAAAGACAATAAATGTACCTGTAAATGGGCCCAAAGACAAATCACAACTGTTAGGGTTTGAATAATGTTCCCAGTCGAACTCTGACGTCCCTGAGGGAAACAAAGATTTCACAATTGTCAAACTATTTCCTCAAAGATGTTATTGAAAAGGTTCAGACACTAAATGTGTCGTTTCACCGCACTCACTGCACGACATCGCTGCTGTTTGAATCATCTGCCCCCTCGTGGCTGCCAGTAGCTCACGTGGTTACGTTGCTAACACTACTGTCGCTAACACTAGCTAAAGGTCCACATGGCAGTTATTTCTGAGCGTTCTGCCTTTTTTTACGCGCCCGCTCCGAAAATCTGTCAACTTTCTAGCTAGCTAACGTTAACGACGCTAACACTAGCTAGCTAACGTTAGAGCAGTACAGTATGCTGTACTGTAGAGGTCAGCCATTTTAAAAAAATGTCCACAAACTGCCAACAGCGAAGACAGTTGTTGCCGTGGAAACACAGACACCACATGATTCCAACGGTGTAATTCTATTGGCTGACACTGACATAAACAAAACAATCATCGTCACAAACATTTTAAAATCATTGATTCACAATCATAATAATGTTTTTACTATAATTCTGCTCCTTTCTACACGATCTGTACGTATTATTTATTAAAAACGGTTTATCGACATAAAAATGTTTAAAACTAACTGTCACTTCTTCATGAGCACACCTGTCAATCAATCTAGTGGTGGGCGGGGCGTAAAGCTCTGATTGGTTCATTTAATGACTTTAGAAACATGTTTCTCAACTCTGGACAAACAGAAAAGCCCGCTGTTACTACCACACACACACGCACACACACACACACGCACACGCGCACACACACGCACACGCACGCACGCACGCACACACACACACACACACACACACACACACACACACACAGTAAACTTCCTCAAACTCGCTCCTCCACTTCCTCTCTCTCCTCTCGGACTTCCTCCTCTTCATTAGCTCCGCCCGCCCGCCTCACTCTGACATAGAGATCCACTGTCCCTCCGCACACACACTGACACACGCTCACTGACACACACACGCACACACACACCCACTGACGGAGCGGGACTGAGCGGAGCTGTGTGCCCGGAGAGGAGGACTGATGACCGGTGAGTCTCTGCTTTTCATCCGCCGGAGCTCCGGGATCACTGATGACCGCCCGCGCGCGTGTGCGTGCGTGTGCGTGCGTGTGTGTGTGTGTGTGAGACCCTGAGTGTGTGTTTCCTCTCTCTGTCCAAACTTTTAGCAGTGTATTGATCTCGGCTTTAATTCCCGTCAGCTGATCGATCGGTTCTCCAGCAGCGGATCAATAACCTGATTGTTTGTTTGTTTGTTGACGCTGCTGCAGGAAACTGGAGATGAAGTGCGACCACTCCCAATGTGTGTGTGTGTGTGTGTGTGTGTGTGTGTGTGTGTGTGTGTGTGTGTGTGTGTGTGTGTGTGTGTGTGTGTGCGCGCCTGTCACTCACTTCTTCTTTAAACTTTGACATAAATTCAGTGTAAAACAAAACAAAATGTATATTTATATGTATTTGTATTGTCTTATATCTGTATTGTGTTTATTTGGTATATGTTATTATGATATTAATATTCAGTGGTGAGGAAGTATTCAGATACTTTACTACAGTAAAAGTACTGAAAAAATACTCTACATGTACTTAAAGTTTTAAAAGTAAAAGTACTCAGTGTAGTGAAATGTCCTGTGACTCTACTATTATATATGATGTCACTGGATTATTATGACTCAATGTGAAAGCAGGTTTGCTGTTGTAGTTGGTTGAGATGGAGCTCATTTTAAGAATCTGCTGATTATTTCCTCCATTGATCAATCGACCAACGAGCCTGAGCCCAAAGTGACGCCCTCACAACGCTGGTTTAGTCCAACCGACAGTCCAACACTATTAAAAACAACGAAATCTCATGAATCTGAATACAGGGACACGACTTAACTGTAATCAGCCTCTAAAATGATCAGAGAGTAAAAAAATAACCTTCCTGAGTAATCGAGTGCTCGTCACGCTGGATGAGATGACATCACACACGCTCAGATGTGAATGAGAAACACGTCTGTGAAGTTGGACAGTTTCAGGCTTCCCAGAACGAAACAGGAAGTCAGAGGGTGAGATATGTCAGAGATCGACCAGTGAGCACTGATGTGGTGACTTCTTCAGCAGCCAGAGACTGAAAATACAGAAAGTGCTTCATCTGAGGCAGCTGTGAAGTTCAGCCCACGACACAGCACTGAGACTGAGACTCCATCAAGACAGTCAATGTTTCAGCCCAGGTCTGGTCTGTTACTGTCGGTTCTTTTAGCCCAGGTCTGGTCTGGTACTGTCGGTTCTTTCAGCCCAGGTCTGGTCTGGTACTGTTGGTTGTTTCAGCCCAGGTCTGGTCTGGTATTGTCGGTTCTTTCAGCCCAGGTCTGGTCTGGTACTGTCGGTTGTTTCAGCTCCAGACTTTTCCAACATTTAGTCTGGCTCTGTTTATATTCACTGGTGTTTAAGACCAGAACTGTGTCTCAGTCGGGGTTAACGGACGGTTTTCACGAGGTCAACCGTCTGAGTTAAGACCACAGTGCAGTTCATTAAAGGACAGTTCCACCTGTTTTAACGGTTCACGTCGTTGCTGCTGGTCAGACTGTCTCAGTCAACACTTTTCCTCCTCACATGCTGCTGCTGGATGAACAGAGCGGCGGACAAACCCTTCCTGTTTCGGTTTCAACACAGACCAGTTCCTCTTCGGCCTGCAGCGTCTGAGTCTTTGTTAGGGGAGGTGAGGAAACGCTGCGTTGGTCCGGTGCACGAGGACGACTTTGCCTCCGTCAGCTGGACCATAATAACAAGACTGTGTGTGAACTGAGGTCTGTGAACAGTGAGGTGATCACAGGTTGGACCAGATAGTTTGAAAGAGAAAATGAAGGTGAACGTTATGATCCAGCTGTCTGTTGTAATCATTCGTCACAGTTCACAGACTCTCTTCCTGTTTCAGCTCTGACCGACTGTTCCTACTGTAATGATGTGGTCACATTTTATCTTTGCTGTGATGGATTATTAATGACAAGTTCACCTTTGGTTCGTCACAGTGCTTCAGATAATCTGGATAAACTTTTGGTTTGTCTGATGGTTCGACTGCGGGTGTGTCTGACTAATAACTCAACCCCTGTCAGCAGGTTAGCATACAGCACGTCTGATTTAGCGTAATCTCTGGTATTTTAGCCCGGGTCTAATATTATTGGTTGTTTAAACCTGGTTTGGTCCAATATTCCTCCGTGTTTTAGCACAGTTTGGTCTTAAATTCTCAAGTGATTTAGGCCCAGTTTGGTCCAATATTTTCCTTGATATTACAGTCCGGTTTCCTCCTAAGTTCTCTGGTGTTTTAGCCCAGTTTGGTCAAATATTCCTCTGTGTTTAGCCCAGTTTGGTCCAGTATTTCTTGATATGTTTTGGCCTGGTTTGGTCCAATATCCCGTCCATGTTTTAGCTCCAGTTTGGTCCTAAGTTCTCTGGTGTTTTAGCCAGTTTTTGTTGATTGTTCTCTCAGTTTGTGCAGCTGTGTTTCACTGTCTGTTCACATGAGGAACATCTGTGTTGTTTAAGATGTTTTAGTTAACAAAGACTATGAAGGAATGCCAGAATTCACCTGCTTAGTAGTTTTAAACGGGTCAAAATTTGATCCGGATCCATCAGGAGGGTGTGAACAGAATACTGAAGTCGGGAACTTCGGACCCTGGGAACATGAAAAGGCTTTCATGCATTTCCCCTTTTTACCTCTAAATATACCACAATGTACTCATTTTGCAGAGCAGGCATCTTTTCTCTCAGATGGGTTTTTTCAGATTAATGTAAGATAAAAAAGTCCACTCAGCCGTGAACATTTCATATAAACTTTGCAGATCCAGTTTTAGAGACTTTCCCGTCAGAGCTTCAGCTGCAGGATGACTCGGTTCCTCTGTGGGTCAGGAGACTCCTCCTAAAGCAGCAACATTTAATAAAAATACAGAAAAAGAACACAGCTGACGAGACGAAACCAAAGCGGTTTGTTAGTTCCTGAAACGCTGAAATACAAGACCGGTAAAAGCATGAAGGAGACGGCAGGCTGCCCGTCTCTCTTCACTGCTGCTGATTACATTTCAGGATCTGTGGCCAAAGGTTTTACTTCCTTCAACTACAGAGAAAGTGTTTCTATCACAGACATAATAATAAGTTCATTTGATTATGGAGCCCGCTGGTTTTCTGATCTGTTCCTGCTTTAATCTGCTGTTGATACAAACTCAACACTTCCTCCATATTATTGACGAATCCAGTATCAAGTTCATTTCCACAGAACTAATTCATCAGTTCAACGAAATGGTTGAGTCATACTCGCTGCTTTCTAACAACCAGACTGCTCATTCACTGATTATTTCTTGTAGGTTCTCCTTCTGCAGTTGTGTTGTTGTTGGCCCAGGTCTGGTGTGATATTGTCGGTTGCTTTAGCCCAGGTTTGTACTGACATCCTCTTGTGTTTTTGCCGTTGTTTGATCACAGTCTTTGGTGTTTTAGCGGGACCTCAATCTGGATCAGGCTCGCCTGCTCGCTGGGTGTCATGGTTGTATTAAAACCACAAGGTGAAAACAGACTGACAACTGCTCAGAGAAAAACAAACAAGAAATGAACTTCTTCCTCGTGTGTAATACGACATTTAAGACAAAAAATCTAATAATCGAAATATTCAGATGAAGTGCCTTACTCACACAGAATTAAAGTTAATGAGCAGCTCGCCTGCTTCATACGTTGTACCTGCATGTGAACGCAGCCTCAGAGACGAGTTCAGACATCCAGAGGGCTACGGGCCGGGCCGCCGTCAGGCACCTCCATTTGGAGGTTTTCCGGGATTGTCCAACTGGTCGGTTTGAGACCGCAGGGTAGACCAGAACAAACTGCAGAGATTATATATCTCATCCGGCTGGAGAAAGCCTCAGGATCCCCTGGGGGAGCTGGAATATGTTGCTGAGCAGAGGAACGTCTGGGAGAGCCTCTCAGCCGACCCTGAAACAGAACCAGAAATGGACCAGATTAACAAAGTTATGTTTACTACATTTTGTGAATAGATCCACAGCCACATGACCCGACATCTGTCAGTGATGATGCAGAATCATGATGATGTTCACTACAACGTGAGTGAGTGCAGCAGACAGTGATTCAGACACAGTCGTAGGAAAGTGACCTGGATTATTGAACCAGAATGTCGTGTTATGAAATACTTCAATCATTTCTCCCTCTCTAAACACTACAGTACCCATGAGCCTCAGCTGCTGTTGCTACGGAGAGGACTCAGTGACATCAGAGCTTCACCTCTAACTTCATCCTCATTCAAAGCTTCCTGATTGGGCCTCTCAGATGACTTCAGGGTCGCAGCTTTGACAAAGATATTTTCCAGTTTAGTGGTCTGTAGTTCCCCTGTCATCATTCATGTAAATACTTTCATACGTCCAACTTATATATAACTCATCATGGTAATGATTAACTGGCATTTAAAAATAAAACAGAAAAGGTGTTTGTTTCAGATTCACACTTGAATCGAGCTCACACTCCCCCAGAGGAAGGCTGCGTTCACACAATGAATGTGTGCTAAAGTCGTTCTGCCGATCTCGATTCCTCTTCCTCTTTTTCTTCAGCGTGTTTTTCTTCTTTCTTCCTCTCACAGTCCGACTCTGTCAGCACGCTGTTCCCCATCAGACCTGTCCTCAGACCTGCTGGTCCCACTGGACAGCTGATGTTTGTCAATATGAGCTTCATATGAGAGTTTAACACTGAACAGTGATTACAGCCACCGGGACACATAAATGACCTGCCGGTTGCTCGATGGCTCCAGAGTAACTCTGTACGCAGGATGGTGCGCCTGACTTTTCCATTTAGATTCATTAAAATACAATATACATTTAATTTAATTTAAATTTTTTTTTACTAATTATGAGAATAATCAGAAACTAAAAATAAAAGTGCAGATGTTTATCTTAGTTCAAATCACAGCACACACAACAAGAAGATCCATAACCTCAGCTGTTTGAAACATAAAGTGACAAAGTGCTGAACGAACTCAAGTAAATGAATCAATCTCAAATATCACTGAGGTTTGATGAGACAGAGCTTCATCTCCTTAATCTGACCTGCTGAGTATCCGGCGCAGCAGGCGACCAATGAAAACTTTGACAGACCGAAGCAGTTTCACTCTGGAGCTCGATCACACGTTACTTTAAGCCTAATAACATTTTTATAATAAGTGAGTTTTATAAAAATTGTCATGAGCGGGAAAATTAGCAGCGAGACCAGAAACATTTTTGTTTATTTCTGCTGTGACGTCGGACATTTTAACATGAGCTCTTATGGGGACTGACTCGCTTTAAGAGCGTCAAGTGGCCATTTGAGGAACTGCAGTTGTTGGTACTTCGGCGTTGGCTTCGTCTTTCAGCCGGAGGTCGCCGCTTGCAGTTGTTAATCTGTATGTAAATGTGGATACGGACTCAGCGGTCATTCGTTTAGAGCTGCTCGGTGGCGCATGAAGCCAAAAAAGTTTGAATTTCTGGATGTAAAACTTTGCCGGATCAGCTGACTTCAGTTTAGCTCAAAGCTAACCTGAAAGGCAATAAAACAATTTCAATCCTTTTGGGCGGCTGTGACCAGAGACATATATACATAGACGCCTCAGTGAGTGGGTTGGCCCGTTGCTGCGATACGTCAGCGTGTCCTCCGTAACACTCATAAAAACATTAGAAAAATACATATGTCGGTTTGGTGCCTGCCTGTTTACTGAACGTATCAGGAAAGAGAAAGTGTATCCAACGGTTTCCATCCACTTCTTTCACACTGTAAGATTCAAAGGAAGTGTGTTTGGGCCCTCTGCGTCACAGGAAGTTGTAACTACACGATTCAGCCGCTGTTTCCTGGTGTGACAGTTTTATCCCAGCAGCATCTAGTGGACATCAGACGAGCTGCAGCTGGACATGTCAACACTCGGTGCAGCTGAGAGACGCGATGATGTTGCCAGGTTGTACAATAACTTACTGAAAAACACTGAACTGCTGTGAGAAAACAGATTTAGACTCATTTGAACCGGACAGTTACACATAACGTGTTCCTTCACTCAGGTTGCTTCTTTATTTCAACATGAAACCACGATGACACTTTTCTACCGAACGCTTCCTTTTTTATCGACTTCATCTGCGTTACAACAGGAGCTCGTTACAACACTTCAAACGAATCCTTCACTCTGCTTCAGAGTCTCGTCAACAGATTGACACGGTCTGTGTTACAGATGTTTTAAATCATGTTGACTCTGACATCACACAAACACACTCCTGACACCAAATGTAGATTAATCCACCGCTGAAAATAGTCCCAGTAAACGCTCTGTTTCCTCCTGTTGTAGCTTAAATCGTCATTAAAAACTTCAATGTTTTTATTAAATGGTTGCAGAGATTTGTGGTTAACGTCTGCCAACAGAGAAATTAATGAGATATAGTTCTGATTTTAGCGTCTAATTATAAAAAAGTGGCGTATTTCAACCCAAAAAAACAAATGAAAGAGAAATGTCCCGGTCTTAAACGTTTGTTGCCATCTGATAAGAAAATTACTGACCTTTTTTTAAAAATGAAACTATACTAGTGCGGTGTTATGAAGCTTTACGTCTGTGAGGAAGATATCACACCAGAGCTTTTCTTTAGTATCCGAACAGTTCTTCCACCCCTGCAAAGGTCAGAGGTCACAGTCCTGCTCACCGTACACCATCTGAACAATACGCAGGACTTTGTGAAGTGAAAAACTGTGAGATCAGAGGTTAAAGCTTCCAGCAGCAGTGAGATCAGCCGACCTCCACCCAGAGAGAGCGAGGGGAGGGTGGGGTCAGCGTCCCCAGAGTCTGGGCTGAGCCACTCTCTCTATCCAGACATCTGGAGAGAGACACTGCAGAGTCAGTGTTTCATTGTCGAGCTGTGTTCATCTCGTCACGTTCACTCTTCATACTTCAGTCATCACTCTGCTTCGGCTCTTAGTTCTTCTTCAAGACGACAGAAGCTTTAAAAAACGAAACACTGACAGTGAAACTTTTACACACTGACATGAAGAGAGACACTTCCATATGAATCCAAACTCTGTTACGGTTTCGTTCTCAGCTTCAGTGTCTTGAACCTTTTTCTTCTTCGCTGGTGCTGCTGTTGTACTCAAACCTGTGCAGCTCAGGGTGACTCGATCGTGACCTCAGTGATGAACTGATGACTTGGACACGATCTTTTGTCTCTTTTATGTGTTTAAATCGTGTTATTTTCCAACTGTGCTGTGCTGTCGATCCTGAGTCCGCACACGTTATTGTATTTTGAAAATTGGCCGGATGCTCTGTGGCGTTCCTGTGTTTGACTTCCTGTCTGGCTCGATCTGCTCTGTGCAGCTCGACACGGCTTCTGTCCACTTCAGTCCAAACAAATAGACTCGGTGTGTATTTTCTGCAGAGCAGAGCGGAGAGTCGCTTCTGGGACGCTGCTGAACAGCGCCGCGGGCCCGAGAGCATCGACTACGATGGTCAGGATCAACTGCAGCAGCTGTGTCGCAGCTCGAACACAGAACGGACATGATCTCTGTGACTCTGACATCAGGGGCTCAGACGTGACCGGGGCGACTCGGACTGAACATGATTTGGGTAACTCCCAAAGTGACTGACGTAAGATCAGGGAATCAAGTATTGAACATGAACTTGATGATTTCAGCAAGACTCTGGCAACTTTTATCTGGAGTATGAGTGTAAATCCAAAAACAATGTTTTTGACTCAGACACGTCGTGATCGATGTTTTGTTATCGGCCTGGATTCAGTCTGGATGACTCAGAGACCTTTGGTGACTCGCTCATGACCTGCAGGATCTGGACATGATCTGGACGAATCAGACCGGATTCATCCGCGTCTTATCTGAGCTGCCCGGTGATGTCCGACAGACATCAGGCGTCCTTCTAGCAAGAGTTACTACGATACCAACTGCTGCTGCATCAGATACACTTCTTTCATCAACTGGAGACGGACGAGGGAACAAAGATCGACACACAGAGACTCTGTAAATCTGACGAACTGTCTCCGTCACGTAAATGTCAATACAATTTGACTGTGTGGGAGAAGTGTGTGTGTGTGTGTGTGTGTGTGTGTGTGTGTGTGTGTGTGTGTGTGTGTGTTTCAGCTTTGTCAATATTTGTCTGTGTTTAACCATAACACACACACACACACACACACACACACACACACACACACACACACACACACACACACACAGATTTGAATGCCAGCGTGAGTGTGTGTGTGTGTGTGTGTGTGTGTGTGTGAGCAGGATAACATCTCTGTTTTGTTTGGAGACCGTTTCCTTCTGCAGCGATCATTTCCATAAACACAAATACTGACCGAGGACAAACTCCCCCCTCCCCCCCTCTGCCCCCCCCCCCCCCGCAGTCAGACGATGGGACGTCACGTGTTTCTGAACAAACTTTGTTAACTGAAGAAACTGGAGTGTGTCTGACAGCCGGAGCAGGACGAGTGAACCAATCAGAATCACCGAAGGTAAACCGTGAAGTCCAGACGGTAGTTTGTCTTGTTCGTTTGTCTTCGCTGTAAATATCCTGATCTTCATCACATTGACTCTGACTGTCAAACGACAAAGTGTCGTACGAGTCCTGACACGCAACACAGGAGAGCTTTATAATGAAGCTGTGGGAGGTGACAACACACCGTGTTTCACACATTTAACTGAAACACATTCAACAAACTCACAGACTTTGAGCCGAGGGGACAGGATGTGTTCAAACGTTAACTGATTTCTGGGTTTCAGGACTCATTTCATCACCGCTGCACTGTGATGAAAGATAAAATTATTTCCCTTTAAATACATTTCCAGAGCTGTAAAATCCTTAAAACACACAAATCTGTTACTCAGACTGGACTAACAGCAGTCGTGTTTGTGTGTGTGTGTGTGTGTTGCAGGTCGCTGAAGGGTCAGAGGTCAGAGGTCATCATGCAGAGTATAAAGTGTGTGGTTGTGGGTGACGGTGCTGTGGGGAAGACCTGCCTCCTCATCTCCTACACCACCGGAGCTTTTCCCAAAGAGTACATCCCCACAGTGTTCGACAACTACAGCAGCCAGGTGTGTGTGTGTGTGTGTGTGTGTGTGTGTGTGTGTGTGTGTGTGTGTGTGTGTGTGTGTCTGTGTGTGTGTGTGTGTGTGTGTGAGGCTACTTTCATTATCAATTCCACATTAGTATTTATAGAAAATATGGTGGAAACGTGTTGTTGGTTTCAGTTTTTATATTATGAACCAACACAGATACAAAACTCCCTGACCAGGTGTGTGTGTGTGTGTGTACCTGTGTGTGCGTGGTGCGTTCAGGTGACGGTGGACGGCAGGACCATCAGTCTGAACCTGTGGGACACGGCGGGTCAGGAGGAGTACGACCGGCTGAGGACGCTGTCCTACCCGCAGACCAACGTCTTCATCATCTGCTTCTCCATCTCGAGCCCCGCCTCCTACGAGAACGTCAAACACAAGTGGCATCCAGAGGTCAGAGGTCAAAATCTACCCGGCAACTGCACAGAAATCCAGTTTATATTCAAGACCTGTTTATGTCTTATGTAATATAGTAGATTTTTATATTCATTTATTATCATCAGTCCACTTTAAAGACACATGCAGATAGTTTGTGAGCTGGAAAATGATCAGCGACTCATTTGATTCTTACAGGACTGAATTTATTTAAATATTTATAAAGTAAAACAGCAGCATCAGTAATATTATGTTGTGTTTGAGTTACACAGGAAACAACAGGTTTGATTTGGCCCGCCAGACATTTCTCACGCAAAAAATAAATAAATAAAACGTATAATTTGAATCGTTGTTTTATTTTTGTGAGGTAAAAATGGTCTTTAAATGTGTAACAACCCTAATTATTTATTATTTGTCATCATCTGAGCCGGTGGGAGGAGTCACAGGACGTGTGTCAGTTAAGGGAACTTGGGGTCTTTGTATTACAGAAGCTCTGAGAGGCCAGTAAAGGGAAGTTACAAAGATTATCCTGCCAAAAAACTACAAAGTATTTACCTGTTGTTAAGTCTTAAACACAGGACAGAAAATACCTTAGATCAGACCTTGAAGATGGATCACCTGAACCATCGTTTCAGTTTTGGTGCCGCTGGTCTGAACTCACGTGCCTGAAAACTCGATAGTAACTCTCGATACTATAATAATCATCTCTCGTTAACATTGCTTAAAATACTGTTCATTTTCAAATTAAAAGTGTTACAACAAGAAGAGACATTTTCCTTTTTTAACGCCGACAAAAAACACATTTTTGACTTTTAGTTTTCTAGTTTTCTGAGATTGAATGAAAACTTTTCTCAAATCGTTAAACGTTTTTAAGCTTTAAAGACAAAGTCGCTTCTTCAAATAATTCCCTCCATTCATATTTCCTAAACGTGATCGTTCTCATCATCATCAGGTGTTGCACCATTGTCCCGGCGTTCCCATCCTCCTAGTCGGCACAAAGAGCGACCTCCGGAACGACGCCGAGATCCAGAGGAAGCTGAAGGAGCAGAACCAGACTCCCGTCACCCGGCAGCAGGGCGACAGCCTCGCCCGCCAGATCCACGCCGCCCGCTACCTGGAGTGTTCGGCCCTCAACCAGGAAGGCATAAAGGACGTGTTCGCAGACGCCGTGAGGTCCTACCTCAACCCGCAGCCCACCGCCACCAAGAGGCAGTGCGTCCTGCTGTAGGACCGGGCCTCCAGCGCAACAGCGACGGATTGGAGCGGTTTGGGTCGGCTGATTACCTGAGAGACTGTTTGGAAATGTGTGTTTTTTAGACTTTTATCTTGAAATAATTATAAAAAGATAGTTTTGGGCTCAGTGTTTGAATTGTTGAGGGCGGGGGAGGGGAGGGCTGTTTTTGGCGGGATCTTCCCAAAAGCGGGAAGAATTATCAAAGATGATCTTCTGACATTTCTAATGCTAACAATAATATTTAAAATCAAATTGAACTCATCTGTGGTTTTAAATGAGCGCAGCTCTGCGGTGGTCAGTGATTTTATTTTAATAACATATTTAACTTGTTGGTCTGAA
The DNA here is from genome assembly GCF_965226575.1 of Pagrus pagrus. Lineage (NCBI taxonomy): Eukaryota > Metazoa > Chordata > Actinopteri > Spariformes > Sparidae > Pagrus > Pagrus pagrus. Next base: position 1,630,675 of record NC_140198.1, on the reverse strand, counting down.
CGTGTGCAGGATGTTTATCATGACTGTTATTCCACCTGATGAAAGATTAGTGGTGAAGAAACTAAAATAAATAAAAACCAGGCCGCTCCTTCTGAAGGGGAATTCGAACACCGGTTGGAAAACATTTTTTGGGGTTTGTGGTCGAGCAAACGTTGAGCTTTAATTAAAACCATCGTTACCTTCGCTGATACAAACACATTCGAAATCGTCTCTGTCTTCTCTGAAACACCAGAATCATTACTGTTCTCCTCGTTTACTTAGAAAAAGAAGATTTCATCAACTTACAGTCCCGCTGCAGTTTGACTCCTAAATCACAGTCCGAGCAGTCATTCTCATCCATTAATCCAATTAATACACTTCTTTTTATTTTCATAAACAAACGAAACAACAAAAGAAGTGTTTATGAAAACAGGCACTTCTAATGACATGTTCGTAGAGTGGGAAGAAGTGTAACCTTATCTGATCCCTCTCCGTAAAACATATCCATTTAAAATGACAGTTCAGAACTTGCCTGAGAATTTTCATGTTTATAGTTTTCTTCAGTATCACAGTGATCTAGTGAAAGTTGTCCCAACATCAACGTGTACGCTGCAAACAGGAAGTGCTAACAGATAATTCGGCATTCCTGTTTACACCCCCCAGAGCATTATGGGAACTGTAGTTCCAGCACTTAGAGCATGATTTTCCCCAAATAGAAGATGAACAATAATGGTATTTTTAACAAAATCCAAAGACTTTCTGGTGTTTCAGTGGTTTTTACGACATTACTAAGGCTCAGAGTGGCAGGTGAGCGCAGGATGTTAAAATCCTTTGCTCGATAAAATACAATTATATTTTAAACTGGTGCAGTTTCTCACAAGGTGGACAAACAAAATGGTTTTCGAATGAATTTGCATCAGCGTGCAGTGGGTCTGAGAGGACGGGCGGGTCAGACAGGAAGCAGCTTTGGTGGAGTCACAAACTGATGTAAATAGAAATCAGGAAGTCAAATAAGTAGGTATTGATGCTGAGCATTGACATGAACGTTAACATGACTTTTACTGTCGGCTCTCGTCATTGTTTCGACTGTTTGGTAGTTGTTAAAAACTCACTGCGACTTTCTCAAGTTCTATTAAATAGTCTGGGACCTGCAATTTTTTTGTTTCTGCCAAAATTATAGATTAACATTGTCTCTTGTGATCCCTTGTAGACACTCTTTGAGACTTTTCAAACAGCAGATGGTGGTAAAACACGGAAAAATAACCAAAGACAGTAAAGAGAAAGAAATTGTAACGATTGTAAACTTCAAAATCTGCTTTGCAAATGTTTTCTGAGGAAGAAAATGCTTTTGTTTTAGTCAAGAAACCCTGAATGTAAACCGAACGTTAGCCACTGTGCTAACACCATGCTGTCTGTTAGCAGAGCTGTTCAACTGAAAAGTCCAGTCGGCTCCAGTTTGTCACGATTACTAAATTTCATTTACTCTTCAGTTTAAAAAAGAAAAAAAAGATGATTTTTGTTGATTGTTTTTAATTGAATGTATTTTTATTTAAATGTGACAATACATTTAAACATGTTTCATTCAGCACATCTGCCTTCTGTGTTTTAACTCAATCAGCATCTGCACTTTGAGCTAAAGATGCTAACGTCAGCATGCTAACAGGCTCACAACAGTGATGGTGATATTTGGCAGGTAGGGCCTATTTACTATCTCCCAGCTGAGGCTGATGGGAACATCATTCGTTCTGGAGGTATTTGGTACCGGACACATTAAAATGTTATTAGAATTAATTCTCAGGGGAACAAGAACTTCTGAACCACATTTCATCACAACACATCCCGTCGCTGTGGATCAGGGCGTCTGAAAGTCTCTGTTGTTGTCGCGTGACGCTGTTTTTGTTGTTCAGGAAAATGAAGTAGGGGGAAGTGAGTTTAATAAATGACCTGCAGGCAAACAACTTCCCCAAATGATGAAAGGGCTCTTTTAGTTTCAGATAACACAATAATCAAATCATAAACACACCCGGGGACGTTAACAAATGATCTTATCTGACCACTGAGGGTGTGTTCGGACCTGGTTTTAACATCTGTCCTGAGTGATCCGACCACAGGTGAACAGCTTTAAGCACAGGTGGGAGCAGCCCAGAGACACAACGAGGACGCATTTGAGACCCGATCACTCAGACCACATTGTTTTAGCAGTGTGTACGCACACTGAAGGACCACCTGATCAGCTGACGTCCTCTGTGAAACAAGCAGCCACAGCAACAGCAGAATGGATTAAACACAGTCCGACTCCAGGTGCTTCACTGTGATGTAAATAACATGTTTGTGCTCTTAACCTGCCAATGTTAGCAGCAGGTGTTTGTGAACACACCGTCTGTTCCAGCTGATCTACCCATTGAACCAGTCACCACAACATCACCAGACTCCCTTAGCAAATCATCTGATTTTAAGAGTTGTTTCATGAGGAGAAACTTAACAAACGTAGTGAAACTCTGTCTCTGACTGATTCTGAATTATTTGGACTTTCTTGTAAATTCAGCAAATGTTTCTTTATGTAAAAACATTGTGTCCATTTGTCTTAGTGATGGACGTTTTATCCGCATATATAGAGCAGGGGAGTGAGATCCAATCACAAGAGTTCACTCAGACACAAGAACTGACGACGTAGAGCTGTTCACTTACGATCGGACCACTCAGGACGGACAGTGACACCAGGTCCAGGGCCTGAAAGTTCAAAAGTTTTATCAGAAGACAAAAAAGTCTTTTGTCAAACCAAACGTTGATTTCTCTGAGGCTCAGTGTAAATCTGAGATCTAACCTGTAACTCCAGTCAGATAAATGTCGTCAGTAAAAACGACCACTAGATTTCTCTCAAACTGTCTCTGAACCTCTAAACTGGACCCGTCGGACTTTGTGAAGTCACTGTTTCTCTGCAGTGTTTCAGGATATGGCCTTTTCCTCTGGAGCGTCTCCTCGGAGGCAGGAGTCACTTCCTCTTCCTGTCCCTCGTCTCCTGCTGAGTCTTCACTCTTTCTGTTCTTGAGTTAGTAAAAACAGCATCAGCCCACCGAGTGCTGTCGCACATTTACACAAACACTTCTGCAGGTGTTTTACCAGGGATTTCTTTAAGTGACGAATTTTAAATATGTTGTCGTTGTCACCGGTCGAGCAGTAACTGAAACGTTTACGACTGTAGACCTGAAGGAAAGTCTGCATGAACATAAACAGAGCTGTTGAAAACAGGCTGTCGCGTCAGGACGCAGCAATGAGCAGCGAACATGTGAGTCCAGTTTAGTGTTGATGAGCAACCGGCTGACAGAGTCAATAACCTCCTCTGTCTATGACACAGTCTCATCATGATGCTGCTGCTCATCACCAACAGCTTGAACACGGGGATGAACAGTGTTTGCTCGAGCTGTCACAATTCTTCAACCCACGATTCGATTTAAGCATTTTGTTCATCATCACCTTGATAAATGTGCCGCTGTTAGATTACCACATGTGGATCAGTAAAGATCAACGGATCACTGGTTTTATGTCCTGACAAACTCTTCTTTAACAATATATTTTACAACACCAGCAGCTTGTCCTGGAGGCTTTTTGACAAGTTCAAATAATATTCATCTAAAATAAAACAACGAACAGCCTCCAGTGATTCAACAGAGAAATTCAGTTTGTTACAAAGTTCAGTTTCTCAAATCTGCCCAGAGTGAACCCTCCTCACAGACAAATCCATAAAGGATCTCTGAAAAAATAATACTAGTGTGGGGGACCAGAGTTTATTTGAGTTTTGTTTTAAGGCTTTTTAATATTAGATTTATTGTTTTCAGGTATTAAAAACAATATTTTGGTTTGTTTAGGTTTTGGAAAAGATCATCGTCTGGATTAAATTGCTAAATTAGCGTCCAACTCCGCAAAAAAAAACAAAAACAAAAATCATCTCTGTTTAATGTTACAAGTGATGAGACACCCAATGCGAGCCGATGAGAACGAGCACCAGGCTCACAGCTCCGGTGACGCAGGACGTTGGGCGCCTCCTCTGGGCGAAATACAACGTTTTTAGTAATTCCCAGCAGCGGTCAGCTGATCGTCTTCGTGCACACAGGATAAGTGTCCGGAAGTTCAGTAACGGTGAGCTAGCTGTGTCGTCTTTCAAGTGTTTTGTTTCCGTAGGGACGTGCAGAGTCAAAGATATAACAGATAATCACTGAAGCTCGAGACATTTCAGATCTCATCACCTGAGGAGGAAAAATAAAGGCTGCTGATGGTCAGACAACATCACACAACAATGTTTTTGAGACATCTTTTATTTATTCTTTAAAAGCTTTTTGGAGACAATCTTGTTCTCAACAAGTATGGGTGGAAAATGTCGCTCCATCTCTGCTGAAGCTGACTTTAAAAACTATTTTTTGGTTGTTTTAAAACAGGTACCAGTTTGTGAAATGACTCTGACACCACTTAAAATACTGGAATCAGTCTTTGCACCGATCTGATGCCAAATAATTAATTCTTTAGAAACAGGATCCTGCTACTTCACAGCAGCGTAATACAATATAAAATAATAATATATTTTTTTAATGCACTGCTATCGGTTCGGTACTTGTTACCGGTACATCTCTACCATTTTTAAACCTCTGACGAGGCTGTCGGTCCAAACGTGACGAGCGGGTCTTGTTGGAATGATCATCAGGCTTCAGTATCAGTTCTCATGTGATGTTAATGAGGCTGCGTGAGGCCTTCATGTGTTCAGATATGTGACAGAGTTGGAGCCAGTTTCCTGGTCTCTTTTCACCTTTTTAAAGGGTCAACAGGTGAGGCTGCTGCTCAGTATCGTTTGTCTTCAGGAGGCGTCGCCACGATCACCTCTTTGCTCCCAAAGTCCCAGAAGGCAGTCATGTGGAAGGCCATGTTGGAGAAGACCACCAGGTATTCAAAGGCGGCGAACAGGGTGTAGACTGAAGGACGGAGAGACAGGAAGTGAATAAAGAGGAGAATCGTGGTGTGAACCAGAGATCTGGACTCTGACACTCACCTCCTGCCTCACAGTACTTGTTGTGGCGTCTGAAGAAATATGCAGCAGCCAGACAACAGCCGACGTTAAACAGGAAGAGACGCACCTTCCAACGATATGATGTCATTTCCTGAGACGGACGGACAGACAGAGCATTTAAATGTTTGATTTAGAGAAAACTAACACAGAAGAGAGAAATATAGATGTTCAGAAACTGATGATCAGCTTTTAACTTAATGTATGTTTTCAGTAAATCCATGATTACTCGAGATAATAAACAGTTCAGAGCTGCAACTTAAGATTCATTTCCATTTTCAATTCATGTGCGGGAACCCTGCGATAATCAAATATTAATAATAAGAGGCGGTTTGCTTTTCCTGGAAGCTCAGCAGTCACATGACGAGGGCGGCCATGCAGAGCTGTGGTTAAACTGCTGCCGTCACTCAGTGACACATTTGCTCTGCTGATACTGAAACAGGGAAGCACCAAAATAAAGTTCAGACAAAAGTTAAATTTGGAACTTATTCATGTGTTTCCTGCTCGGCAGGGAGAGCCCGGGGCCGGTTTAACATCTGAAGACTCACTGAAAGAGCTGCGATCGACAGTTTCAATGACCTGCTGACGACATCAAAAACACAAATAACTTTATCTAAAATTAACACGTCTTCACCACCTCATGATCTTTATCTAGCACTCCTTGAACCTCTTCAAGTACCACAAGCACCTCCTTGAATATCAATTTAACATCCTCAAAGACACTTAAAACCTCATTGGGACACAATTAATGTTTTCAATGACCTCCTGAAACAATCCTCCTGAAATATTTTTCATATTTTTCAGACTTTACAACTTCCTAAGAAACAATAAAATCCTCCTCATGAACCTCTTGGTTACTTCAAGTTCCACAAAACCTCCTCAAAGATCCCTAAAAACCTCCACCAGTGCTCCCACTACAGCTTGTGTAAGGTTACTTAAAACCCCTTCAAGGACCCCTATAAAAGGATATAACCCCATCAAGCAAGCTTGAACCTCCAAAAGTGCTCAAGCACTTCTTGAACCTCTTCAAGGTTCCCAAAACCTTTTAAAAGTCAACTAATGCCTCCATGAGTACTTCTTGAACCCCATAAACACCCCCAAGCCTCAAGGACCACACGGTCCTCGTGATGAAGCTGTAGACTCTCCCATCAAGTAACCCTGGAACCTATAAAGGAACCCCTGGGATGTCTTCAAGCAGTCCTTGGATCGCTTCAAGGATCTCAAAACCTTTTAAAAGTCAATTAATGCCTCCTTGAGTACCTCCTAAAGGACCACATGATCCTCCTGAAGAACCTAAAGAACATCCTCAAGGCTTTCCCTGCTCAACCACAAGAACCTCACCTTAAGCTCAGACAACCCCCTCAAAAACCCCTGGAACCTTCTAAGGAACTCCTAGAATCTCTTCAAGGATCCACAAAACCTTTTAAGGTCAACTAATGTCTCCTTGAAAACTTCTAGAACCCTAACAAAAGATCCCCCAAACCTCCACAAGGACCACATGATCGTCCTCGCGCTTTTCTCGTTTCCCTTCGAAGGCGCCACAAGGACCAGTAAAAACCTTTACAGGCAGTCCTTGAACCGCCACAATTGAACTTACTAAATAATCCTTAAATCCTCCTCAAGGACCACAAGGTTCTACATAAGGACACGTGGAGTCTCCTACAGGAACCGCACAACCTCCTCAGGCACCTCTATAATTATTAGGAATCTCTGAAATGTCCTCAAGCACGCCTTGAAACTCTTTAAGGACCACTGGAGACACATCTGGGTGAGTAAACCTGGATTACTCTGTGTTGATGGTGGATTTCTGGCTGTGCGGCGCCCCCTGCAGGTCAACACGCAGCACTGACGGCTGAAACAGCAACAGTCGACAAATTGTCCAAGAGATCAAGTATGAAGAAATAAATAATAATAAAGTATTCAAGTCACATTCTCACGTATCTTTGTTTAAAAAACAATCAGGAAAAAACAATAATTAAAACTACTTCAACATATTCTGCAGCTCTACAGCGTCAACGTTTCAGATAAAAAGCTGAAATCATCTGTGAGCGATGTTTGTGTTATTATACGTTTTTAATGATTCACTGGTTAATAATAAGTAACTGATGAAAACAGACACACAGCTGAAGGATGAAGCTCTGTGGTTTTTTTTCACCTCTGGGTGCACGTAGTGTCTCCTGATCACCTGCCACAGTCTGCAGGTAATGAGCATGTGCAGCAGCGAGCTCGCTATGAACACGATGAAACCGTTCTTATGAAGATCTGCAGGGACAAACGGCTCATTAACACTTTATTAACACTTGTGGAAGACGTTGGTTAGCTCGTCTCTGACTGGCCGCTGAACTCACTGTAGGTTTCGGTGGATGACACGTATGTGAGCAGCAGCAGGCCGGTGTTTTCGGCGAGGCTGCAGAGGAGAGCCAGGCCGCTCAGCACCAGCTCCGGCAGCCTGTTGGTGAAGCGGCCCCAGTAGAAGTTAAAGTATGCGATGGCCACCAGGTAGCGCGGCGCCGAGTGTAATCCGATGCAGCAGCGCCAGATGTAGCGCTCCGGCACGCGGCTGATGGCGGCGCTGATTGACGGGAGGTAGTTTGAGACCTGGTTGAACAAAAGAAAACAAAAAACACAGACGTTAATTTCAGCTTCTCGAACAACAAACAGAGAAATAATTCAAGGTTTTCGACATTAGTCCTCAACTCATGTAGAGTTTGATGTTCTCTCCTCTAAATTAAATAATAAAAGTCCAGTTCTAGTTCATGTCACCTCCAACAAGACTGTAAAACAGAAAATATCTTTGAATCTACTGGGGGTGGCTCGATACAACTTTTTCATGTCCGATACCGATATTGCAACTTAGAGTATCTGCCAACAACAACAAACAACCTGACGTCGTCGTTGTGACAACTTACATGACAGTGTGTGAATGTTGCGTCCTCAAAGTGGTACACGAGAGAGATGAAGAGGCAGGCGATGAGGCCGGTCAGAGGGAGCAGAACCGTCCCCACAGCGAAGCTGGTGAAAGGGAGCCGGATGAGGGGCCGGTCCCGGTCCAGGCTGCCGTACGGCCCCTGGAGCATCCTGGACAAACACAGCGGAGGAGGACGGAGGGAGTCAAGATCACACGTTCGATCACTACGACACAGCTGACAGACAGCTGGAGCACCGGATTCATCAGAACTATTTCAACAGGGGTGTGGCTGATTAAGGCTCATTATTAAACTATTAGTCTGAACTTTTTCTGACTAATCAACGCACGGTTTATTCAGCTTGGACCGGTATAGATACTTTGATAGAACTGTGATATTCTGGGTCATATGTGATTTTTTCCCGATATTGAATATCGACCAGCTCTGTGATTCTTCACCTGAGAGGAACTGCTCTGACTGTATTTTACTGACTTTTGTTTTTTTGTTGCATTTGTTTGTTTGTTTGTGAGTCTCATGTCTTTGTTTTGTTTGTCTTCATCTCTTTAAGCCTTTTCCTTTCTTATCTTCTTTCCTAAAATGTACTGAATTCAGTTTGTGTAGATGCTCTCAGTGTATCCCTTAGACAATAAGCAATAAAATAAAATGTAATAAAAAAGCAAGAACAGACAGTTAAAGAATATCAAAATTATTATCACTGTTATTGTCAGTTACAATGACTTTGATGAAAACAGAAGAGATTAATGGTTCAACACAGTTACAGTCCTGACAGACATGAAACTTAATATAAACTTGAAAAATCACTTTTTAAACACCATTCCAGTATAATGCAAATGATACAATAAACAAGGTATGATAATGGTCAATTTTCACAAATCAGTCAATGTAATCAATTTACTATCAATAGTACTAATACATACATTATATGTATGCCGAATAGTGGATAACTTTAAAAGACATGAGTTATGTACAAGTCAGCATTCATCTCTGCTACAATGCGTGTGAACTCTAAAATTTCCAGAATTATAAATGGAGTTTGGTGTACTGTTCTCCCCTGTAAACAAACCATATGTTACCTCTCCAGGTGATGCAGTCGAGTGACGTTAGTTCGTCTCCTGGACCTAACCTCACTCTCCATACAGTTTAATGCCAACAGTTAGCTTGAAACGGGAGCAGGTATGACGTGAAACACTCACCTTTACAGCTCTCCAGGTTGGCTCGACCAGGTGCTCCGCTTCACAGACATTTAATTAACCACGTCGGCTTGTTCAGCCCGCAGAGCTAATCCTGTTAGCTCAGGTTAGCTTCTCAGCTACAGGGAGTTAACTACACATAGTTAGCTAACGTTCGCTAGAAACTACCGTCAAATGTTGCTTTAAACCCGTTGAACCGTTTTTCAAACCGAGTGTGAAACTTCTCCACGGCTGCTCCGCTCACTTTACCGTCACTGACAGACTTTATGTCTGTTTTTTCCCTGTTAGTTTGGTGGTTTTGTGTCGGACTGGGCGGCGGACTGCTCCGCTTCACCGGCACCAGGCGACTTCCGGCCAAAACAACCTTCACAATAAAAGTCTTCCTCCAAGAACAACAGTTATTAATAACAAATAAAAGCACGAAGACTCAATAAAAAACAACATGAACAACAGCAAGACTACAATAACTATAAATATATACACTAATAATAATGCATTAATATAATAATAAATACATTAAGCACTTAGTTTGCTTTTCAGGGATCAGAAAGAAAGAAAGAAAGAAAGAAAGAAAGAAAGAAATGACAACAACAACAATAAAAATGACAATAATAATAAATAATAGATGCATAAATGAATAAAACAAAAAAATGTCACTACAGAAGAAATTGTGACATAGCTTGACAAAAATTAAAATAGTTCCTATTAACTATGAAAGATATTTTATTGTTTTTAAGGAGATTTTCAGTAGAAATTTGGTCTCCTGCAGATAAAAAGCAAAGAAAACACGAGACCAAGAGGTAAAAATAGACATGAAGATAAAACAGCTGTTGTGATGTGAAAACTTTGGAGTTACTGATCAGAAAAACTGAGATGTGTTTGTACATGTCTGTTTGCATAGCTGAGCAACCGCAGCATCTGATATCCATGGTGTAACATTATGTGACGGTGCCTCCAGGAAGGAGAGGTACGTGGCTATAGCACACGGTCTGAATGTGCTGTCCAATGAGACCGCTGAAGTAAAGAAACAAAAGCCAACGACGGACTGATATGTGGAAGTGAACCTTTGGCCCGCTGCTGCACTTCTGTTTTATCATGTGACGACTCACACTGGTTACGCAGGCGGAAGTCCCACCAAAGCAAAAATAAATGGATGTGGTTTATCATGTTGTCACACACTCAGTTGCTGTTCGAGATCAGAGGACACTCCTCTAGAAAGCAGAGGACAGTGAGCAGAATGCAAAGTGCAGGAATGGACTTTTAATTTGCCTTTTTAACCAACATCTGACCATGAGGACACAAAGAAACAGGAGAGGCCATGAAGAACATGTGTTTGAAAGTCGGCACTTGAAGCTGAATGACTTGAGAGAAGAAGCTCGAGACTTGAGAAACATATACCTCCCAAATGACTTCGACAATGCATGTCCCCGACCAGAGTTTCATCTGTCTCGTCTGAAACACGACACAGACAGAGATGGATTACGTGGCATCTGGAGGGATAACGGCTTCAAGAGTCCACATGGAGGCTCTCTGGTGTGGTGGAGTCTGGCTGTGGGGCCTGATGACATAACATCAGCTGAGAGGAGGCTCCTGGAGACGACCTACCCCGACCGGACGGAGGAGCAGGTCCAGATGCAGCAGAGCTTCCTGGGGAAGTTTACCACCTCCCCGGCCTTCTCAGAGCGCTCCAGGCTGGGCTCGTACCGCTTCACCTTCCCCCTGGAGGAGGTGCTGGAGGCCTACAGCCAGCAGGTAGTAGATTACTTAAAGGAGCAGTCTGTAGTTTTGTTGAAGAAATGAGAACAGCTCATGCTCCTTTTATTTGTGAGGACTCTTCCACTAAAACCTCTTTTATGGTTCCAGTTTTGCTCCGGTGCTCAGCCCGTCATGCGGGTCTTCAAGACCATCCTGTACAAACAGAAAGTGATGTACGTTGTGCTGGTCCACAGTCCAGCCAGTGATGAGCTGTTGTCAGACCGTCCTCTGCTGACTGACGACCCAAACTCTGTCTGCTCCTACAGAGATGGCATCTTCATCTGGAGGCCTGAGTCCATGTGTGGGACACACAAGTGAGAAATACTGAGACAGTTTGAAACTGTTTAAATGTGTTGACATGTTGAGTCTATGGTGCGTTTAAAATGTCCTCTTGAGGCAGAAAAGAGAGCCAATGTCACGACATCACTTCCTGTAAACTTCGACAGAGTGAGCGGACTCAGAGTATGGCATCATAAACACTTCAACAGTGTTTATGTAATTACTCTCACTCCCTGAAGGGGGAGACAAAAGCTCTGCACTGCAGATTATAAATCTTCAATCTGATTCAGTTTGCATTTCTTTATCTCAGCTACAGGTTGGTCCGGAGACCTGGTGAAAGGTGGATGGAGGTGGAGGAGGTGGCGCCTCATCTCAGGTTTTGTGTTTGGGATCAGGTTGCCGTCGCCCTGCATGTGGACAGACAGGTACCTTCACTGCTCATTCTTCTCTTTACAGACGGCCACATCTCCATCTTAGTGGATTAGTCTGTCCACATGGGTAGAGATGTGGATCTGCAGATTCTGGGTAATCTAGTCCTGCATACTCTATGGAGACACGCTTCATTCAGAGACCCTGCAGCTGTTCAGCTCGTCATCTTCTTCTCTTTTTCTGTTGTAGGTGCTGAACTTTGATTCTTACCGACTGAGACAGAACCTCAAGTACTGCAGCAGAGCAATACCTTCAATTATACCTTATAACAAGTTTGATGACTTCCCAGACGCTGAGCAGATAGTTCAGATATTGTGGCCCAACTATCCTTCACCACTGGAGAGAGCTGACCAGCCGGATACAGAACCAGGAGGGATACAACATAATGGCACCTTTATGGAACATTAACTGGAGATTTTTATTTTTTTATTTTTTTATTTAACCTTTATTTATCCAGGAAGGATCCATTGAGATTTGACAATCTCTTACCCAAGGATGTCCTGGTCAGGAAGCATTACAAAACAAACAATCAAAACAAGCAAGGAAATACATCGCAAGAGCAAGGAAGCAAAGAGACAGTGATAACTGGTACAATAAAAGAGACCCCAAAAGTGCAATACAATTTGAAAGCTGAGAGTCACAGGTGCAACTGGTGATTAATAGTTCAGAGAGAAATTGTTAGAAGCCAGAAAGAGAGAGGGATGCAGTTAATTGAGCACTGTGGTGAATGGAACAACTGCTTACGAGACCATTATCATGCAGAGGTACTGATCCAAACATTTATCACTTACAGGCAAACCACAGATATGTTAAAACTTTCTTTCTGTTGTAAATTCACATTTATTCATGTTAATTTTTCATTTCTTTGTTGTGACAATAATGTGCTTACAGTCTGGTTAGTTTGAGGACAAAAAACACTTGGTTAAGGTTCAGAAAACATCTTGTTTTGGTTTAAAATACCTGGTTCTGTTGTCACAAACACGGCTGGAAAATGTCCCTTCTCCTCATAAATATCCAGTGGTTTCATGCTTACAAATGTTGAAACTCCATCTTGATCAGTGGTCTCTCGCTTGTTAGTCACATCGAGACATCTAAAAAATATCCAGTGTTTTCACGCTTATAAATAATTTAAAAAACTAAATACAAAAATATCTGCTTTCGCTGTGACTAACACGGCGGAAAAATGTCCAGATGTCTCCTTAAAAATATCCAGTGGTTTCACTCTTAATGTTAAATGCTGTCTCGAACAGTGGTGTCTTGCTTGTGAGACGTCTCACCAGGCTGTCATGGCACCACTGTCCCCACCACCTCCTGACATGAACGTCAGCTGATGTTGATAAGATACATTTGAAACACATAAATTAAATGTAACTGTGGTTTGCAGAAACGTACGCCGCTCAGTTTGTGGTGAGTTTTATTTTATTTATTTCATTTGCCGGTTTATTGTCTATTTGTTGTTGTATCCTGTTTCTCTTCCTACTCGCTACAATCTTTGATCTTTGAAGGATGAAACTTGGACTTCACGAGTGAACGACATTGAAAAGAAGTTTATTCTGGCTCTTCTTCGGTTTTTGCTCAGTGGGCAACAACTAAATAAAAGATGTTGAGAAGAAAAGTTGCACTGTAAACTCAGACTTTCACCAACATTTTGAATGGATTTGTGCCTCACTCATCTAATACTTTGGGCTCTGTGAAGACATGAATGGGTTAATCTGTGGTGAAGGTTTATTTTTCTCTGCACTTTGAATAAAATTGATGAAATGATTGATGTTTGAGTAAAATTATTTTAAAAGGAAATGTGCAGAACGTCGCTCCAGATGAGAACTTGACACAACAGATTGCAGACGGCATCAGACACCACAACATTTATATTTTTGAAAATAAATACCAGCAGACTGTTGTTGGAGAAATGTGCCACACTCACTGTGTGAAGTCAGATGAACGTCCTCATGTGATGTCACTCGAGTCAGCGTCTCGTTATAATTGAAACAGGTGCTGATGTGGAGTCGGACAGAGGTGATCTTACCACACCTCTGCAGCTGCTCCTCATCTCTGCTGCAGGACACATCAGCTGCTAACACACTGCAATCTGCCACCCAGCTGAAAGAGAAAGAGTTGCATTGTGGGTAATGTAGTCACCATTTGATCTTCTCCTCTTTTATCTGCTCTGATCTTAAAGCTCAACTGACAAAGTTAAAATAAAATTAAAACCTCAGTGACAGTGAAGAAAATAAAAAACAAGCCTGAACCAAATTTATCAGTTTTATTACAATATTTCCCACAGAAATGTAGTGAAATAAAAGTACCTCCAATAAAAGTACCTCAAATATGTACTTAACTACAGTACTTGAGTAGTAGTGTGAATGACCTTGTAGTGGAGAGGTTCTGTTTAAACAAAATGAAACCTGGTTACATCATCGTTTTATGACTTTAAGACTTGATGAAGATCACCTGAACACGTCACAGAAATAAAACACATTATTCGTTTATTATTTCATTATTATTTTATGGTTTTAAATATGAGCAAAAAACCTCAAAAACAACCCTTTAACAGATCAGGTGGTGTAAAAACACTGCAGAAGGTGAAGATGTTAACTGGGTCACTTTATTACACAGAACGGCTCTAATGCTGCATCGCTGACCAGCAGGTGGCAGCATCATACGACTGGTGTCTGACTGGAAATCAACAACATCAACATTAAAACCAGTTTGGATTATTGATCATTTGTCTTGAATCAGTCACACAAACTGCTGGAAGGGAGGTAAAGTCTGAGGTATTTGTACTGTGTTTAAATACATACATAAATACATAAATACTCTCTGGATTTCTCTGTTGTCTTAAATAAATACATTTAAGCAGGAAACAGACTTTATGTCACACACACGTCACACAGCTCTGTTGTACCGCAGGTAAGAAACAGTCCCCCCCTCAGGATCACACACAGTGTACTGACTTCCATCTTGTGTAGTCTAACAGTGGCCATGTTCAAAACTACATCACCAGGCGGTAAAGATACAGACAGAGGTCAAAGGTCACAGACTCACATTCGGACCTGATGCAACAGAAAAGATGATTCCCAAAATGAAAAAGGAAACATGAGCACAAACTCATGATAAAGAAGAAAAGGCACATTTTATTAAATAAATAAACGTCTTTTTAATTAGCAACGTTTCTTCATATTTAGTTACATTACATTATATAATATATTATATTCAGCTCAGGCTCAGATTTAAACATGAATGGTTATAAATATTTTACATCTCATTAAATTAGCAGTTTCACAGATCTCTTAGTTGATTATTACTTTTGTAAAATATATAAAATTTCAAGTGTATTCATTGTACTTCATTGTACCAGTGTGCAAGAAAACAACAAAATTACATCAGCACTTCCTGATATTAAAAACAGTTCAGGAATAAGAGCAGCGCTCAAAGTTCAGCTGGTGCAAAGTAATAAACCTGTAGCAGCGCTGAGTGGAGCAGCTGCAGCTGAGAGGGAGTGACGTGTTTGTAAATGTTGTCATCCATCTTCTGTCACCGTGGTCAACAAACTACAGCTCATCACAAACATGAGCACACTCAGTGAATGCACTTTTTACAACATGGACCTCGTTCCTCTTCCAGACAGAAGTCGACTCTGAACGTTCGTCTGATTGTGACTCCAGTCTCCAGAATATAATGTTACCAGTTAACGTTCCTGCAAAACCTCAGACACGTAACATGTGAACCGAACGTGTCATATCACGTCCACATTACGTGTTCTTCAGCCACCTGTCTCATCAGCAGGTGGAGAGGATGGTGGTGGAGTTATTACAGCCAACGAGGCTGCAGAACAGCCGACTGCAGTTCGAGTCACACCACTGGAAAGATTAAAGGTCACCTGGAAACATTTCCAGCTGTTTTCTTGGCGACCAGCATCGACTGTTTTTCAAAGTAGGAACATCTCCATCTCTGATCATGGCGACCAAAACAGGTATTTTAATTCGAACCACGATTTTTTCTAACCCTAACCAAGTGTTTTTTGAGCACAGAGCTGTGACGAGCGGGAGAAATAGAAAATTCAACCTAAACAAACGTAAAGTTGCAACATAAATAAATGTTCAGCTTGAACTCATCTGTGGTTTTGCAGAGACGTACGCAGCTAACACTTTTTTTACTCTTCAGCTTCTATCCATTAATCACTGGATCTGTGATGTGTCCGTCTGCTAATCAGCAATTAATGTTCTTGTTATCTTATGATTTGATGACAAACAGGAGGGATGTCAGGAGGAGCAAGTCCTCGGTACTGCGCACTATCAAACATGAGTTAATCTTGCCGTGTTATCATCAGGGGCGAACTTACCATTAGGCAAAACTAGGAGGTTGCCTAGGGCCCCATAAAAATCCTCATACACTTATGGTTTACACAGTTATTATTACTTATTTGCGCACATTAGTTATGTTTTTGATTAAAATCCTCTGCCAGCAGAATGCTAATCATTTTATGTGTGTGTAGAAACAAGGGACATGTTTATGTTATAATAAAATCATTGGAGCCGTACTAGTGTTGCATCATGTTATTCCACTGGCTGCATGAGATACACCTCTTGTTTTTATGTTTAGCTCATCTAAATATTTTTTAGTAATTCTTGTTATTTTTTATTAATTTTTATATGTAAATATTATCATTTTAGCTCAATAGCTTCCAGGTCATGTGATCAATTGACTCAAAATCAGTGTGGGATCATGTAACTACACTGGCTGTATGAGATACACCTCTTGTTTTTACATCTGTTCATATTTTTTAAAATAATTTTTAGGCTATACGTAAATATTAGCATCTTAGCTCAATAGCATTTCAATAGTAATCATTTTTATTTTGAAAACAGGAAGTCGGTACACGCTGTAGCCGTCTTCTCCGTGTGTTTACTGTAAAGTCTGTAATACGGGTGCACTTGAAATGTTGGAGTGGCTGCGAATGTCGAATATCCAACTTAAAACTAACTTCACTGAAGTCTTGTCATGATGTATTTTCCAGCTGGCCCAAGACGGTTTTTTAAAGAGTTTTGGCTGAAGAAGTCGCCCCACAAAGGAAGACTCTTTCAGTTTATCACAAATATTAGCATTAAATCATCATTTTGAGGGTACATGGTTTTCACTGGGCAGGAAGGGTTTGAAATATGTAACCAGCAACGTAAATGATGTACAGTAGTGGAGTAGAAAGTGCAGTATTTGCCTCTGAGATACAGCGGAGCAGACAAAACTGAAGTTGCATGAAATCCTAACATGTCTACGTCAGCACTTGAGTAAATATACTGACACTTCACCACTGGGTCAGAGCCTGATACTGTGTTTGTGTGTGTTTGTTTTCAGAATGAGGGCGAGAGACAACGTGAAAAAGGGACAGGAAGAGAGGGACAACAGGTAAAACACATAATACATGTGTATTCTGTTAAAACGTATGTGTCTGTATAATTGACCTGTTGTTTTGTGTGTTGTCTTCTCATTTCAGAGGGCCCCATGCCTGCCTTTGCCTTGGGCCCCAAATTTCTTAAATCCGCCACTGGTTATCATGGTCACTGACGTCATCCCGCTCTTTTTCATGCTCCTGTATCGAGGTCATATTTCCAATCAACAGAAATGTGCCGAAGACGAACTGTGACTCAGCTGTGAAGCTCTTTTCGGTGGTGAGGGAGAGTTGGAGTATAATTTCATTACTAACGCTTTGGCTTCTGGGAAGTCATCAAACTTGTAACGAGGTATAATTGAAGGATATGCTCTGCTGCAGTACTTCAGGTTCTGTCTCAGTCGGGCAGAATCAAAGTTCAGCACCTGAAACAGAAAAAGAGAAGAAGATGAAGATGACGAGCAGAACAGCTGCAGGGTCGGGTCAGGGACAGTATACAGGACTAGACTGTTAGCAGCCATGCTAATTGCTAACTCAGATTGTGTAGAAACCACGATGTTACAGTAGAGTTCAGGTTAAATAAAGCAGATTTCAACAGTTATTCTCCATTTCAACAAATATGAAAACTGTTATTTCTGTTAGAAATCAACAACTACATTTCCCATGAGGCTCTGATTTCATGCCTGTGACTAACAGGATGTTTGGGGCACCAGATGTAGTTATGACATCACAGCGACTCTTTAAAGACGTAGTTCACCTGAATTAAGGTGCTGAACAGACAAACTGAGCCCAGAACTAAGTCCAGAACCTGCAGATCCACCTCGGACATCTCAACCAGTTTATCTCTTTAATATGGACGGACTGATCCAGCGTCAGTTTCAGTTTTCTACAAAGACTTAAAAGGTGATGTCACCGTCTGTAAAGAGCAGGATGAAGGTACCTGTCTGTCCACGTGCAGGGCGACGGCAACATGATCCCAAACATAAAACTGAGGGCGAGATGCCACCGTCTTCATTTCCATCTGCTGTTCATCGGGTCTCAGGACCAACTCACACCTGAGAGAACACAGAGACAAAGAAAAGCAAACTGAAACAGACAAACCTGACAACAGTGATGAGTGAAACTCTACAGCCACATATCAAACTCTGATGCATGCATTTAACTTGTCTTCTCTGTTTATATCTTATTAAAATACCTCTGTAGTGAGATGTTTCTATTCCAGAAGAAGCAGCTGTAACGTACCATTTTCTCCTCGGCAAGTATTTCTGGTTCTGATTTCTCGTTCTCACCTGTGCGTCCCACACATGGCCTCAGGCCTCCAGGTGAAGCAGCCACCTCTGTAGGAGCAGACAGAGTTTGGGTCGTCAGTCAGCAGAGGACGGTCTGACAACAGCTCATCACTGACTGGACTGTGGACCAGCACAACGTACATCACTTCCTGTTTGTACAGGACGGTCTTGAAGACCCGCATGACGGGCTGAGCGCCGGAGCAAAACTGGAACCAGAGAAGAGGTTTTAGTGGAAGAGTCCTCACAAACACATTCATCAAGGTCTCTGTGAATGTACTTATGTTTCAATTAGAGACGCACGATATGGATCTTTTCAGCCGATACCGATAACCGATAATTACCTGCGTCTCACGGCTGAAACCGATAATAATTTATCGGTAAAAAGGTTAAGCTGCAGCGGCAGAGATGGATGATCTATTATTCATGTCTCTAATAAGACTTGTTGTGTTTCCCTCCTCTCTGAACACTTATTATATATTGTAATATATTATAATATAATATATATTATTAATATATTATATTGTAAGTGACGACACGTGTGGCTCTTGTCTACGTTGCGTGGCTCTACACAGGCGCAGCAGCTCTACGTCATGGACGCACCAACACCATCGTTCTTCTTCTTCTCTGTGTTTATTGGCGGCTGACAAACCAACTTTAAAGGTGCATACCGCCACATACTGTGTGTAAACGCTGCACTTGTTATGTCAACTAAAGCAATTTGGCCGGCCCGATATATATCGTGCATTCCCTTGTTTAATCAATAATAACAGCAATAATAATGGTAATTTATTTATATATATATTTATATATATTAATGTAACCCCAGACTCATCCAAAGATTTCCAGCCCTGACTCCAGGACACAAAATTAGCAGTTAATGGTGAATTATGTAAATTCTTTAAACTAATAGATAAAACTTCCCAAGTTGATTATTGACATTATTATTTTTTCTATTAGAAGTTTTCTGATATTTTATGATTAAATTCAGTACCTGCCGGCTGTAGGCCTCCAGCACCTCCTCCAGGGGGAAGGTGAAGCGGTACGAGCCCAGCCTGGAGCGCTCTGAGAAGGCCGGGGAGGTGGCAAACTTCCCCAGGAAGCTCTGCTGCATCTGGACCTGCTCCTCCGTCCGGTCGGGGTAGGTCGTCTCCAGGAGCCTCCTCTCAGCTGATGTTATGTCATCAGGCCCCACAGACAGACTCCACCACACCAGAGAGCCTTCATGTGGGTTCTTGAAGCCGTTATCCATCCTGATGCCACATAATCCATCTCTGTCTGTGTCGTGTTTCAGATGAGACAGAAGAAACTCTGGTCGGGGACACGCAGGAATATTTTCTTTGAAGAGGTATTTGCTTTTCAAACCCTTTGCTTTCTCTTTCAAATCCTTCAGCTTCAGGTGCAAACTTTCAACAACACGTTCCTCGTATCCTCTCCTGTTGAACAGTCTCTTCATGGTCAGAAGAGGAATCATTTAAAAGTAATAATTGAATAAATTAAAAAGACTAGAAAACATTAAACGTCTTCTCTCTCCTCTGTCTTTGAGTGATTTCTGATCTCACCAGGGAAATAAATACTAACCACACCCCAGAGGTTTGCATCGGCCAAATCAAACTGGACAAAAGGGATCCTCCGTGAGACAAAACCAAACCAGCCCACAGACACAGGACTGGTTTATCAGTCATTTATCAGAGTCAGGAAGGAGTGTCCACCTTTAATGTTGACTGAAACTTTGTGATGTGGACCAACACAAAGAGCATCAGATCAGATCATCTGATCTGACTGCCATATGTGATGCTGCGCGCCATAACAGACATGTTGTTTAGTCTGACATCGACACCATGTGACTCATTGTCTAAGTTTAGCCTGAAGAGAAACATTTTTACTCTTTACCTATGAATCAAAACAAAGTCAGACACGATGATGGGACTTTGTAAATCACTCTTCATTATAAAAACAGACATAAGCACGACAGGAACAAAACATGAAACGCACAGTTTTTCATTTCTGCCACCAGGCGTCTCAAATCAAAACAAACTGAGATGTTGTCCTGATTATTTAACAACCACCACAGCACGATGTAAAATCTATCCTCTCAGGCACTGATGTTCACAGACGAGGTGATGTCTGAAAGTTTTCTTCACGTTATGTTTCGTCTCGTTCTCAGACTTCCTTCCTCTCTGACTCTCTGCTGAAGTTACAGCGACAGGCGACCAAATGAAACGTTACCTCGACTCAACGATCTATCTTTCACCAGGATCGCATTGAGCACCTGTTCCTCTTTGTGTCCGGCTCGTTTGCATGATTAAATTCTTGAGATTTCATTCATTCAACCCGTTTCAAGATAAAACCACATCAGGTACAATCAACAAACAAACAAGCGACTGAAGTTTCTGTCGACTCACCAATGATCTCTTCTCTTATTCCCAGATGTATTGAGTGTGTAAATATTTAATCCAAAACAGTACAGTAAGTATTGATGAATACATGGTGATGAAACAGCAACAAACTGCGATTGTGGATGCTTTTTAAATTCTTTGATCTGGAAATGATGTGAACAAAGTTGTCACAAAGTGTAAATAAGGAAATAAGGAACTGTAGTTAGTGTTTGCTCTGTAACGCTCACCTGGATATTTCCTCATTTTCAGTGATACTGTTGTCTAAGTTGAACTTGGACCATGTACGACTATATGATGTAAGTTGCAGCTCAACTGCAGGATGATTTTTTGCATGAAAAAGATTCAGGTGAGAAACGATAAATAGTTCAGTGTGTTCAGACTGTTCAACACTTACAGAGCTTATAAAAAGCATCAGACTGTAACCTTTCAAAAGAGCCCGACACCTCCTCCAAATGGTCCAACACCAGCTGTGACTGCACTTTGGGCTCGACTGGGACGTTTTAGGATAATTTACACACATTTCCAGGAATGTTAACAGGTTTAATGAAAATGTCATTGAATCATCAACTTCTGTTCACACTTACATATAATACTAAAAAGTACCAACAGCTGTTGGCAATGTTTCTGCAAACTCTGAATATCTTAAAACTTCACATTTCTTTAGGTTCAATCTTCAGTCTTATGTTGTGACATCACTGTGCTTACGCTCTGGTTAGGTTTAGGAAGGGTCCGGGCTTAAAATACCTGGTTCTGTCGCCACAAACACACCTGGAAAATGTCCTGATGTCTCATTAAAAATATCCAGCCACATACATTTAATGTGAATGTATGAATTTGACACATATTGTATAAATGTTGATATGTATGACAAAATGCCAACAGTTTACTCTGGTGATTGGGCTGGAGTAAAAATCAGAGCAGGACACAATACAAGGGAGGAAACAACACAACGATTGCCTGCTTCCTCTTTGCATGAGTCTACTCTCCATCCATGCGACTTGTTTTCATACAACCAAATAGATTTAATTTCAGTTTGTATTTGCATAAAGCAGAAACTCCACCAGCAGCCAAGAGCCAACAACCACAGCTTTCTTGTTACAGACTCAGAATCAGAATCAGAATCGTCTGTGACACACGTGTTCACATACAAGGACTCAAATCAAAGTAGCGAGCCTGTTTTGAAGCTGTGAGGAGGAGAAAGTTCAGATGTTTGTGTTCAGATGTAGAGAGGGAAAGTCACAGAGATACTCGAGTAAAGCACAGATACCTGAAACATGTACTCAACTACAGTAATTTAGTATTTGTAGTTCGTTACGTCCCACCTCTGTGGACACTCGGGATGTGTCCACAGCACTATTAAAAAGCACGATGAAAAAATGTCCTGTACCCAGAAATGGTGACTTACAAATGAGATTAAATGAATGCTGATGTGCCATTAAACAATCATTACATTACACACGTGTTGAAGACGATTTAAAATAATGTTTTTTAAAATCTGAGCAGCAACGATGAAATTGAAATAAAGACTAAGAAATGTGATGTCCAGGACTGTACTGTACAACACGATGTGGCAAAGACGGTTGTGTGTGCAGTGTGTGTCAGCTGTCCTGTGCTGCTTTATAAGACAAAGCATCAGTATGATAATGAGGACGCACACGCAGCAGACTTGGTAATCAAATGACGTCTAACCCTTCGATCTTGTCGCATGCTAACAGTGTTCCTCATTCCTTTTTTGACCCTATCATCTGTGTTGTCTTGCAGGTCTCACCTCTCTGCCTCCCTGTATCTTCTGATCCCTGTGGTTTGGTGTCTGATCGTATCATTCAGTCTGGGTCATGCATTGATTTTTGTATGTGATATCTAATATGCAACATTACTGTGGCAACATCATTTAAAAGTTGACTTTACTTTGAAAAAGTCAGGAAACCGATGACCTCAGAATAACCAGATAAAGAAGATTAAATAGAAGTTGTATGAGCTTAAAAGATTAAACAAATTAAAATGATTACTCTGCGTTACTTGGTAATTCTGAGGTCATCGGTTCCCTCATTTTTTTAAAGTCACTGTCAGATTTTACAGGAGTCTGTACTCTTCTGGACTCAGGATCTTGACAAGCATCTTCTCCTGGAAGAAACAAATCATCACACAGAAAACAAAAACTTTAGCTAGTGCCAAAAATTCCTGCTCACATCATATCCTGCCAGTAAAGCTCACTGACTTGAACTGAAACTGAATGCAGTCTTCTAGCCGCCGCTGGCATTGTGAAATCACATTTTTTTATTTCTTATCATTTCTATGATAAGAATCTGTGTGGAGTGTGTTGTTAGTAGTGCATTGTGTCCGGAGCCGGTTGTTAGAGTGTCGATCATGTCAGAGAGCGCCGCTGTGTGATGATCGAGGAGACAGATAAAAGTTTTGCTATTTGAGCCTCTGCAGAGTGAACCAGACTGAACCTGCTGCTCCATCACGTCAGTGGATTTGCATGTCTGAAATAGTCTGATTTCAGTCCAGGGAGGCAGGAAGTTATGTAAAACACAGTTTCTCAGTTGTTAAACAGCTTCCAGCGAGGACACAGAAGTCATGAGCTGGTGAATATTTCTGAAAATCTGAGTAGTTTTATGAGAAACAAGTGTTTATGATGTTTTGGTAATTTAGCAATCAAGTGTCTGGGTGTTTCAGTAGTGAATCAAAATCCCCAAAAATGTGTCTTCTCTTACTCCAAATATGTCCAGTGGATCCACTTCAGGAGCACTTTTAGCCCAAAACACAGTATTCATGGATGAATGGTGGTGAAACATCGCCAAACTGCGATCGTGGATGCTTTTTTATGCTTTTATCTGCCCCAGAACGCCACTATTTCATAACAAAGTGACACTCAACTGCAACAGAGTTACCTAAGATGGCTGCCGACCTCTGAACTATTGATCGACACCTCAGTTGACCAGTTAGGAGCTTCTATGCCCGACCTGTGACCCGCATCAGACATCAAGTGACCGGGAGTCATCAAGTTCCCTCCCCACACTAACCTCTGGATGATTGACGCATCACGTAGCCAATGAGACTTCAAATCCTGCAATATGCAGTTTATAGGAGTTTTGGAGCTGCAGAATATTTCTGGAAATCTGAGCAGTTAAATGACATGAAATCAAAGAGTGATTCTGATGTGTTTATTTTTATTAAATATTGTAGAAAGCACAACTGTTTTGTTTTTTAATGTATTAATCTTTCATTTAATAAGACCACAAATCAACTTTACAGCAACATAATGAAACAAGAGTTTGGTTTGTGGCCGATCAAACTGGAGGGAAATTTGGACTCATGAGCTCGATATCTCGAACATCCTGTGACGATCCGGTCACTGAGGTCAAATCCTGATTCTCAAAACAAATTCTCATCCTTTCTCACAACACCAGCGTTTATTTTTGGAAATTAATAATCATCTTTAAATGACCGAGTTTTACTACGTACAGTGAGCTGGATCAAAATGGAGGTTTTCTGATGAGCTCTGAGATGTGTTTAATACGTTTGTTGTGTAAATCCTCACATTAAAATATTTCAGCCAACTGTCACATCAGACAACATGTTTAATATTTAATATGATCTGGTCATAATGACAACAGGTGAATTTTTGACTTTTTAGTTCAATATAACAAACATGCACAATGTTTACACAAACAGGAACCCAAACAGAGGAAGCACTTCACCTTTATTAAATAAAGTCATAAAACAAATATGAGTGTGAAGATCTTTCATCACTGCTTTAAAATTAATTATTAATATTAATTTCATTATTGTAAATACTGCTCATATTTAGACTATAGTTGTTTTACAGCTGTTAGTATTTCTAATATTCATACTTCATTTATCATAGTTGTTGTTATTGTTGCAGCTTCTGTTAATCTTCATGCTCGACAGATGACAGACATTAATTTAGCGGCTCAGCTCTCTCCAGTGGTGAGGAGTCGTCGGGCCACAGTTTCCTAACTAACTCTGCAGCCTCCTCCTCCTTCTCGAACTCATCACGAGGTATAATTGAAGGATAATTTCTGTCGCAGTACTTGAGGTTCTGTCTCAGTCGGGCAGAACCAAAGTTCAGCATCTGAAACAGAAAAAGAGACGATGACGAGCAGTAATGGAGGAGTTTGGTTTACCAGTCAGTCCACTGGACAGAGCTCCAGGAGCAGAGGCTGTTTTAATGTTCACAACACATAAACTGAGCTGAGCTGCCTTCTAATAATGAAGCTTGTAAACTTGGAAGTGGAGCTGAACCGACCCGTTCTCCTCTCAGCTCCGAGTCAACGGACGCGTTCAGCACCAAACATATGACAATGAATTGTATTTGTATTATCACAGATAACCAGAGAAATAAATCTAATGAACAAAAAACTGATTATTCTACTGAAGATTATTTAGTTTTTTACTTTCTTCTATAAAAGAATATTCCCTCCCCGTCACTTTAAACAAAACCATCACTTTAAGTGAAATACTGAGAACAAAACTAACTCAAAACATCAAATGAACACAGACAAGTCGTCCTGTCTCCAGTGAAGACCTGAGTCTTTAACTCCCGTCAGTGTCCTAATCTCTATAAAAAGTGAGAAGAATGAGCATGAAGGTACCTCTCTGTCCACATGCAGGGCGACGGCCACATTATCCCAAACATAATACTCATGGCGAGATGCCACCTCCCCCGCTCCCATCTGCTGTTCATCAGGACTCAGGACCAACTCATACCTGAGAGAAAACAGAGACAAAGGAAAGATGTGAACCTTCTGACTCAGTTCAGCTCTCCCTGCTCTGTTACTGCAGCTGTGGCAGCTGAAGAGAGGCAACCACAACTCGTACCCTCCAGGTCCCGTCCCTCAGTCCACAGACCTTCACAGGTGAAACACCTGGATGCAAAACAGCTGAACACTAGGCCTGCACGATATGAGGAAAATCTGCGATGTGCGATAACACTGTTCAATATTGCGATGACGATATAACTTGCGATAAATTAACAAATATTGAAGTTTGCATATTATTAACTATACAGTTAATAATAGTGTTTCCACATTAATATGTAGACAGCTAACATAGACCCGAAACATTGAATAGCCAATGCCCACTGAATAAAGAATGAAATAAATTATTTTGAACATGCTTTTATTGAACAAACTGCACATGAATACCCAACCAATTAAGCAGAACAGACATTATAATTATATGAAATTAAAGTTTAATTTCCCCTGCTCCCTTTAAACTATTTACTTGTAAACTCAACCAAAACATCTCTTACCATGCAGAGTTGAAATAAATTAAATAAATATAAATTAAACATGGCACTTTATATTAAGTGTAATGTCTCTCATCACAGTCATCGAGGCCCTTCACTCTGCCTAACAAGGTGCAGAGATCCATAACTCTGAACTGAAATAGAGCAGGACCGGCCCAATAAATCAAGAGAAAGTACAATCAGGAAAACATGTCGACCCTTTAGGTCAAGTTACAACCTTAGTTATTCCCTTAACACAAGTTCTTGGCCAAGAAAACCAGCATGTTGACTTTGTTAGGTTTCAGACATGTACCACATGATGTGCTGATGTGCTCACACAGTACCTGTCTTTGTAACACGCTGTAACAGTCAGTTATTTAATGTAGCGCCACTAGGTGGCGCCTCCTTTTGTTTAATGGGTAATGTAACCTGTACGATGAAGAAGAGCAAGTGTACTTCCGCTCCTCATGAGAAAGGAAACCGCTAACAGAGCGAAGACTTCCCTTTTAATGTGTTTTTATTTTGTAAACTGTCGGTAGAAGAACCTCGGTGTGTTCGTTTGCACGGATGCCTGTAACATTAGTGCCGTAGAGACCTGGCATGGCGCGGCCAGTGTGATGAATAAAAGTACCGGAGCTATCACCTGCCCCTTCACCAGCCCACGTTACGTTGTCTCTCCTGAATCCAAAATAACTCCATATAGCAGAAGTTCTGTTCTTCCTCGACCATGTTCATCGCTTTTCTCTCCTCCCTCAGCCATCATAACCCGGCAATCACCACCAAACTGATGCCGATTGATTTCGTCAGGGTAGCTAGCGGTTAGCTGGGGCTTCATCTGATTGGCCCTTGTATCCAGGGCTCCGTCTGATAGGCTCAATGTTAGCATGCTTGCCGCATGTAAACAAAATGATTTTTCTTATTCATCACGTGTCAGGCAGTCTGTTGCGATGTGTTTATCGCACATGTTCATATCGCGATGGTGGTGAAAATCCGATTCATCGGGCAGCCCTACTGAACACCGAACCCAAAGATTTGAGAGACGTCCTGTAAGAAGTTTTACTTTTCTGCTAATCCGAGAGTATTTAATTTTTACTTATCTTAAAAAGTAGAATTTTCTGAACCCATAAAGAATTAAAGATTGTAATCTTAAAGGTAACTAGTAACTAAAGCTGTCAGACAGATGTAATGGAGTAAACGGTACAATGTTTGTGTCTGGGATGCAGCTGAGTAGAAGTATAAAGCTGGACAGGATGTTAATAACCAAGTAAAGTAAAGTACTTCAGTACTTCAGTACAGTGTTTATTACCTGTGTGTCCCACACATGGCCTCAGGCCTCCAGATGAAGCAGCCATCTCTGTAGGAGCAGACAGAGTTTGGGTCGTCAGTCAGCAGAGGACGGTCTGAGAACTGCTCCTGATTGGCTGGGCTGTGGACCAGTATAACGTACATCACTTCCTGTTTGTACAGGACGGTCTTGAAGACCCGCATGACGGGCTGAGCACCGGAGCAAAACTGGAACCATGAAAGAGGATTTAGTGGAAGAGTCCTCACAAACACATTCATCAAGGTCTCTGTGAATGTGACGAACACAACACACAGACAACATCGCCTCGCCCTCATTTCACTTTAAAGGAGCACTACGTAGTTTTAGAGAAGAAATTCAAACTTTAGTTTTAATATTTACAATATTAATGAGGTTACAATACAAACTTTAAGTGAACCAACAAGCTGTTCTCAGAGGAAAATAAGGTCCCAGAACACTGTTTAAAGCTTTGAAGGTGGCAGGGTCCGCCACATATAAACAAAGTAAAACAGTATAAATTGTTTGTTCATTCAATTCGTTTAGGCAGAAAAAAATCAGCCAATGATTTCTCTTCTCATTAACATTTCTTCAACAAAACTACAGACTGCTCCTTTAAGTACTCTACTACCTGCTGGCTGTAGGCCTTCAGCACCTCCTCCAGGGGGAAGGTGAAGCGGTACGAGCCCAGCCTGGAGCGCTCTGAGAAGGCCGGGGAGGTGGCAAACTTCCCCAGGAAGCTCTGCTGCATCTGGACCTGCTCCTCCGTCCGGTCGGGGTAGGTCGTCTCCAGGAGCCTCCTCTCAGCTGATGTTATGTCATCAGGCCCCACAGCCAGACTCCACCACACCAGAGAGCCTTCATGTGGGCTCTTGAAGCCGTTATCCCTCCAGATGCCACATAATCCATCTCTGTTTGTGTCGTGTTTCAGACGAGACACATGAAACTCTGGTCGGGGATATTCAGGAATATTTGTTTTTGGGAGTTTTTCGTTCATCAAACCATTTGCTTCCTTTTTCAAATTCTCCAGCTTCAAGTGCCGACCTTCATAATAAAGTTCGTCATGTCCTCTGCTGTTTATCCGTGTGTTCATGGTCCGATGGGGAATGAAGTAGATGAAAAAGACAAATTAAAAGCCTTTGCTGTTACTTGATTGTCTGCTCACTCGTCTCTGCTCACAAGAGAAGTGATCTCTGATCTCAACAGGAGGGTATATTAACTACAATGAAGGTGTAGCATTAGAGTAAACAGACGGAGAGAAATCAGCCAATGAGTACTTGTCCTTCAGTTTTTTCCTCATAAACATGTCATATTCTTTCCATTCCTATTCTCTCACAGTAATATTCTATATGTGAACCGTTCCACCTGACTTTGACTTTGTGTCTGTCGTTTAAACTAGCTGCCATCAACTGTCTGCAGCAGACAGACTGGCAGCATGAATTAACTGGCTCCACTCACTGGACGCTGTTTAAAACTGTTTTACATAAGCAAACCTTACACTATCCAAGAGGGTCAGCACGGAGCTGCGTGTGAGCGTTTGTTTTTCATAACCAAAAAAAGATCATATGATCATATGGCCACATAAAAGTCAGACCAGTTAAACCAGATCAGCGATGGGGAGGAGCAGCACGAGTGAGTCACTTTGCGTCTCCAGAGCAACCACGCCGCCATTTGGGTGAAAACCAGTAGCGACATGCCTGAAAGCAGCTGTGCTGCATTTCTCACGTCAAACAGTAAAAGTCAGACAAGTTAAACCAGGTCAGCGATGGGGAGGAGCAGCACGAGTGAGTCGCATCGAACAGCTGAATCTATTTGCTCACCTGTCCACATCAGGTGTGGCTGCTGCTCCCTCACACACTAATGTCTCTCTGGTGAGTGTTCAGCCAGTTAAAGCAGTGGAGCCAGGTTCATCTCAGTAAGAGACCGATCGACTGTATGAGAGGCTTTTATCATCTGTACATATGATTCATGAATATATGTACCGAGTTGTAGCCCTTAATGTTCTTAATTACTGTTAATGTAAATTAGCGAGACAAGGCTGAGAGCCCATCAGACTGTCAGAGACAGAGAAACACTTCCTGTTACACTGAAGGAAGCTAAAAGAGAAGGAAGGGTCATTACATCACTGAATCTCTCTTAGAGGCCAGTTGGTATTGAAGTCTATGGGAGATGATGGAGAAACACAGTAAAACCCAACATGTCTACGTCGTTTGACTGATGAAGGAAATGAAAGAAGCCTCTTCAGAGAGCAGGTTAACCACTGATGTTTTATCTACACGTTCTTCCCTTGACTTGGAAACGCTCGTGTTCACAGTGTAACTGCAGTCTCACCAGTGATATTTGTCGGACCTGCCCTGTTTGGTCACGATACTATCAGCCCCGTCAATCATTTGGGGGAAAACATCAGCAGTTAGACTTAAAAAAAACCAAGATGCAGTGACGTCATGACCCGTCCTTCTTTGTTAGGTTCCTTGTTACACTGCAGCCCAGAGAAAGACACAAGAACCAGAACCTCCAACAGCAGCAGCTCAGCTCTCCCATTCAAACTAAAGCCAACACTTAGCAGAAGAAATAACTGAACCAGTGGAAACATCAACTCCACAGCTGAACTTTCTGCCCTCCCCTGCTTGTGTAACGCCTTGTAAGACACTGTTCAGCAATCCTTAAGAAACTTCACTGTCATATCATTTATGTGTCTATGATTTGAGCACACCAGCATTTATTTAAAAAATTAATTAATTATCTTTAATTGACCGAGTTTTACTACGTACAGTGAGCTGGATCAAAATGGAGGTTTTCTGATGAGCTCTGAGATGTGTTTAATACAACGTTTGTTGTGTAAATCCTCACATTAAAATATTTCAGCCAACTGTCACATCAGACAACTTGTTTAATATTTAATATGATCTGGTCATAATGACAACAGGTGAATGTTTGACTTTTAATTCAATATAACAAACATGCACAATGGTTACACAAACAGGAACCCAAACAGAAGAAGCACTTCACCTTTATTGAATAAAGTCATAAAACAAGTCCACAGAATCCAAAGTGCAAAACTAGAAGCAACAAAGTCCTGATAACAAAACAGGAGAGAAGTTCAAACCAGGAGGAACATCGGGCCGTGCACATACTGCAGGGCGTGTGAGGGTCTTTCATCACTGCTTTAAAATTATTATTAATATTATTATTGTCATTATTGTAATTACTGCTCATATTTAGACTTTAGTTGTTTTACAGCTGTTAGTATTTCTAATATTCATATTTCATTTATCATAGTTGTTGTTATTGTTGCAGCTTCTGTACATCTTCATGCTCGACAGACGACAGACATTAATTTAGCGGCTCAGCTCTCTCCAGTGGTGAGGAGTCGTCGGGCCACAGTTCCCTGACGAACTCTGCAGCTTGTGGGAAGTTCTCAAATTCCCAAGACTTCACAATTGGAGCTTCTGCTTCGTCGCAGTACTTGAGGTTCTGTCTCAGTCGGGCAGAACCAAAGTTCAGCATCTGAAACAGAAAAAGAGACGATGACGAGCCGTAATGGAGGAGTTTGGTTTACCAGTCAGTCCACTGGACAGAGCTCCAGGAGCAGAGGCTGTTTTAATGTTCACAACACATAAACTGAGCTGAGCTGCCTTCTAATAATGAAGCTTGTAAACGTTGGAAGTGGAGCTGAACCGACCCGTTCTCCTCTCAGCTCCGAGTCAACGGATGCGTTCAGCACCAAACATGACAATGAATTGTATTTGTATTATCACAGATAACCAGAGAAATAAATCTAATGAACAAAAAACTGATTATTCTGCTGAAGATTATTTCGTTTTTTACTTTCTTCAATAAAAGAATATTCCCTCCCCGTCACTTTAAACAAAACCATCACTTTAAGTGAAATACTGAGAACAAAACTAACTCAAAACATCAAATGAACACAGACAAGTCGTCCTGTCTCCAGTGAAGACTTGAGTCTTTAACCTCCGTCAGTGTCCTAATCTCTATAAAAAGTGAGAAGAATGAGCATGAAGGTACCTTTTTGTCCACATGCAGGGCGACGGCCACATTATCCCAAACATAAAACTCATGGCGAGATGCCACCACCCCCGCTCCCATCTGCTGTTCATCAGGACTCAGGACCAACTCATACCTGAGAGAAAACAGAGACAAAGGAAAGATGTGAACCTTCTGACTCAGTTCAGCTCTCCCTGCTCTGTTACTGCAGCTGTGGCAGCTGAAGAGAGGCAACCACAACTCGTACCCTCCAGGTCCCGTCCCTCAAGTGAGAGAGGTCAGAGTCTCTCAGCTGTAGACCAGGTGACTTGTTTAATATGTTTAGAAAACGATGCTGGAAAAATGAAAAAACTCAATCTGATGTCATTGTTTATTCAATATTTATGTTTAAGGTGGCTTTTAACAAACAGCATTTCCCACAAGTCCACAGACCTTCACAGGTGAAACACCTGGATGTAAAACAGCTGAACACTGAACCCAAAGACTTGAGAGACGTCCTGTAAGAAGTTTTACTTCTCTAGCTGTGACTGTATTTTCCTGCTAATCCAAGAGTATTTTAAACTTTACTTATCTTAAAAAGTAGAATTTTCTGAACCCATAAAGAATTAAAAATTGTAATCTTAAAAGTAACTAAAGCTGTCAGACAGATGTAATGGAGTAAACGGTACAATGTTTGTGTCTGGGATGCAGCTGAGTAGAAGTATAAAGCTGGACAGGATGTTGAAACCCAAGTAAAGTAAAGTGCTTCAGTACTTCAGTACTTCAGTACAGTGTTTATTACCTGTGTGTCTCACACATGGCCTCAGGCCTCCAGATGAAGCAGCCATCTTTGTAGGAGCAGACAGAGTTTGGGTCGTCAGTCAGCAGAGGACGGTCTGAGAACTGCTCCTGATTGGCTGGGCTGTGGACCAGCACAACGTACATCACTTCCTGTTTGTACAGGACGGTCTTGAAGACCCGCATGACGGGCTGAGCACCGGAGCAAAACTGGAACCATGAAAGAGGATTTAGTGGAAGAGTCCTCACAAACACATTCATCAAGGTCTCTGTGAATGTGACGAACACAACACACAGACAACATCGCCTCGCCCTCATTTCACTTTAAAGGAGCACTACGTAGTTTTAGAGAAGAAATTCAAACTTTAGTTTTAATATTTACAATATTAATGAGGCAACAATACAAACTTTTGTCCATGAGTGAACCAACAAGCTGTTCTCATTTCTTCAACAAAACTACAGACTGCTCCTTTAAGTAATCTACTACCTGCTGGCTGTAGGCCTTCAGCATCTCCTCCAGGGGGAAGGTGAAGCGGTACGAGCCCAGCCTGGAGCGCTCTGAGAAGGCCGGGGAGGTGGCAAACTTCCCCAGGAAGCTCTGCTGCATCTGGACCTGCTCCTCCGTCCGGTCGGGGTAGGTCGTCTCCAGGAGCCTCCTCTCAGCTGATGTTATGTCATCAGGCCCCACAGCCAGACTCCACCACAGCAGAGAGCCTCCATGTGGGTTCTTGAAGCCGTTATCACTCCTGATGCCACATAATCCATCTCTGTTTGTGTCGTGTTTCAGATGAGACACATGAAACTCTGGTCGGGGACATGCAGGAATATTTTCTTTGAAGAGGTATTGGTTCTTCAAACCCTTTGCTTCCTCTTTCAAATCCTTCAGCTTCAAGTGCCGACCTTCATAATAAAGTTCGTCATATTCTCTTCTGTTTTTCCGTGTGTTCATGGTCCGATGGGGAATGAAGTAGATGAAAAAGACAAATTAAAAGCCTTTACTGTTACTTGATTGTCTGCTCGCTCGTCTCTGCTCACAAGAGAAGTGATCTCTGATCTCAACAGGTAAGTATGTTCACCACACTGAAGAGGTGTGGTACTGTTCTGTTGAGTCATGTTGTGCTTTTACGCAACATTAACAGGAAAGTTGGATTAAATTTTAATTTAAAAGGTTCTCAGTCATCCAGGTCATGGTAAATCTAGGTGCTGTATCGTAGGCAGCTGGACCTGTTTCAGTTTGTTGAAGATGTTTCATCTCTCATCCAAGAAGCTTCTTCAGTTCTAACTAACTGGAGGAGCTGCAGGCTTTTTAAACTCTGTTTGGGAGTGTCCTTACAGAGTGTGAGAGTTTCCTTACAGAGTGTGGGAGTGTCCTTACAGAGTGTGAGAGTTTCCTTACAGAGTGTGAGAGTTTCCTTACAGAGTGTGGGAGTGTCCTTACAAAGTGTGGGAGTGTCCTTACAAGGTGTGAGAGTTTCCTTACAGAGTGTGAGTGTCCTTACAAAGTGTGGGAGTGTCCTTACAAGGTGTGAGAGTTTCCTTACAGAGTGTGAGAGTGTCCTTACAGAGTGTGAGAGTGTCCTTACAGAGTGTGAGTGTCCGTACAGAGTGTGAGAGTGTCCTTACAGAGTGTGGGAGTGTCCTTACAAGGTGTGAGAGTTTCCTTACAGAGTGTGGGAGTGTCCTTACAGAGTGTGAGTTTCCTTACAGAGTGTGGGAGTGTCCTTACAAAGTGTGGGAGTGTCCTTACAAGGTGTGAGAGTTTCCTTACAGAGTGTGAGTGTCCTTACAAAGTGTGGGAGTGTCCTTACAAGGTGTGAGAGTTTCCTTACAGAGTGTGAGAGTGTCCTTACAGAGTGTGAGAGTGTCCTTACAGAGTGTGAGTGTCCGTACAGAGTGTGAGAGTGTCCTTACAGAGTGTGGGAGTGTCCTTACAAGGTGTGAGAGTTTCCTTACAGAGTGTGGGAGTGTCCTTACAGAGTGTGAGTGTCCTTACAGAGTGTGGGAGTGTCCTTACAAAGTGTGGGAGTGTCCTTACAAGGTGTGAGAGTTTCCTTACAGAGTGTGAGAGTGTCATTACAGTGTGTGGGAGTGTCCTTACAGAGTGTGAGAGTGTCCTTACAGAGTGTGGGAGTGTCCTTACAAGGTGTGAGAGTTTCCTTACAGAGTGTGGGAGTGTCCTTACAGAGTGTGAGTGTCCTTACAGAGTGTGAGAGTTTCCTTACAGAGTGTGGGAGTGTCCTTACAGAGTGTGAGAGTTTCCTTACAGAGTGTGAGAGTTTCCTTACAGAGTGTGGGAGTGTCCTTACAGAGTGTGAGAGTTTCCTTACAGAGTGTGAGAGTTTCCTTACAGAGTGTGAGAGTTTCCTTACAGAGTGTGGGAGTGTCCTTACAGAGTGTGAGTGTCCTTACAGAGTGTGAGAGTTTCCTTACAGAGTGTGAGAGTTTCCTTACAGAGTGTGAGAGTTTCCTTACAGAGTGTGGGAGTGTCCTTACAGAGTGTGAGTGTCCTTACAGAGTGTGAGAGTTTCCTTACAGAGTGTGGGAGTGTCCTTACAGAGTGTGAGAGTTTCCTTACAGAGTGTGAGAGTTTCCTTACAGAGTGTGGGAGTGTCCTTACAGAGTGTGAGAGTTTCCTTACAGAGTGTGAGAGTTTCCTTACAGAGTGTGAGAGTTTCCTTACAGAGTGTGGGAGTGTCCTTACAGAGTGTGAGTGTCCTTACAGAGTGTGAGAGTTTCCTTACAGAGTGTGAGAGTTTCCTTACAGAGTGTGAGTGTCCGTACAGAGTCGTTAAGGACACGTGTGAGCTCTGAGTTTCAGAGTCGTTAGGGCCATTTGTGGGTCGTTAACCCAGCCGGCCTTCATGTAGGTTGCTAAGGCCAGGTGAGCCCAGGTGTGAATGGTTGTTAAGCTGTCTGGGGAGTGAACTCAGTGCAGCATTGTAGCTTGGTTAAAAGTAATGTGGTGGTCCGCCTCCTCTGTTCAAAGACGGTCATTCCAGTTTGACATAGATGGATTCTTTTACTCCTCTTTCAAACCATCTGTCTTCTCTGGACAAGATGTTTACATTGTTGTCCTCAAAGGAATGATTTGTCTCCTTCAGATGGTTTGTCTCCCCAATGTACAAATCTGTGCAGTCCTGGCTGCATTGAACAGCATAAACTACATTACTAAGTTTCTGCCTCAGCGTGTTGGTTGGTGTAAAGTGAACCAGGATATGATGTTTATCAAAGATTCTCCTGAGTTTCTCAGATGTTCTTGCGACATAGGGAATGCTGATGTTACGTTTTCTAGTCTCCTCCTCTCTGTCTGCTCTGGATCTTTTAGAGGTTCTGACAGAGGTCCAGTGTGGTTAGGTCTCAGCCCGATGGTTTAAGGTTCTGATGACCCAGCTTGTGCTCCAGCGGGTGATGAGAGTCGAACAGCAAGTATTGATCTTTGGTAGGTTTTCTATACACCTCAATGAGGCTTCTGTCCTATTCAACGTGTACTGCACAGTCCAACAGCATTTAAATGTTCGGTTATATGTTCTTACATGCATTCCCACTCAAAAAGCGGTTAAGATGGCGAAGAATTGCCTGCTACAGGACAGCACTCTGTCCAGCAGAACCAACTTCACCCCAGATCACATTTGTGCCTCACTGGACCTCTGTCTGACGACCACCTACTTCCAGTCCAGTGAAGGTTTCTACAGACAGAAGCACGGCTGTGCCATGGGCTCACTGGTGTCCCCACTAGTGGCCAACCTCTACATGGAAGACGTTGAGAGCAGAGCCTTGATTCCCTTAAATGTTTGACTTTTTAAATAAATATAACAAACATTCAGTTTTCATTCAGCAGCAACATCAGGCGCATTAAAATATTCCAAATAGAGTAAATAGAGAGGTGATTCTGTTACTAAGCCGACCATCACAAATCACTACATATTAGAGAACATGTTTCTCCCATATCAGCCTCTCTGCACTGGCTTCCTGTAAAAGAATAGAATTTAAAATTCAATGAATATCTTAAAGACCTAATAGTACCCTGGTACCCCACTCGAACGCTGCCCTCTCAGGATGCAGGGTTACTTGTGGTTCCTCGAGTCTCCCAAAGTAGAACATGAGGCAGAGCTTTCAGCCATCAGGCTCATCTTCTGTGGAAGCACCTTCCAGTGTCGGATCTGGAGGCAGACTCCCTCGTTATGTTTTAAGAATAGGCTTAAAACTTTCCTTTCTGATAAATGTATAGTTAGGGCCTACACAGACTCTTAGCTGTCCTGCCATATGTCAGGTTTACACAAATAAGGACCCAAACAGAAGAAGCACATGCAGGAAGGTACAGAACAAAAAGCTTTGCTTTTATTAAATAAAGTCATAAAACAAGTCCACAGAATCCAAAGTGCAAAAATAGAAGCACCAAGGTCCTGATAACAAAACAGGAGAAAAGTTCAAACCAGGAAGAACATCGGGCCGTGCACATACTGCAGGGCGTGTGAGGGTCTTTCATCACTGCTGGAAAATTAATTATTATTATTATTATTGTGATGGCCCTGTTCTGTCTGCTTCTCCTCTCAGTGCCTTCCAGTAGCACCAGGAAGCAGTGGGCCGTCTTAAGCAGACCACACCTCAGGGTGTGGCTACATTGATAAAAGGCCGCCTCAGTCAGTCTGCTCACTCTCTCTGGTGGCTGAGCAGCTGACTGCTGCTATGGCCTACAGCCTGCTGTAGTTTGGTGTTTATCTTATAGACATATTTACACATACACCCACACAAACACACACACATCCACCCACACACTACATCTGATGACAAACACACCCATGTTATGTTTCATTTGAGTTGTTTAGTTAAATAAACACTAAAGTAGTCTCCGAGCTCTGTGTGTCCTCTCTCCTTTGTTCAACCTGTGAGCCAAGGTTGTAACATTATTGTCATTATTGTTATTATTGGTCATATTTAGACTATAGTTGTTTTACGGCTGTTAGTATTTCTAAAATTCATATTTCATTTATCATAGTTGTTGTTATTGTTGCAGCTTCTGTACATCTTCATGCTCGACAGACGACAGACATTAATTTAGCGGCTCAGCTCTCTCCAGTGGTGAGGAGTCGTCGGGCCACAGTTCCCTGACTAACTCTGCAGCTTGTGGGAAGTTCTCAAATTCCCAAGGCTTCACAATTGAAGCTTCTGCTTTGTCGCAGCACTTGAGGTTCTGTCTCAGTCGGGCAGAACCAAAGTTCAGCATCTGAAACAGAAAAAGAGACGATGACGAGCAGTAATGGAGGAGTTTGGTTTACCAGTCAGTCCACTGGACAGAGCTCCAGGAGCAGAGGCTGTTTTAATGTTCACAACACATAAACTGAGCTGAGCTGCCTTCTAATAATGAAGCTTGTAAACGTTGGAAGTGGAGCTGAACCGACCCGTTCTCCTCTCAGCTCCGAGTCAACGGACGCGTTCAGCACCAAACACATGACAATGAATTGTATTTGTATTATCACAGATAACCAGAGAAATAAATCTAATGAACAAAAAACTGATAATTCTGCTGAAGATTATTTAGTTTTTTACTTTCTTCTATAAAAGAATATTCCCTCCCCGTCACTTTAAACAAAACCATCACTTTAAGTGAAATACTGAGAACAAAACTAACTCAAAACATCAAATGAACACAGACAAGTCGTCCTGTCTCCAGTGAAGACCTGAGTCTTTAACTCCCGTCAGTGTCCTAATCTCTATAAAAAGTGAGAAGAATGAGCATGAAGGTACCTTTTTGTCCACATGCAGGGCGACGGCTACATTATCCCAAACATAAAACTCATGGCGAGATGCCACCACCCCCGCTCCCATCTGCTGTTCATCAGGTCTCAGGACCAACTCATACCTGAGAGAAAACAGAGACAAAGGAAAGATGTGAACCTTCTGACTCAGTTCAGCTCTCGCTGCTCTGTTACTGCAGCTGTGGCAGCTGAAGAGAGGCAACCACAACTCGTACCCTCCAGGTCCCGTCCCTCAGTCCACAGACCTTCACAGGTGAAACACCTGGATGTAAAACAGCTGAACACTGAACCCAAAGACTTGAGAGACGTCCTGTAAGAAGTTTTACTTCTCTAGCTGTGACTGTATTTTCCTGCTAATCCAAGAGTATTTTAAAGTTTACTTATCTTAAAAAGTAGAATTTTCTGAACCCATAAAGAATTAAAGATTGTAATCTTAAAGGTAACTAGTAACTAAAGCTGTCAGACAGATGTAATGGAGTAAACTGTACAATGTTTGTGTCTGGGATGCAGCTGAGTAGAAGTATAAAGTTGGACAAAATGTTAATACCCAGGTAAAGTAAAGTGCTTCAGTACTTCAGTACTTAAGTACAGTGTTTATTACCTGTGTGTCCCACACATGGCCTCAGGCCTCCAGATGAAGCAGCCATCTCTGTAGGAGCAGACAGAGTTTGGGTCGTCAGTCAGCAGAGGACGGTCTGAGAACAGCTCCTGATTGGCTGGGCTGTGGACCAGCACAACGTACATCACTTCCTGTTTGTACAGGACGGTCTCGTACACCC
Organism: Pagrus pagrus; assembly: GCF_965226575.1. Classification (NCBI taxonomy): domain Eukaryota; kingdom Metazoa; phylum Chordata; class Actinopteri; order Spariformes; family Sparidae; genus Pagrus; species Pagrus pagrus. The sequence continues at coordinate 1,592,121 of NC_140198.1, read as the reverse complement.
GCATGACGGGCTGAGCACCGGAGCAAAACTGGAACCATGAAAGAGGATTTAGTGGAAGAGTCCTCACAAACACATTCATCAAGGTCTCTGTGAATGTGACAAACACAACACACAGACAACATCGCCTCGCCTTCACTTCACTTTAAAGGAGCACTACGTAGTTTTAGAGAAGAAATTCAAACTCAGAGTTTTAATGTTTACAATATTAATGAGGCAACAATACAAACTTTTGTCCATGAGTGAACCAACAAGCTGTTCTCATTTCTTCAACAAAACTACAGACTGCTCCTTTAAGTAATCTACTACCTGCTGGCTGTAGGCCTCCAGCATCTCCTCCAGGGGGAAGGTGAAGCGGTACGAGCCCAGCCTGGAGCGCTCTGAGAAGGCCGGGGAGGTGGCAAACTTCCCCAGGAAGCTCTGCTGCATCTGGACCTGCTCCTCCGTCCGGTCGGGGTAGGTCGTCTCCAGGAGCCTCCTCTCAGCTGATGTTATGTCATCAGGCCCCACAGCCAGACTCCACCACAGCAGAGAGCCTTCATGTGGGCTCTTGAAGCCGTTATCCCTCCAGATGCCACGTAATCCATCTCTGTTTGTGTCGTGTTTCAGACGAGACACATGAAGTTCTGGTCGGGGATATTCAGGAATATTTTCTTTGAAGAGGTATTGGTTCATCAAACCCTTTGCTTCCTCTTGTAAATCTGTCAGCTTCAAGTGCCGACCTTCATAATAATGTTCCACATGTCCTCTGCTGTTTGTCCGTGTGTTCATGGTCCGATGGGGAATGAAGTAGATGAAAAAGACAAATTAAAAGCCTTTGCTGTTACTTGATTGTCTGCTCGCTCGTCTGCTCACAAGAGAAGTGATCTCTGATCTCAACAGGGAATTAAATATTAACTACTGTGGAGGCGTTGCTCTGTGTGAGACATCATGTGAGTACGGCGACAGAGCCTTCTGTGTGACAGCCCCCACTCTCTGGAACACTCTCCCAGCTGAAATACGCAAACAGATTTCTCTGGAGAACTTCAAAAAAGACTTAAAAACCTATCTCTTTAATAAGGCCTATCAGCTCTAGGTCCAGCCCCAACAATCAACTTTTCTAGTTCTTTATCTTGTATGTATTTTTGTTTATCCATCTATTCTCTGTTTTGTATGTTCCACTTTGTTAAGCATCCTTGGGTACCCTGAAAGGCGCTATATAAATTAAATTTATTATTATTATTATTATTATTATTACAGAGAAGGGTAGAGATAAGTTTTATCTCTCCCCTTCAGTAAGTTACTGTTAATTTGACAATAAACACTTTACAGTCTAAAGTGTTCACTGTCAAATTAACAGTAACTTACTGGCAACACTTATCCAGTAGCTGCTGTATTTCATACCACAGTAAAGTTAGTGTAAAACTATACAGCAGTGTACAGTTGTTTTTTTTACCACGGTGAAGTAAAGTAATATACTGTTTGAAATGTTACTTGTACAACCAACAGTCGGCCTTTGTACTGTGTTTATTACAATAAACTACTGTTATTATAAGCGGCTTCTTATCCTCTTCTGTAATAAGTGCTACACATGAAGACAGTTATTTAAAATTAAGTTTATTTTGCCATAATTATATATTAGGTTAATTTAATCATGCATCTGCATCCAGTACTTTTAGTTTGAATACTTTTAAAATACTTTTAATCCCATTGTACATACTTCTATTAAAGTAACATTTTCAGTGCAGCACTTGTACTTGTAACAGAGTATTTCTAAAGTGTGGTATTAGTACTTTTACTGCAGTAAAGGGTCTAAATACTTCTTCCATTACTGCAGCTCAACACTCCAGTGAGGCCCAGCAGGTGGCAGCATCGTTACGTGACTGACTTCTGACTGACATGTTCAGTCTGCAGCACAAACTCAGTTTGGATTATTATTGATCGTTTCATCAGTTTGTCTTTTAATCACTCACACACGACAACAGTGGTGGAAAGTAAAGTTTCAGGTACTTGTACTGTGTTCCCATTTTATACTTCATACTTTTACTCCTCCACATTTTATCTGACAGCTGTAGTTACTGCGACAAACACATGATTCATAATTCGGGAGTAAATGACCAAACTAATTTAATCTAATTAAAATGAGCTCCAAGACAAACAACAACAGTAAAATACTGTTCACATGTTAAAGGAACAGTTCACCCAAAAATCTTAATTCAGTCATTATTCAGACTCCATGTTTCTACTCAAAGACAGAAAGAAGTTCATGTAGAACATTTGCTGAATTCACAAGAAGGAACAAATCAGTCAGAATCAGTCAGAGACAGAGTTTCACACAGTTTATAAAGTGTCTCCAACTCAACAACTCACTAAACTGACACATTTGTTAAGGGAGTCTGGGGACAAAGAAGTCGCCTATACTGGTTACTGTTTAGTGTCTTTGTAAAATGTGACATGTTTAGATCAATAAAATGTTTCTTCTTTCATAAATTGAGTGTAAATGGTGAAATCAGTGTAAACAGTGTGTTCAAACAGCTGCTAAATGTTGGCAGGTGAGACTTTAGCACTTTAGACACAGAAGCAGACAGGCTGGTACAGCCATGCTGCCACAAACTGACACTTTTTACAAGGAAACAAACAACTGACTGTTTTCATTTAATGCTGAAGTTACAAGAAGGAGACAAAGATTCAGAGTCTGTCAGAGACAGAGTTTCACTACGTTACAAAGTTTGTTTTAACTCAACAACTCTTAAAATCAGATGATTTGTTAAGGGAGTCTGGTGATGTTGCATATACAAGATCAATGGGGAAATCAATTGAAAAAGGCAGGTTAGCAGCAAATGTCAGTATGCTAACTTTGCTGAGGCTGATGTGAATGTCATCGGTTCTGAATGACCCAAAGTTTTGGACACATTGAAATGTTGACCTGGTGATGTCACGAGATGTTCCTCCTGAGGGGAACATACCTCAGTGTGGAACAAAAGCCTGAAACTAAACAGCTGACACCTGTTGACGTGAGTCAAACATTGAAACGGTGTTTCTGCTCTGAGTCAAACACTTCTCATGTTTTTCTCTTCTCCTCCTGCAGCTTCTCTCCCTCTGGGTTTGAACACTGTTTGATCTTTAATATTTATCCTCTGGATCAATATTGGTTTCAGTTTTTATGCACATCAGTGTGTAAACAGCTGAGATGTTTGAGTTATGACACATTTATCCACCTTGTTCCAGGTTGAATAAGCAGCATCCAGCTCCTCTTTATGTCTCTATTTCATTTATTTTGCTCACCACAGAAACATCAGTCAGTTTGTAGCATTTATTCTTGATATTTTGTCTTAAAAAACATAAACCTTGTTAAATTTCATACTTCATTGTGCCTCCCATGTGGGAATGTTATTTAAAGTTGTCTTCAACATGTTTTAGTTAATTATTCAGTTTTTTCCAATTAAAAGCCTCTTATACTGTCAGTTTGGGAAGAAAAAGAGATGAAGTGGAGAAAAGAAAGAAATATTTGATGTGAATAATGAGTCCTTTGTGTGTCTGCGACGTCTCCACACAGCCAGCATCAGTGTGTGTGTGTGTGTGTGTGTGTGTGTGTGTGTGTGTTACAGACAGCCTTTTGTTCGCAGTATTTCCTTCCATCAGAGTAAACACACTGCGTTCATCCTCGTCTCTGTCAATGGAAATAAAACAGAAATAACTTAAATCAGGGGACAGAAACGCTTCATTTTAAGTCCCGCAGACTTTTTTCATTATCAGATTAAACGATCGTCAAGTCAGTTTAAAAAAAGCTACATTTGATCTTTAACAGACCAAAGTGAAGCCCCAAACTTAACTTCAGTTCACCATTTTGCTATGAAATTCAAATTTAAGGGTTTATGGACTCATTTGTGATTAATTTAATGAGCCTGTAATCAAAACATTTCATTCCCCGGCCAAATATGCTGATAAGATTTATGATGGTTTCAATACAAATTCAACATTTAATGCTGAATTTACAAGAAGGCACCAATGATTAAGAATTTGTCGAAGCTGTTTCAGAAAAGTTTGTTACGAAACAACTCTTACAATCAGATGATTTGTTGAGGGAGTCTGGTGATGTTGTGGTTCCTGGTTCAATGCTTGGATCAGTTGAAACAGGCAGTTAGCTGATGAACGATCATGTAGACACGTGACTCTTCACACACCAGCCTCCGGATGATTGGCGCATCATGAGGTTTCAAGTCCAGTAACATGTAGTTTACTACAGTTTTTAACGGCCTAAACTTGGAAATTATGCAAGTTTGTGTAGTTTTATGCATTTTGCTCTTTGAATAAGATGTTTTTCCACTTCAGCACTTGTTTTTGACTTTTTCATGTGCACAAAGTTTGTGTGAATAAGGAAATAAAGAACTAAAATGAGTTAATTCATCTTATAACCTCTCAAAAAAGCCCAAAATCATTCCTGTACTCCAAATGATAGTAAGTAAGTAAGAGTATTGAATTTACTTTGGGCTCGATGAGATGAGGTTAAAAACCAAAAACACTCAATAAGCAGATTTTCAGCTGGTTTGAATTTAAAATGGAGGTTGTCAAATTGTAAATCCCTCTGAGACGTGTAAGTGCCTCAAAATTGTGCTTAAGTAAAAGTAAAGTACTGTAATGTAATTAGTTACTCTCCACCGCTGCACTCAGAGGAAGAGACAGAGAATCATTGACGACTTCATCACGGAGACGTCACACACACACACACACACACCACACAAACAGATACAGTAACACACTGTGTCTCTGCACCCCCCCGACATCACAGCTCCCCGTCACAGTCACACTCTGTTCGTCAAAGTGGACAATGAACACACACACACACACACACACACACACACACACACACACACACACAGTCACAGGATGGCCGCCGTCTCGCCTCGCCGCTGTCGAACGCCTCAGACCTTCATCATCGTCCTCTTCGTCCTGTCAGGTGAGACACAAACAGCTGACATCACAACACAACCATCGAGGAGGAAGTAATCAGATACTTTAGTCCAATAAAAGTACTAATACCACGCTGTAATAATACTCTGTTGCAAGTAACAGGAGGAGGAAGTATTTTAGAAACTGTAACTTCAGTAAAAGTATTTAATTATAATCAGGAAAATGAAAGCATTGAAAGTAAAATGTCTCCTGTGACTGATCAGATTGTTATTGTGGAGCTCATTTGGACTTTTTGTGTTGGACTGCGACTGCTCATTAACTTTCACTCTGGATTCATCTGCTGATTATTTTCTCCATTAATTTATTGATTGTTTGGTTTCAAAATGAAACTGAAAATAGTGAGACATGTGGTGACAACGAGCCAGAGCCTAAAGTGAGCTTAATGTTTGTTATTGTAAATTACTCAAAGGAAAAGCAGAGAATACAAACTGCTGGGTCTTTTTTTTCTATTAATGGACTGAGCTTCAGCTGTGCTTCTATTAACCGGTGGGTCGTTTCATTTATGACAAAGCATCACCTGGATGGATGTCGGACCAAAGTCCAGCTGTGGAGGTGTTTCAGATGTGTCTCTGTGCTGCAGGTGGACACTTTTCGTCCGTCTCCTGTTTTAAAGTGCTGGAGGGGGGCGTGGCCTCTCTGTCCTGTCAGTACTCCGTGAAGCGTTTCGGGCTGAGTCGGGTCTGCTGGGGCCGCGGCTGCGGGACCTTCTGGTGCAACAACATCCTGGTGCAGACGGACGAGAACGGCGTCATCTCCAAGGTCAGTTTATGTCATGAAATCTTAAATATGTTCGTCTGATTGGACGATGAGGACAGCAAGTCTTAGAAGTTCGTCATGTACGTTTCTGCAAACAGCAGATATGTTGAAACTTTATGTTTATGTCAAATTTCAACTTTTAAGACCACTTAGTTATGAAAACATCATGTTTTAGCTAAAAAATACCTGCTTTGGTCGCAGCAAACGCTGCTGGAGTGTCCCAACATCTGGTCTGAAGTATCAGTAGTTAACGCTTACAAATGTTGAAACACTGTCTCAAACAGTGGTCTCTCGCTTGTAAGTCATCTCACTGAGCTGTCATTAAAAATATCTGCTTGTTTTGCTACTAAGATGGCTGAAAAGTGTCCCAGCGTCTCGTTGTAAATATCAGTGGTTTCAGGCTTGCAAATGTTGAAACCCTCGCCTAGCTGTCAACCATTTAAAATATCTGCTTTAGTTGCCAATAAGACGCCTGGGAAGTGTAAGGACGTCTTGTCAAAAACATTCCAGTGGTTTCACGCTTGCAAATGTTGAAAAACAATGTCACACAGCGGTCTCACGCTTGTTATTTGTCTCACTGAGGTGTCGAGCATTATAAATATCTGCTTTTATTGCCACTAAGAAGTGAGGAAAGTGTCCAGATATCTTTTATAAAATATTCAGTGGTTTCACGCTTGCAAATGTTGAAACCATCATCTCAAACAGCGGCCTCTCGCTTGCTCGTTGCCTTCTTAGTCTTAGCCAAAGTATCAGTGGTTTCACACTTGCAAATGTTCTCGTCAGCTGTAATGCCAACATGAAAGTCAGCTCATGTACTTCGACTCTGATTCAGGCTTAAAATCAAAGTGGTGGTGATTGAACCCTGACCCTGGTGCTGCAGGTGGAGGACCGGTACCGGCTGACCGGGGACGTCCTGGACGGACAGATGGACCTGGACATCCTGAATGTGAGGCGGACGGACAGCGGGCCGTACTGCTGCAGGGTGGACATCGACGGCATCTTCAACGACAAGAAAGTGATCATGAACCTGAGGGTGGTCAGAGGTGAGAACACGCACAATTAAAGGACACGTTCACATAAAATCAGTAAAACGTGGAATATTTTGCCCAGAATGTGGATTTTGTCCTCCAGCTCTCACACTGAAAGTTTATTTAGGACGTGTGTTTTAATGTTCACATGAGACGACATGAGATGAGACTGAAGGTTTCCTTTTTTTTAACCACATCAGAGTCGTGACGCCACAGAAGCCTGACCACGAGGCTTCCAACATCTTCACAAGCTAAACAAAGTCGCAGACAGGAAGCCACTGTTAGGGATCAAAATCTGCTGAAATATAACTGGAACGATTGAGAGATACAAGCAGATGTCACGTTTTTCATTACAGGACCTTGAAAATGGAGAAAGTACAAAACTGGTGATTTTGTGTCTCCTGCCGGTCCGACAAAGTTTATATACACACGGGAATTTTCATATTTAGTGTTAAAAACAGTGTTTGATTGATGATGTGGAAAGTTTAAAAGGCTTAAACATAATCAGAACCTGATGTGTCGTGTACGATGAGCCAGAGTTACAATTTGTTGCCACGTGGACACCAAGCTGTGGGAACGGGTCTCAATGAGGGTGTTTTGTAGGCAAAGTTTCATGTTTCATCTTCATCTTCAAATTTAACAAGATATGAGACATTAGGCCAAACGTTCACCCGTCTCCTCCTCTCTTCTCTTCTCTTTTACATTTTTGGCTCAAACTGACACAAGTTTGCCTCCAAGTGAGAATTTGCATCTACTCATGTTTTTGCACGACTGTTTCAACCCAGTCTCATTTGTTATTATCACGCTCGGTACAATAAGATGTGTCATTTGTGCCTCAGCGCTGACACTGAGGTGTCCTGTGGTGTCCGGCTGCTGTTTCATCTGGTTTGTTCTCCTCAGCTCCGGTCACCAGTTCTCCTCCAACAACAACAACAACCATGACAGCAACGACCAATCATGTGACGGAGCCGTCGACCTCCACAGGTGAGACAGGTCACGCTACCATGAAGCAGCTTCTGTCCAGCTCTCTCTGGGTGATATGGATAGTAACTGGTATCATGAAGCTGGTCATCCCACTGGTGCTGGTAACACTGGGTGTACTGGTCCAGAGCGTGATCACGTGACAGTTCTGTGTTTTCTGCCTCCGTGTAGTAAACTGGAAATCCCTGCTGTCGTCTCATCTGGACCTTCTGAGGAGGAACTCCACCCTGCAGCGCTCCGACACCGTCACCGTGAGTAACCATGACTACCACCACCCCATAATGTTCGGTCATGGCCTGAATCGTTGTGGGGCCCAAAGAGCACGTGAGAGACGTCCGTCTGTCAAGCCGGCTAACAATGGTTTAATCAATTCTTGACTTTTCAAATGTTGTCGGACCAAACGGCTCAATTATAACAGTGAAACAAGACATTTCGAGGGTTACGGTGAAAAGTCTTTTTGGGCTCTGGAGCATCATTTTAGGTTTTAAATACACAAACAAAGAGGCTTCAGAGCTCAGCGCTCGTCTGTGAGGCCCGGTTCATGATGACAATATGAATTAGCGTTATTAGCTTAGCTTAGCTGAGCATAAAGCCTTGAAGCAGGAGGAAACAGCTAGCATAGCTCTGTTTAGCAGTATCTGATGCAACCTCGCAGCAATCTCAGTCAAACTTTTTGCACAACTGGACAAATCTGGACAGTTTTCATCTACTTTAAAACCGGTTGCACTTTATATTCAAACTGTATTTATATTTTTATAGTTTTATTATGTCCTTTAAGTACTTTTAGTATTGTTTGTTGTTTTGCACCTACAGAGCACAGCAAGTTCCTCGTATGTGTGAACTTACTTGGCAATAAAAGCGATTCTGATTCTGACCCATACTCTGCTGCACGCTATAAGCATCCCTCCCTGCTTATTTAAAACATAGCGGAGTGTGGAGGCAGCATATATCGAGTTTGATTTTAGGAACATGTTAAGGATAATAACTCAAACCTCTCTCTCTCTCTCTGTGTCAGGTGGAGGACTCTCTCCCGTCTCTCTCCCTTCAGATCAACGTTCCCGTCCTCTCGCTCTCCCTCAGCGTGTTGTTGATGTTGGCGGCAGTTTTTCTATTTCTGGCCTTTAAACGTACGTTTAACGTTTTTGGTCGCATCATATGGAGACAATATAAAATACTGTAACTGTTGAAATATGATTGATGTTTTTATTTTCATGCTGGTAAAATTTGACACTTTGTTAAGTACAAAATAAATAAATAATATAAATAAATGATTGTCTGGGGCAGTTACATGGTGACATCTAAACATTTTGACCCTCTCCACCAAAGTTCAGACGATTTCTGTCTAAAAATGTTTTACTATATTTTACCATCCATCGCTTTAAAGTATTTTCTCAGACTCTGAGTCAGAAATCTCCACTTCAGCAGCGCTTACATACACCAAACCTTCCAGTTTTATTACTGTCTCTATTCTGAAGGTTTATTTTACGGAGGGCTTTGTTCATGTATCATTCACAGCCGACAGTTACAGAACACTTTTTTCCTAAAAACATGGATAATATGGATTTTTTAACGTCTGTGGTTGACAGTATTTTCTGATTTACCGAGTGATAAAAAGAGATTTTGAAAGTTTCCTGTGTGAAAACCTTTGACTCTTAAATATCAACGACATGAAACAAGAATTTTGAGCCTGAATTTAACAAATGCTCACATTTCTGTTCGGGTCAGGGTCCACTTCCCTCAGAACCGCCAAGTAAAGTAAGACCATTAAAAATAAGCTAAACATTTTTAACAACTGAAAATTATTAGTCTACTTTACTCTGTAATTTTGAGGTAATCGTTTCCCCGATTTTTACATTTTTTTAACATAAAGTCACTGTCAGATTGTACAGTGTCCATAATGCCTCATTTGCATATTTAAAAGTAAAATATCAGAAAACTAGCGATACAAAAAATAACTGTCTTAACGCAGGTTTAAAGATGAACTTTATCGCCCCTTGAGCTTAACAAGTCTGTAGATTTAATAACGTTTCTTCTTTAAATCTTATGTGTTTTTCTGCAGGTGGAATATACAGAAGAGCCTTGAAGACCGGCTGGTGAGTTCAACACAGGTCGCTGTTTCAGATACCAGCCTCTTGGATTTTGATGATGATGCTGATGTGATGCATTGTGGGACAGTTTAGCGAGGTCGCAGCAAAAGCTAGCTGTCCAACACAGTGAGACGGACGGGGAAACAGGGCAGAGATGAACAGGAGAAGACAAACAGTCCTCAACAATGCCGCCTGTTTTTCAGCTTGTCAAAGTCCAAGATGGCGTATTTGAGAAACAGATTTATTATCCTGCCATCAAGTTAAGACTTTCTTGGTTCAGTCTGTATTTTGATGTTATTGACTGAAAGTGAACGAGGGTGTGTATGTTGCGGGATGGTTGCCATGGTATCAGGCTACGACTAAATATAATCTTCATCTTGGATTATTCTGCAGGAGGTTTCACTAAGAAGATGATTGACGGGTAACGTGAAAAACCCTTTCGTGGCTGCAGAGGAAGTTACATATGATCTGATAAATTACCTACAGTGATGTTACTCAGTGGTTCTGTTGCATTGTGGGTAATGTAGGCTTCAGGTTTTGAAAAGGAAGAAGAACGTGTGGAATAAAAAAGGTTCATTTGTTTTCAAACCGTCCATAATGAGCCCAGAGTGTAACAGGAGAGCAGTGATGGACCAAAACCAGGCGCTTGCATCACCCACAATGCAACACCATTAGACGGTTTACATGCAGCTTCCTCTGAAGACACAAAAGGGCTTTATACTACTCCACATGTGGACAACTGGTGGAGTTACCCTTTAACTGTTGCATAAAAGTGTTTAAGTTGATTGTGATGAATAGATTAAAACCAGACGGGTCGTTTTTTAACTTGTCGCTCAGTTTTGGATGTCTTTGCTGCTGCGTACGATTAAAGGAACAGTTCACCCAAAATGTAAATCCAGTCATCATCTCTTCCCTCCATGATGATATAAAGTCAGGTGAAGTCTCTTAGTCCACAAAACATTTCTGGAGCTTCACAGTAAAACAGAGTTGCAGCGTTCTGCTGAACACCTGAAGCAGCTGGAGATGATTTAAACATCAGATGTCTCCATTCAGCTCGTCTGCTGTGATCACAGTCTGCAGACGCCCCGAGATCACAAACTGATCTGAGGAGACCAGATTTACACCCTGAGATCTTCACTGTAGCTGCCAAGCTAAAAGTGTTAGCACGCACCCCGTCTGAAGGGGGTAAAGTACGTCTTTCCAATTCAAACTGGAATTTTAAAAAACAAGTCCCCAGCTACTTCAGTGGTTAAGGAGACGTTCTCCTAAAATCTTTAGACAACATCTGACATGAAATTACAAGTTCATACCTCAAAATTTAGGGATGGAAAGATGTTTTGAATTTGAGTCAAAATATAAAAATTTGCTGCAACTCTGTTTTACTGTGAAGCTTCAGAAATGTTCTGTGAACTACGAAACTTCAGCTGACTTTCATCAGCATGGAGGGAGGAGACGATGACTGGATTCACACATTCGGGTGAACTGTTCCTTTAAACATCCAGGAAAACCTTTTGAATGAACTGTAATCTGACTGACACCGACAGACGAGAACTAACGACAGACTCTCCTCTGTAGACCTGCTGTTTGTTCAGCTTCTGTCAACTCTTCCTCTCTCTCGCAGTTTCTCCTCTGAAGAACATCCTCACATCATCTACGAGATCCGGATGAGAAGACCAGTCCAGGAGAACATCTACACTCTGGACTAGAGATGCCTCGTTCACACAAAACACGGGAGGAGCTCACATTAAACTTTACGTTTCATATCACACACGCACACACACTTGTTCACACAGCTGCATGTGTTTGGCTGGTTTGCTGTACATTTTATTCAGTGTGTGAAATATTAATGTGACAATCAGGGGGTCCTGCATGTCGGCAGCACTTCAAAAACCATCAGCCGCACATTAAAGAGGCACAATGTAGATTTAGAGAAGAAATTCAAACTCAGAATTTTAATATTTACAATAATAATGAGGCAATAACACATTTTTTTCCACAAGTGAATAAACGAGCTGTTCTCAGAGCAAAACAAGGTCCCAGAACACTGTTTGATGCTAGAAAGGTGGCAGGGTCCGCCACAGATAAACAAAGTAAAACTGTGTTGTCCTTTAAGGCCAGTTTGTTTACTCATTTTATTCAGTCATGAAAACAAAGAGAGTTCGTTTATTTAGTTTGTTGAGGCAGATAAAAAATCAGCCAATGAGGATCTTTCTCTGCTCATTAACATTTCTGCCCCAAAACTACAGACTGCTCCTTTAACACAGTTTAATGCATGTTCCCAATTTAGCAAAACCTGCAGCACAGCTTCAAGGCTCAGCATCAGAACCACTGACGTTTATAAAAGATGGACGACATGACGGTCAAACAGCAGGACTGAACTCATAACTGTGCTTTTATGAAAGATTCACAGTTTAAACACCAGCTGATCTCCAAACCTCATTTTTTAAAATCATTTTATTACTTTGTTTCTGGATTTGAGGACTTTTTTCTGCGCAATAAACGAGGACACAAGACATAAGAAACCACTGCAAGTTTGCATTTCTACAGAGAATAATTAGCTTACACTCGAGACCCCCTGAAGCTCTCCTGTATTTCGCACACTGATTTAATTCCTGCAGCTGTGTGTGTGTGTGTGTGTGTGTGTGTGTGTGTGTGTGTGTGTGTGTGTGTGTGTGCATGCGCTGCGATGCTTTCTGAGCAGGACTCTGCTGCTGTAGTTTGTTTTTTTTCTTTGTGTTTCCAGTGGTTATAACTCTTCTTTATAACAAGCTGAATAAAAAACAATCAAAATGCAGATGACTGTGTCAGGTCATTCCAGCGTTATTTAAATACGTCTACTGGTCGGGGAGTGATTCATTTAATTCGTTTACATTTATTTCTGTGCATTTGATGAATATAGTCTGTCACATCATCAGACTGATGTTCAGAAACAGATGTGCCCGAGACCTGAGTCCACTCCATCCACCGAAAACAAGTCTCTCTTTGTGAAGCCTCGTTTGCACGAACCTCCCACCTGTTTGTTCCTCTCTGCCCACCTGAGCACCACAATACCAGACTGACAAAGCTCTGAAGCTCTCCACCACAGAAACAAGATTCAGGCCATTAATAGGCTGTTTCACGTTTGGTATTAACATCCGTCCTTGTTGGGACCTCATCCACATATTGCAAACAGAGAGGCCTGTGAGGAAAACCAGAAGCCTCAAGGCCGTCTCAAACTAGCAGGACTGTAGAACAAAGGAACTGAGCCAACAGCCAAAAGTTGTCGCAACCAATATGACCTCCGGCAAAAAACGACCATGACGTCACTCAGGGCGTAAATGCCGCAGAGCCCCGATGCCTGGCGCATTTCCAAGGTAATGCGATGCTGTGAAGAAGCTCCGGCTTTTATTCAGGGTGTGTTTTTGTAAACGTTTGAATTTGCTTGGACCTCGGCTACAGCTCCTAACTCGCTGGACGAGATGGACTGATTTTATTTCCCTTTTAGTTAGAATATTCTTTGTTACTTTTTTTCCCGGATCCACAGAGAAACACTGCACAACCCAGTCGTTCCTCACCACCTCCACACAACTCAGACCATAAACACGTCAAGCTGACGTTACCTGAACCAGAGACAATAAATGCTAAAATGCTACAAGCTAAACCTCGGCCATGATTGGCTGACTGGACGTATGTTCAAAAAACAGTGAGTTGACAGTAGAGGAAGTGAACTGATCAAGTCAAGGTGATTAAGCGCTCTAGTTTTAGCTTCAGGATGATTTGTGAATGTGATTCATGAGGCTCCATAATTGAAAAAACGCCTACATCTTTACAGTTTTTAAACATGTTTTCGGTTTCATCACAGAGTCAATGAACATTTTAACTCATCGTAGAGGACAGTTATGATCATCATTGACAATAAAGTAAATTGATATGACGTCTGAAGGTGGAGCTCAGTGCCAGCTCCTCGTCCTGGACGGTTGTTTCTGGTCGAGCTGGAAGAAACACTGAAACATGTAGAGATCAGAGTCATCAGCTCATGGAGACTTACCTCAGCTTGTACAGAGCATGCAGATGTGTATGTGAGGATGATGATGGTGGACGTCTCACCTGTTAGACACAGCGGGTCCTGAAGGACAGGTATTTGTAGGTGTGTGGACAGGGGTCTCCTCCCATCACTGCATTGGTTGCATGGACGTAACACACTGTCTTATTGTTACACCTGAAGGAGAAGACTGATGCTGTTATTCTGCAGCATTTTCCTTCCACAACCAAAGATTTTAACGATCTTTGTCAACATAAATACAGCAGGGTCCAACAGCCTGACAACATTAGTTGAAATACTAAATAATCGTCCATGAATGTTTTTGGGGTCTCCTCCTTTTGCTGTCCTGACAGCATGCAGACAAGCTAGCATGGACTCCACAAGTTAGATCATGCTGAGTCAGCAGGTTTTACACTGACAGTCTTCCACAGAGCCTCTTGAATGGATTCATCAGAATCAATTTCAGACCTCCACTGTGAAATTCTGGTATTTCTTAGCCCACCTCAAGCGTTTGGCCTCGTTTCCTCTCCTGAGAAGTTGTTTAGAAACTACCACTGTCGAGCTTGTCTGCTACAGACAGCAAGCATGCTAACGCCTTTAGCTTCGCAGCTACAGTGAAGATTTCAGCTAAATAAACGTCTTTTCAGATCAGTTTGTGATCTCAGGGCTTCTGCAGACTGTGATTACAGCAGACCAGCTGAATGGAGACATCTGATGTTTTTTTGGCTGTTTTTCCGTTTTAAAACAAGGATGGCACCACCATCCCCTCCCCCGCAGGATGTGAAAGGTGCCAAATAATCATATAATGTGAATGTGATATGACACGTTTGGTACAAATGTCCACTGTACTGTGCTTTGCAGGAACAATAACTGCTAACATTATATCTTGGCGACAGGGCTGCAGATGTTTGACCTGTAAAAAGAGTAAATTCAGTTAGTGATGTCTTACCGATTGCCCAGGGTCTTAGTGACGTCATGCCTGCAGTTAGTGTCTTGTACTCCCCCGTACAGCCTGGAGCACAGTTCAGTGTAGCTAGAATATCTTACTTACCCACCTTTGTTATGTCAACTAACAGCAGTAACCCTTCTCATGGTTGGAAACATGTGTTTCTGAAGAAAACATAAGTGATGAAAATAAAAACTAGAAAACACATTTAAGGTTTAATTAACTGACTTGGGGGCGCAAAGCATGAAGCATAAAGCTAGCAAAGAAGCTATGTTATGAGTTATGACGCTCAAGTCTCCAGTGTAATTAAGGATACATTTGGGAGATATTTGATCATTCAGGGATCTCTGCTTTTAGTAAATTTGAAGTTGAGAAACATTTACAGCCCAAATACAGACAAACCCAGCTCTTTTACAAACTTATTTCTAGCACTTGCCTTCCCAGGACAGTTTATGATTGCAGGGGACTGGAGCTGTACACTGGACCCGGTGAGGACAGATCCACAGGTGCTGACCAAACTCATAATAGAAGTAGACCAACTGTTCACAATTGTACTAGCAGCCAGTAGCAGCTAAAGTATAGGACTTAGTCACTACATTTACATTAAGAAAGAAGTAAGTTTCTTATATAATAAGATTTTTGCTGATTCCACTAAATTCCTCTATGACGAGATATTCAGATGATTCTCAGAGAGTCAAAAGTCATAACCGCCTGTCTGTAGAGCAATAACACAACATGTTGGTCTTTTTCCTAAAGTTGGTCCTTCGGTATCACAGAGTGAGTGTGTGTCGGGGTGAAATGCTTTTCTTCTTTTTTTTTCCTTTTGTGTGTTTTCAAACAAAAACTTTAGGTTTGCCTCGTGGCGACGTCAGACGTCAGTAACGTAAACACAAATGTGACTCATGTTGTTCTTACCTGAAGCTACGAGTCCGACGGCCAGCACTGAAACACACAGAGACATTGTATTATGAGCTTTAACGCAATTTAATAACACGTTTAACGAATGTGACGCTTATTCAACAGTCCTATAACTACACACTCAGATCAACACACAGGTCAAAGAAAAAATGGTTCAACATAGATAACACAGATTCGATTATTGTCGGGAAATTCACTTTGTCTCCGTCTCTTGTCATCGTTTTAATACAACCTTAAAATTAAGCTTGACAAAAGATTAGTCGATTCATTGATAACTTAAGTGTCTCAGTCATTTATGAAGCAAAAATGTCCCTTATAATGTCCCCGGAGCTCTGGGACATTTTCTGTTGTTGCTGACATTTTTAGATGTTAAACAATTGATTGAATAATGATGAAACTCATCAGCAGATTCATTAATGACAAATAATTGTCAATTGCAGCTCTGAAAGAAAAACTGTTGAACACAAATGTTGAAATCCTTAAATTCAGTTGAGATCTGTGGTAACACTTGAACCAAACTTCATGAAAATAGTTTTAAAAATAAGAACTCTGGTTCTAGATCATTGAGCCTGATGTGAGCACATCAGTGAAGTCCTAAAAACACTAATATCTTAAATGGAGTTCTGAATGTAAAGTTCTAACCAAAGATACAAGTTTCCGTCCTGTTTTTAATATTTCATTCGGTAACACTTAATTTTACAGGACAAATGTCATAGTTAGCATGTGGCAGACCAAGTAACATATTTGAAATTATGAACAAATGACCACAACAAAGACTCTCAAAGTGTGGGGGCAGAGCGGGGTGAATCCTCTGCCTGAAGATATTAACTTTAAAAAGTAAATAATGGTGTTTACTGATCCAATAGACTGTAAAATATACCAACTTAAAACCTCTCAACTCTTGGCTTTCTCCTTAAAGGAGCCGTGTACAGGTGCATCTCAAACAATTTGAATATCATGGAAAATGTGATGTGAAGAAGTGAAATATTTCAAGCCTTTGTTTTTGTTATCATTTTGATGATTACAGCTCATGAAAATCAAAAACCCAGTATCTCAGAATATTATGATATTACAAAAGACCAATCAACAAAAGGATTTATAATTCAGGAATGTCGACTTTCTGTTTAAAAAAAAAATCTCATTCTATGACACAAGTTCAATACAACAAGTCACATTCAACACAAAGTCTTTCTATCATGTTGGGTGAAAGTCAATCAATTTCATAACTTTGAATTCATTCTATAATATTAGGTTCTATTAAATTTGGGCTTCAGTCATTAATTATCTCAGTAATGGAGTATTCCCCTGATTATTCAGGCAATTCATTGAGTGATCAGATAAGAAATATTGGCTGCTCAACTTTTTTTTTCATTAAATTACTTTTGCTTTATTCAAGAGCAATAATATTACACAAAAGGGAAAACATGATAATAACATGAGTGAATCATTGACTGCTGAAAACTCATCTCACTGAGACACGATTCATCGCCACCGCATTGATTTACATTCTTAACTGGCCATTACAGAAAGCTATAACTAATGCGTTATCTATCAGCCCTGATCTGAATGAGCTTCACATTGAATTTATTAGTAATAAACATTCTCGTTTGGAATAATCTGTGTACTTCTAATGCTTAAAGTTGCTGTTAAATTAATAATTGTGGTTGAAGTAGCCTTTTGTTAAATTTTGTAATTCTGGTGCTCACTTGCGGCGTTTTTAGGATTTCAAAATGCAAAAGAAAATTATTCTTTGTCACAAAACTTGGAAGTGTTTTAATACAAAATGAGGCTAATCTTGCTAGTCAAATTAAAAAGGCTTTTCCCCTGGGTGTGATTGATGTACTGCCGGTTAATGTGTGTTTTGTGGAAGTTGAAATTCAGGTATGAGGGCAGTTGACTGCCAACACTGTTGGGGTCGTACTCCCAGGACTCCATATACTTAGAAAATGTGGTGCAATCTGGCTGAAGGTACTAATTTTTCTCTAACGAACACACTGAAATGCATTAAGACACCTTTGCAAACAGAGTTTCATATTGTGGAGGTTGGATTAATTGGCTTAAGACTGCTGATATAAAGGTCAAGGGTCAACGCCTGCAGATCATGCATATTTAATAATAAAAGCTCCGTTAATCTGGGTGTTTGACTTGTGTGCAGAGTTTGAGATCATGAAGAAAAGTCGGTAAACTGGCCTCAAATACAAAAACATGTCTAGGATTTGTGGCTGTAGATTGAAAAGTAATGCTTTAATTCAGGCATTGATCTTATCCAACATCCAGCAGTTTGTGTATTTGTAAGAGGTGGTCAAAAGGAAAATTTAACGAAAAGGTAAATTAAGTAAATATCTTAATATGTCAACATGAAAGAAGTATATCCCCCAGAGGACCACAGTGTGGACTGTCGCTGTAGAAGGTCCATTCACCTTGGAGCAGAGCCATTGAACCTCCACCTGCCTGTGGTATCCTGGAAATATCTCCATACTGATCTCATATTACTGAAAAAGCAGCTTGATCAGTTTTTCTTTCCTGGAATAAATAGTTTGCTACTTATTTCCCTCTGTACTGCTGTGTTACCTGTGAATTTCTCCCAAAGAGGATCAATAAAGGAACATTTTATGTTATGTAAATCCTGGAGCACCCACTTGTGGACAAAGACGAGACTTCATCACAGCCCCGGCTACAGCTGAGCTGCCTTACTACAGTCAGGAGGAAAATACACACAAGAAAGCTTCAAGTCCGGCTTCTGACCCTCGAAATATTAAGTATGAATGAATATTTGAGCAAATCTACTAAAACTAACTAATTGTGTGCTGAATCTGAATAAATGAATCACATTTTCCATGATATTGTAATTGTTTGAGATGCACCTGTACACGGCTCCTTTAAGGAGAAAGCCAAGAGTTGGGAGGTTTAAAGTTGGTATATTTTACAGTCTATTGGATCAGTAAACACCGTTGTTTACTTTTTAAAGTTAATATCTTCAGGCAGAGGATTCACCCAGCTCCGCCCCCACACTTTGTAAAGTGTTCTCACTCAAACAGTCCGTACAGTATATAAATCGATCGAAAGCTTGCTGCTGTCTGACCAGCTGAGAACCTCGGCGAACACCATGACGAGCACCACAGCGAGCTGCCTGCAGAGCTGCTGACATGGTGTCACTCAAGCTCACTCTGCTGGCCTGTGAGTACTCTGACTTGTTCACCTGCAGCATTTACTGGACATGTGTCTGCAGAAATTACTGCATATTTCTGTTTCTTTCAAATTAACAGTAAGACTTCATAAAAATAGTTTTAAAAATCATTATTCTGGTTCCAGATAATTAAGCCTGAAGAGAGCACATCAGCAAAGTCCTAAAATCACTGATTTCTTAAATGGAGTTCTGAATGTAAAGTCAGATTAGAGTTTCCCTCCTGTTCTTAAATAATCGTTTTAATAACAATATTATTTTTTCCATTTAGCAGTTAATAAATTGCTGGAAAATTGCTTAGGTTTCTGCTGAGCTTCTGAAGATCACGACATTTTAACTGTTAGACAGAAAGTAGTGAGAACTTTCCTGGAAATGTATAAAAGAAGTCACCAGATATTCATTAGATTCATTCATTATATTCATTACCTGCTTATTAGAAAAAAGTATTGTTATTAAATCATGTTAGGGTCATTTTCAATACATTTTGAGGTTATTGTTGTGGTCATTTGTTCATAATTTCAAATATGTTACTTGGTCTGCCACCTGCTAACTATGACCTTTGTCCTGTAAAATTAAGTGTTACCGAATGAAATATTAAAAACAGGACGGAAACTTGTATCTTTGGTTAGAACTTTACATTCAGAACTCCATTTAAGAAATTAGTGTTTTAGGACTTCACTGATGTGCTCACATCAGGCTCAATGATCTAGAACCAGAGTTCTTATTTTTAAAACTATTTTCATGAAGTTTGGTTCAAGTGTTACCACAGATCTCAACTGAATTTAAGGATTTCAACATTTGTGTTCAACAGTTTTTCTTTCAGAGCTGCAATTGACAATTATTTGTCATTAATGAATCTGCTGATGAGTTTCATCATTATTCAATCAATTGTTTAACATCTAAAAATGTCAGCAACAACAGAAAATGTCCCAGAGCTCCGGGGACATTATAAGGGACATTTTTGCTTCATAAATGACTGAGACACTTAAGTTATCAATGAATCGACTAATCTTTTGTCAAGCTTAATTTTAAGGTTGTATTAAAACGATGACAAGAGACGGAGACAAAGTGAATTTCCCGACAATAATCGAATCTGTGTTATCTATGTTGAACCATTTTTTCTTTGACCTGTGTGTTGATCTGAGTGTGTAGTTATAGGACTGTTGAATAAGCGTCACATTCGTTAAACGTGTTATTAAATTGCGTTAAAGCTCATAATACAATGTCTCTGTGTGTTTCAGTGCTGGCCGTCGGACTCGTAGCTTCAGGTAAGAACAACATGAGTCACATTTGTGTTTACGTTACTGACGTCTGACGTCGCCACGAGGCAAACCTAAAGTTTTTGTTTGAAAACACACAAAAGGAAAAAAAAAGAAGAAAAGCATTTCACCCCGACACACACTCACTCTGTGATACCGAAGGACCAACTATAGGAAAAAGACCAACATGTTGTGTTATTGCTCTACAGACAGGCGGTTATGACTTTTGACTCTCTGAGAATCATCTGAATATCTTGTCATAGAGGAATTTAGTGGAATCAGCAAAAATCTTATTACATAAGAAACTTACTTCTTTCTTAATGTAAATGTAGTGACTAAGTCCTGTACTTTAGCTGCTACTGGCTGCTAGTAAAATTGTGAACATTGTTCTACTTCTATTATGAGTTTGGTCAGCACCTGTAGATCTGTCCTCACCGGGTCCAGTGTACAGCTCCAGTCCCCTGAAATTATAAACTGTCCTGGGAAGGCAAGTGCTAGAAATAAGTTTGTAAAAGAGCTGGGTTTGTCTGTATTTGGGCTGTAAGTGTTTATCAACTTCAAATTTACTAAAAGCAGAGATCCCTGAATGATCAAATATCTCCCAAATGTATCCTTAATTACACTGGAGACTTGAGCGTCATAACTCATAACATAGCTTCTTTGCTAGCTTTATGCTTCATGCTTTGCGCCCCCAAGTCAGTTAATTAAACCTAAAATGTGTTTTCTAGTTTTTATTTTCATCACTTATGTTTTCTTCAGAAACATATGTTTCCAACCATGAGAAGGGTTACTGCTGTTAGTTGACATAACAAAGGTGGGTAAGTAAGATATTCTAGCTACACTGAACTGTAGAGGAAGTATTTCAAGCTTTGGATTTACATTTACGAAATTGAAAAGTGTTTTCATCTGGTTCTGCTCAAGTATTTCCTGAATATCATTCAGCTGGTGTTGAGTAAAGTAAATACATATTGTTTAAAAAGTAAACAATATCATTCAGCTGGGGTCCGTTTCACAAAGCAGGTTTAGTGAAAACTCTGAGTCTGTTAACCCAGAAATGAGGGAAACTCTGAGTTTTCCGTTTCACAAAGGGAGGTAACTCAAACCAGAGAAGGAGGGGTAACTCCAGCCTGTTTCACAGAGAGAGAGGTAACTTAAGCTCTCGGTCAGTTACCATGGTAACATACTCTATGAACCTAACCTGGTCGGGACCAGGTTTTTCTCAACAAACCTCGAGTTTCTCTCTGTCTCCGCCTCTTTCAGCCACACACGGTATTTGATTTCCTCATTCATTCAGTCAGCAGGCGAGTTTTGGCGTAATATAGTTCTGCCGTCTGTTTTTTGAGAAAATCATTGCAAAAATCAGTCAGTCGGCGACATTAAAAGTTATATTAGGTGGCGACTATTTTCAGTACCATGGCATGTCCTTTTGATAATGATCCCGTGGATGAAGGTGCAGCATTACTGCGCAGAGAATTAAATATTCGTCGGGAGATGATCATCAGACCACTATATTTCAATATTTTGAACGGTACCGTTTCACCTCACAGTCCATCATTTACATACACAACCTAATCCGTCCTTACATTTCCAACATTACCAACCGAAGTCATGCTCTCACATCCCAGCAGATATTGGCCGCGTTTCCCAGATTCGATCGTTCTTAAGGACTTAAGAAGGCTCTTAAGAAGGGTTCGGCTAAGAAGGAGCGCTAAGATACGGGTGTTTCCCAGATGCGTTCTTAACTGCCTTCTTAGGAGAACCTTAAGATCAAGCCAAAGAAGCTTCTTAAGAAGCTCTTAGTGGGAGCTGTCCACCGCGCTGCTGCTGTGCTGAATCAATCGATGCCAGGCAAATCGATCACCCACCTCTTTATCAGCACATAAGTGTGTGTGTGTGTGTGTGTGTGTGTGTGTGTGTGTGTGTGTGTGTGTGCGCGCTGTCATACCGGGCTGTCCAGGCAAAGAGATCCAACGGCCGGATCTCCGCACGGGGCAGCCGGTACTTTGCCTGGACAGCCCGGTCTGACAGCACGTCCAGTGGGGAGAAGTGCTGACGCACGTATGCATTTATGTAAACCGTCTGGCTTCACGCACGGCGACGCTGTTGGTTCGCAGGGAGAATGTGCTGTATTGCAGCCGTGGTTTCTCACACGCGCGGACTTTGGCAACGCAGAGTAGCAGGTGATATCTTGATATCTGTGAAATGCCACAGGGTTGTTTTTTTATGTGTAGTACTATAAACTCATATATGCAGATGTTGCGGAAAACTTAAACGTGTAATTCAATAAAAAGGTTTTTTTTCATATACCATTTTCTTATTTTTTTTTCTTGCGCCAGTGGCCCGCAGCTATGAGCGCATTTCAACATTGAGCATTGTTTTATTATTTCGCAAAGTGGAGGATGTAAATTTCCCTGACGCGCTTGATCACTGAGCATTCGGTCGCTAAGAAGGCTGTTAAGAGTGGGTCAGCTCGATCTTACATTTCCTTCTTAGCGAAAGATCTTCTTAAGCTAAGAGCGACTCTGGGAAACACATCCTTCTTTCACAGCGTTCTTAAGAGCGCTCCTAAGAAGATCTTAGCACTTAAGAGCTTCTTAACGAATCTGGGAAACGCAGCCATTGTGTGTTGCGCTGCGTTTTTTTGCAAATGGGAGTTTTTTATACAACGTCGGAGATGCAGAGCACTTTACAAAAGTAAAAAAAAGTCATGAAAGGGAAATAAATATTTTTATGAATAGGCTTAAAATATATAGATAGTTCGAGGCATATTACATTTTATAAAAGCACTTGTGTCTTGGGGGGTGAGCTCAGAGGATGAGCTCAGCCACTGGCCTTCCTAAACTCTGGCTCAGGCCCAGCTCCTCTGCCTCTGTTAGAGGTGGCGGTGCTGGGCCACCACCCGTTTTACAGGCATCTGCTTTCTTTCCGTTGGCCGAGTAGAAGTCTGTGTTAGTTTAAATAGGCTTAATTATTTAACAGAACATGATATAGATGAGAAGACATTTATGTGTGTGAAAACAGCATTATGTTGGGGATAAAACAACTGTACAGTCAAACAGCCACTTTAAATTTACTGTACAATGTAAAACATGATCAAAATGAGGTCCCCCCATGAGATTATGCTGAGGTCTAGCCTGTTTGAACAATGTTTTTATGTTTCATCTTAAGCTGCTTACACTTCCTTCTAAAAACGTGCTCAAACTCACCGTATGGGCGCATTAATAAAAAAAAACGTAGCCCTCCTCTTCCTCGTTGCCATGGTGACTCGTCGAATCGGGGCTCCATTGATGCTGTCTTTTTATACCTGTGGTGCACGCGCTTAACTCCAGGTGAAACTACTCCGAGTTGATCAAACTAACTCAAATCAGCTGTTCTGGAAACGAAAACTCAGAGTTTCTATCTCAGAGTAGATCAACTCAGAGTTCAAGGTTAGACTCAGAGTTTGTTGAACCTGCTTTGTGAAACGGACCCCTGGTGTTGAGTGAGGTAAATACATATTTTTAAAAAGTAACCACCATAACAATGTCACTGATCTCGATGCTGCTGTTCAACACGAGGGAGAAAAATCTACTGGCAGTGGGAGACGAGTCAATCGTCTAATTTAGTGAGTTTACCCAAATATAAAAAACCTGCGTACCTGCAGTAATTTTGGTGTAAAAATGGGAATACGTTTTGAAATGCCTCACCACTTTCTGCAGTGATTGCAAAACTTCAATTTTTAGGGAAGTACCAGAGATTTCAGAAGATCTTTCCAGGTATCCCATGAATACAAAAGAGCCAGATCATTAAATGAACTGGAATAGAGGAAACATTTGATGAATATTGCTGTTTGTCCTTCTAAATGCATTGTGCTATGATGTTGCTTCAGACTCATGGTCAGAAGACCTGGAAGACAGAGGCATCGGAGAATCTAAGAGTGGAGTTTCAGAAAAGGACAAAGATGACCGCTCACCAAGTGAAGAAAGCGACAGGCGTGACAGGTCAGACAACATTTAAGGACACAGATAGTGTCTCCCTTTTGTCTCTTCATTTTCTTTCTGTCTCACTGTCCTTCGGTCAACATCCACGTCTGCACATTTGGTGTACTAATTCCACAATGGAGCAGCTTTTAGTTAATGCCTGTTTCCACCAAAGACATCTGAAAGAGCTATGGTGTTGCTTTCTCATTGCTTCCCGTCTCTTTATGCAGTCACAACCTCAAAAGGAGCACTGACTTCCTCCTTTCAGCTGCAGAGGTCATTGCCACATAGAGTTGTGTAGGGATGACATGTTTTGTATCTAACTGAAGTCATCATCGTCCTGGTTCCCTCTGTGGGATTATTGAATTGGATTTTGGATTATTGCAGAAAATAATCTGTGTGTCAATCACAGGTTTATGATACTTCCAGGTTCTGTTCAGCAGATAATCTCTACAGATGAACTCCACTCTGTGATGTTTGAAGCGTAAATTAAATGTGTAGCAGTAAAAAGCTAATGTTAGGCTACAAACAGACGACATCACGGTCACATGACTTAAACGTCACCACCACTAAGTGTCTTACTACACAATTACTGTACAGGTTTTCTATAAACTGATCAATGTACAAGTTGTAAAGTCAGACGTAGGATAGTTTGTAACTACAGTTAACCTGTAAAGACGGACTAGTGAGAAGATGAGTCTCCGTGTTCGCTGTGAGGACGTTTAATGTCCCCGAAAACCTCTGTAGTCTCATTTAGACACTTGTTGGCAACTGCTAACCGTTTTTAACACATAGCAGAGCTTTATAATTAAACTGTGGACATTTAATGATGAATTTTTATCTGTAAATATGTTCAGCCTGTGGTAACCACGCACCTTATTTCACACATTTAACTAAAAACACATTCAACAAACTCACAGACTTTGTGGTAAGGTAACAGGAAGTGCTAACATGCTAACCGATTCACAGGTTATATGAGTCCGTACTACAACCACTCTATACGAGGTGGATACACGAAAAAAATGTCTGAAAAGTATACAGGACCGAGTCCACGGAGTGATTCAAACACCAATACAAGGATTTTTAAATCTATTAACTAGCGTTGAGCTAACTCTTGAGTGTGGATAGCTCCGATATGTTTATCAAAGAAGTGTAAGTAATTCATGAAGTTGGATTATTGGACTGACTACTGTTATGAATCTAAACATGGCCATGAAACTGCTTCATGATCTTGACGAATAACTGATCCTCTGTCTCCCATTCTAGACTGGGAAAAACACCACACGTCATAAAACCCTCACCAGTGGTAAAAAGACGACATCATATCCCAACAAGATGTGGTAAAACACCAAGATGTCGTAAAATACGAGGTCATGCCAAAGGAAAAGCTCTAACCAAAACAAGATGTGGTAAAACACCAAGATGTCGTAAAATACGAGGTCATGCCAAAGGAAAAGCTCTAACCAAAACAAGATGTGGTAAAACACCAAGATGTCGTAAAATACGAGGTCATGCCAAAGGAAAAGCTCTAACCAAAACAAGATGTGGTAAAACACCAAGATGTCGTAAAATACGAGGTCATGCCAAAGGAAAAGCTCTAACCAAAACAAGATGTGGTAAAACACCAAGATGTCGTAAAATACGAGGTCATGCCAAAGGAAAAGCTCTAACCAAAACAAGATGTGGTAAAACACCAAGATGTCGTAAAATACGAGGTCATGCCAAAGGAAAAGCTCTTACGAAAACAAGATGTGGTAAAACACCAAGATGTCGTAAAATACGAGGTCATGCCAAAGGAAAAGCTCTAACCAAAACAAGATGTGGTAAAACACCAAGATGTCGTAAAATACGAGGTCATGCCAAAGGAAAAGCTCTAACCAAAACAAGATGTGGTAAAACACCAAGATGTCGTAAAATACGAGGTCATGCCAAAGGAAAAGCTCTAACCAAAACAAGATGTGGTAAAACACCAAGATGTCGTAAAATACGAGGTCATGCCAAAGGAAAAGCTCTAACCAAAACAAGATGTGGTAAAACACCAAGATGTCGTAAAATACGAGGTCATGCCAAAGGAAAAGCTCTAACCAAAACAAGATGTGGTAAAACACCAAGATGTCGTAAAATACGAGGTCATGCCAAAGGAAAAGCTCTAACCAAAACAAGATGTGGTAAAACACCAAGATGTCGTAAAATACGAGGTCATGCCAAAGGAAAAGCTCTAACCAAAACAAGATGTGGTAAAACACCAAGATGTCGTAAAATACGAGGTCATGCCAAAGGAAAAGCTCTAACCAAAACAAGATGTGGTAAAACACCAAGATGTCGTAAAATACGAGGTCATGCCAAAGGAAAAGCTCTAACCAAAACAAGATGTGGTAAAACACCAAGATGTCGTAAAATACGAGGTCATGCCAAAGGAAAAGCTCTAACCAAAACAAGATGTGGTAAAACACCAAGATGTCGTAAAATACGAGGTCATGCCAAAGGAAAAGCTCTAACCAAAACAAGATGTGGTAAAACACCAAGATGTCGTAAAATACGAGGTCATGCCAAAGGAAAAGCTCTAACCAAAACAAGATGTGGTAAAACACCAAGATGTCGTAAAATACGAGGTCATGCCAAAGGAAAAGCTCTAACCAAAACAAGATGTGGTAAAACACCAAGATGTCGTAAAATACGAGGTCATGCCAAAGGAAAAGCTCTAACCAAAACAAGATGTGGTAAAACACCAAGATGTCGTAAAATACGAGGTCATGCCAAAGGAAAATCTCTAACCAAAACAAGATGTGGTAAAACACCAAGATGTCGTAAAATACGAGGTCATGCCAAAGGAAAATCTCTAACCAAAACAAGATGTGGTAAAACACCAAGATGTCGTAAAATACGAGGTCATGCCAAAGGAAAAGCTCTAACCAAAACAAGATGTGGTAAAACACCAAGATGTCGTAAAATACGAGTTTGTGTCAAAGGAAAAGCTCTAACCAAAACAAGATGTGGTAAAACACCAAGATGTCGTAAAAGACGAGTTTGTGTCAAAGGAAAAGCTCTAACCAAAACAAGATGTGGTAAAACACCAAGATATGGTAAAATCAAACCAGCACCTCCAGGAAAAAGGCCACCAACCGCTGTCATCGGCTGGAGGATCAACTGGAGGTGGACGATCTACGAGACACAATGGTTTATCTTCAGCTACGTACCAAGGTGTCCCTGGATCGGAAGATCAGCATTTCCATTAGGATTTCCCTTTTTCCGCAACCCGTTTCCTCCCCAGAACACACGTTCCTCCATGTTTCAGGGTGTGATCTGCGAAGGGAAAGTTGGGCAACTTCAATGCCGTGAGTCTCACACACATACATCATGTTTTCTTTCTCCGTGTCTGTCTTACGGCACATTCAGACCAAACGCAAGGCAAATTATTCACGGGTCTACATTACAAACAAGTCAACGAAAAGACGCAAACAGATTCAAGTTTGCTCTCATTTGCGTACGCTGAAAAAATTGAACTCAAGCAAGATTTTTCGCGTTACGCTGTGGTGCGAAAGCCTATCAGCGCTGACGTTCACACTGACACCATGACGTTAACGGTGCTGATGTCCATATGTTCTTGAAAAGCAATGGAGGAGAAGATAATAATCCCTAACCATGGCTGTTTGCAAAAACTCAGAGCTGTACGATACCAGGAAGTCAAACTACCTGGTAAGTCATGGAAATATGTCTCAGCAAAGCATAGCCCTGATCTACCCAGACTCAGGGATTCAGGAAACAAACATATTAAAATCTGGCTGATTTCAGGATCCTTTTGATCCATTTATTGTAGTCAGAAATATCTTTGTTTCGTTTAGACAGATTGATTCAGTCTACGTTTACTTGCTGGTCACAGTTATCGTTTATTGATTAGACTCTGCCACTCAGTGGAGACAGATGGACAGGCACTCTGCAGCTGATGAACTGGCCACCGGTCAGTCTCAGGTAAAGCTGGAAGGGTCATCAAGATGCTTGAATTCAAGCAGCAGGCTGCCGCGCGTGTAACACAAATAAAATGTAATAATCCTGCAATTAAGCTGGCTTCTGTAACGTGAAGTTGCGTTTGGTCTGAACTCACCATTAGTTTGATTCAATGCCACTCTTCTGTTTCTCTCTTAAGCTTTTGGGAAGACATTAAAGATAGAGTCAGCGGTCTACGGTCGTCAGAAAAAACACATGTGCTCCAGGCCGTACAGGGGAGTACAAAACACTAACTGCAGGCGTGACGTCACTAAGACCCTGGGCAATCGGTAAGACATCACTAACTGAATTAACTCTTTTTACAGGTCAAACATCTGCAGCCCTGTCGCCAAGATATAATGTTAGCAGTTATTGTTCCTGCAAAGCACAGTACAGTGGACATTTGTACCAAACGTGTCATATCACATTCACATTATATGATTATTTGGCAACTTTCACATCCTGCGGGGGAGGGGATGGTGGTGCCATCCTTGTTTTAAAACGGAAAAACAGCCAAAAAAACATCAGATGTCTCCATTCAGCTGGTCTGCTGTAATAACAGTCTGCAGAAGCCCTGAGATCACAAACTGATCTGAAAAGACGTTTATTTAGCTGAAATCTTCACTGTAGCTGCGAAGCTAAAGGCGTTAGCATGCTTGCTGTCTGTAGCAGACAAGCTCGACAGTGGTAGTTTCTAAACAACTTCTCAGGAGAGGAAACGAGGCCAAACGCTTGAGGTGGGCTAAGAAATACCAGAATTTCACAGTGGAGGTCTGAAATTGATTCTGATGAATCCATTCAAGAGGCTTTGTGGAAGACTGTCAGTGTAAAACCTGCTGACTCAGCATGATCTAACTTGTGGAGTCCATGCTAGCTTGTCTGCATGCTGTCAGGACAGCAAAAGGAGGAGACCCCAAAAACATTCATGGACGATTATTTAGTATTTCAACTAATGTTGTCAGGCTGTTGGACCCTGCTGTATTTATGTTGACAAAGATCGTTAAAATCTTTGGTTGTGGAAGGAAAATGCTGCAGAATAACAGCATCAGTCTTCTCCTTCAGGTGTAACAATAAGACAGAGTGTTACGTCCATGCAACCAATGCAGTGATGGGAGGAGACCCCTGTCCACACACCTACAAATACCTGTCCTTCAGGACCCGCTGTGTCTAACAGGTGAGACGTCCACCATCATCATCCTCACATTTACATCTGCATGTTCTGTACAAGCTGAGGTAAGTCTCCATGAGCTGATGACTCTGATCTCTACATGTTTCGGTATTTCTTCCAGCTCGACCAGAAACAACCGACCAGGACGAGGAGCTGGCACTGAGCTCCACCTTCAGACGTCATATCAATTTACTTTATTGTCAATGATGATCATAACTGTCCTCTACGATGAGTTAAAATGTTCATTGACTCTGTGATGAAACAGAAAACATGTTTAAAAACTGTAAAGATGTAGGCGTTTACTGCTGATATGTTATAATATCATATCATATCAAATAAAGCAGTGAATCTGTGAGCTGGAGTCATTTTTTCAATTATGGAGCCTCATGAATCACATTCACAAATCATCCTAAAGCTAAAACAGGAGCGCTTAATCTCCTTGACTTGATTAGTTCACTTCCTCTACTGTCAACTCACTGTTTTTTGAACATACGTCCAGTCAGCCAATCATGGCCGAGGTTTAGCTTGTAGCATGTTAAAGACACGTGTTATTAGTGACGTTACGATTCGTTCAATATGAACTAATCTTTTTTATGACTTGGGAGTAATGAGTCGTCTCAGTGAGTGATTCGTTCATTTTCATGCAGTACCTTCTCTCGCCACATGGCAGCTGCATAAGCTCATTCAGGAGGACAGGAAACCAAAATGATTCGTTCATGACTCACTCAACTGTGCGTCCGTCCTCAGGTCCTCGTTCATTTGTCACGTGACAGCCAGGACGCTCAGGCTGTGTGACGAGCAGTAAGCACAACCGTTCGTTCATAGGCCTACAGATCGTTCATACAGATCGTTTGTTCAGACGGACCAAGGTACGTTCTATCAGTCTGTTTTCTGGGAATTATTGACACAAGCAGAACCCATAAACGAGCCGCTTTTTCGTTTTTGGGCAAAAACGGCTCCTTTTCTTGTTTTTTGGTTCTCACTTACAAAACAAATTTACCACTCAATATTTTGTTTCCGTTGGTGGGCGGGTCCTCTGATTGGCTAGTGTGCTTCCTTGCCCTGTGCTCTTCAAAATAAAAGTTCTTCCGTTTGATGATGTCGACAAAAATATTGCTGTATTATAGACACTAGCAGACACAGAGGTCCCCAACACCCACAGTCAAGACTGACCCGGCTTCAAATAAAAATAATAGTGTTCATAATCATTTGAAAATGACAACGTATGAAGTTTTGATGACTTCAGTGCAGTTGATGTTTAGGCAGAAGGTGGCGCAGTTGAAGAAGAGTAGACCTCAGGGCTTTACGACTAACTAACTGTATCACGAAGGTGGTCATTGTCCAGCTCTGAGCTCTGTGCGCGTTCACATCAAAGGAGCTGCGATCGCGGGCTGCTGAGCGCTGAGGAACAGGAGTGATCACAACCAAATATGAAAAGAGATGAGGCTAGTTTTTTATTTCTGACAGCTGAACATTGTGCATCTTTTTTTCTTGTTGAAAGATATTTCATATTGTTTTCATATTATTACTTATGAAATATATTTATGAAATATATATTTATTTTCCCCTAACCCGTTTTCAGTCTGTACTTCCAGGGAAAGTATGCTCTACTTACTCACTAATTTCAGGAAAGCATTCTCTACTGGTAGAGTAAGGACACCTCCTGAAGAGTGATCCAACCTACATGTATGAAACCCTCACATTGCTGTACTTAGAGTAGCCTATGGATGAGAAAATAGCACCTGCCATGTGGTTTCTGTGTAATTAAATAATAAACACATTTAATAACTCTCTGAATGACTCATTATTGTGCATTTAAAGATGTATAGTATTACATTGCTGCATTGTTTGTGTTTTGTCCTGGGATGACAATACAAGACTTCCATAAATGTGCATTCGAGAGAGGTAAGTTTGTTCCAAGTGATACAGTTAAGTAGGCTATAGGACAAAGCATAATACATCCCGGGAATAAGTGAAGCTTTCCTGCTGACATGTACACAATGACTGTCACAACTGTCATGAGCAAAGAGCAAAATCATTTGTTTATATATATATATATATATATTTATATATTTATATATATTTGAATATATAAATTCAAATGAAAACAATGGTAATCGTGAGGCACCTGAGCAGGTACTGCTTCACTCGAGGGAAAGTTCGACATAAATACGAGTTTCACCTGAAGATTATCATGTTTGTGAGCCTTTCACAGCTGCACCTCGTTAGTTCAATCATGTTAGTCATTTTAATGTAGAAGTCATAACTGGATTTAACTTTGATATGCTTTTGTACTGAAGTTTTCTCTCTTATTATTATAAATACTGTTTTGGAAGAAATACAAGACTTCAGAGTCGTTTCAGCAGATGGAGCAGGAAACTTCAGTTAATAAGAGCTAACTACTATTTTAATTATTATATATTAATTATTATAATTGCACTACTATCATTATAACCACAGGCTGGCTCATGTAGTTCTGTACCGTAAGGTCAGCATGGCCTTTAATTATATATTGCACATGTTATGTACATACATTTAGGACAGTTACTGTATATAGTATGTTTTGCTTTATTCTGATAGTTTTTATTATATTTTCTATTCAAAATGTTATTTTATTCTTAAAATATCTCTTTGTTGTTGTCTGTATTTTTTTTCTTACTGTTGTGCTGCTACTTATTTCCCTCTGTACTGCTGTGTTACGTGTGAATTTCTCCCAAAGAGGATCAATAAAGGAACATTTTATGTTATGTTAATCCTGGAGCGCCCACTTGTGGACAAAGACAAGACTTCATCACAGCCCCGGCTACAGCTGAGCTGCCTTACTACAGTCAGGAGGAAAATACACACAAGAAAGCTTCAAGTCCGGCTTCTGACCCTCGAAATATTAAGTATGAATGAATATTTGAGCAAATCTACTAAAAAAAAAAGAGAGAGAGCAACCCTAAAATCAACGACTCCGGGTTGACTATGTCTTGAATGAAATGGAAATCATTAAATAAAGTTCCCCGACCTTATCGTGACCTTTCAGCTCATATTGTTATGTTGAATTAACAGTCCGAAGCCTCTGGTTGTCTCTGGTTCAGGTTAGTCAGCTTAACTTTAATTGTTCTCAGTTGTGTGCAACAAACTTTGACTGCTGCATGCCGAGTTTTTTTTTTTTTTGTATAACGCTACTGACATCTGACGTTGACTTTGGCTCTGACTTGCTCGTAGCTGTCGTTAGTCTTTGGCTACAGTTAGCATTAAAGCTAATCAACTCACAACATTACTCTCAATTGTGACCACAAACCGCCTGCTTTATTAGATTCACGGTCATTTCAGCTACACAGCCGATTACTACCACACATTTAGATGATCAGCTAGTAAAACTTGCGTTGGAGGCTCACCTGTCCAGGTGAAGAACAGCGAGCTCAGTGTCCAGCTTCAGCCCGATGCTATGCTCAGCTCTCTCCACCTGGACGTGCTTGTCTGTGTTTACACGTGATTTATTCCGTCTATTGTCACTCTCCCTCTCAGACTCTCGTTTCTCTACATCGGTCTGCCTGTTTTTTAGCTTGCTTACCCGCGTACTCCTTTGTTGATAATGCCGGGATAGCGGCTTTTCCTGCCGGGACTTCCGCCATTACATCTCCACCGATGGAAGGTGAACACGCATCCACTTTGGTCGAGCAACCAATAGGAACGCCCGAAACAGCTTGCTCTGTAAGATGAACTGTGATTGGCTGAACGCTGCCGTCACGGCACTGATGTGTTAAAGACTGAACACAGAGCTGAGAGGAGACACAGAAGTCCAGTGCTCTGTCGTAACACTGTGATTTACAATATGCTGAAAGGTTGTTATTGATTTTTGACCTAATGACGCCAGAAATAAGTTACACACTCCAGCTTTAATGTCGAATAAATACCAGGAACGAGCTGAGTGGCAGTCAGCAGGTTAGTGTTTTCACTTTAATTCACCATAAACATTAAAAAGACACAAAAAACTCATGATTTCACTGAGGTTATATTCGTGTCTTCTTCTCTGCTGCTTCTCTGCTTTCGGCTTTTCAGTGGAGTCAAGTGAAGGAAATGCGAACAGCGCCAGTCTCCCATTGCAATCCATACTGTGGCTAAAGAGAGTATTGCATCCGTACTGATAAGCACTACCATAGAGAATGAATGGGGACAGTTAAGCGAATTAAAATGTTAAACGTCGTTCATCCGCCCGAAAGATCGTCGGTTCGAAACCAGGCCGGAGCTTTTACACAGCTCTTATTTTTAAAGTATGCAAAATGATTTAAAAAAAAAAGAAAAAAAAGCGTGTTTTTAAAAATTGCTTCATTGCTTCTGTGTGTTTGCCGTCATAAAAATGTAAAAGCAGAAAAATATCGCTACTGCGTCGCCAGATTGTGCCCTGCCTATTATTCTGCATGGACTGAATTGGATGGAGGAACTGAACTAAAAAGGATAAATGATGTTTCCGCCCGGTTTCGAACCGGGGACCTTTCGCGTGTGAGGCGAACGTGATAACCACTACACTACGGAAACTGTACATAGAGCGAACAGGTCAAATTATTTATTCCGGGACAGAAAAACTGATCAAGCTGCTTTTTCAGTAATATGAGATCAATATGGAGATATTTCCAGGATACCACAGGCAGTTGGAGGTTCAATGGCTCTGCTCCAAGGTGAAATGGACCTTCTACAGTGACAGTCCACACTGTGGTCCTCTGGGGGATATACTTTCATATTTATATATTAAGATATTTACTCAATTCACCTTTTAGTTAAATTTTCCTTTTGACCACCTCTTACAAATAAATAAACACAAACCGCTGGATGTTGGATAAGATCAATGCCTGAATTAAAGCACTACTTTTCAATCTACAGCCACAAATCCAAGACATGTTTTTGTATTTGAGGCCAGTTTACAGACTTTTCTTCTCGACTCTTTTTGCAAAATGTGTCTTAATGCATTTCAGTGTGTTCATTAGAGAAAAATTAGTTCCTTCAGCCAGATTGCACCACATTTTCTAAGTATACGGAGTCCTGGGAGTACGACCCCAACAGTGTTGGCAGTCAACCGCCCTCATACCTGAATTTCAACTTCCACAAAACACACATTAACCGGCAGTACATCAATCACACCCAGGGGAAAAGCCTTTTTAATTTGACTAGCAAGATTAGCCTCATTTTGTATCAAAACACTTCCAAGTTTTGTGACAAAGAATAATTTTCTTTTGCATTTTGAAATCCTAAAAACGCCGCAAGTGAGCACCAGAATTACAAAATTTAACAAAAGGCTACTTCAACCACAATTATTAATTTAACAGTAACATTAAGCATTAAATTGACAGCAACATTAAGCATTAGAAGTACACAGATTATTCCAAACGAGAATGTTTATTACTAATAAATTGCCAGACACTAGCTGAGGAGACTCCAGTGTCCTGAAGTCTGTCCAGAGGAAACTAAGCAGACATTTAACTTCAGAGCAGATATTTCTAAAACCAGCAGGACTCAACGAACACAAACTAAAACATAGAAACTTAAACAGTTTGCTTATATAAAAAGGAGGTATGCAACTTTAACAGGAAGTCCACAGTTACGCGTGGTCTAATAATCACCCCACCCCCTCCTCCCCCCACACGTGTATGCCGTCAGCTCCCTGGTATAATCAGAACGTCCTGAAAGAAAGGAGCTTGCAGGAATTATAAACGCATTAAAATGGTTTTGAAACACTTGATTCCACATGAACAGGGGGAAATACCAAATGGCTCATCTGAGGGGGATGCAAATCACAATTCTTTAGTTATGCAGATAACCTTCGAGTCGTTAAATTTTACATTATTTCATTATTACAGATCATTGGGTTCTGTGGCTATAAAAAAACAAACAAGAAAAATCAAACTGAAGTTCAAAACTAAACCCAGTCAACAACTTTTTAATCTTCCACCCCAGAACCTGGAAACATCAGAACAAAAAAAAGTTACTGAAAACGGTTTTTATTTGTCAAAAAAGCTCCTTTACAGCGCCAAGATTTTCAACCTGTAAAGTCAGCCAACATGTAAAATACAAGCCTTACAATACATTAGAATCAAAACGGGTACCAAAAAGTACAGTAAAAATTACACTTCCATCGTTGGAAATGTGGAGGGGATGAAAAAAAAAAAAAACAACACCAAAGGGAAAAGTAAAACCTAAAAATGATAGGATTAAAAAAAAAAAAAAAAAGAAAAAAAAAAAAGAAAAGTTACATTTCGGTTGTTTTCTGTACAAATGGTCTTCTGTCATAAAAGAGGTCGAGTCATGCCCAGTGTGTCCGTCCAGCCGTCGGGCTCACTGGATCACTGGAGTCCTGAGGGACGACACACAACGTGGTCACGTTTTACAATAAATAACCTTCAGTGCAGCTTTGTTAAGTTTTAGATCCGATGGAAATGTTTCCTTCAGGACGAAGACCTTTCACTTCACACAAGACTATCTTTTAGTTAAAATCTTTAAAATAGAGTTCAAGACCCTTAAAAGACCGACTAAAACGTTTAACGTGTACAGTTTATTACAAGACACTAAAGGTAAGAGGCAGGGCAGGACCCAACAAGTGGACGGGAGGCGAGGAAACTTCTGCTACGTAACCGTGATTGGATGAATCGAACAGGAAGATAAATTAAAGAATTATTCAAAGTCATTGGTGATATTTATTAGGTGTAAGTACAAGCTAACAGGCTTTCACACAAGTTCAGTTTGTACAGAATCAGATGTGTCTGCACACTTGTGGTCCACCTACAGGGAGGGTAGATTATAATGGTCCCCTGAGAATATTACCCAACAGGCCTGATGAGATTGTGCAAATGAGATCTTTCCAAGCTGTTTCGGGAAATCTCATGTATTATATTTGCTCTCTTAATGTCTCTGAAAATGAATCATCTTGGTTTAATCAAACAAAGTTTGCCAGTTGTGACATTAGTGCAGCCATCTCTCTGTTAGACACCAATATCTACTGTCTTCCTCTTTAAAACATGCTATTGTGGCAGACATCTAGTAAATCTTACATCATATTAGAAATCTTTAAGATTTGGCAATTGGTCAAAAAGGTGGTGTACGTATATATACAGTGTCTGTGCGCATGGGTACACGACGACACACCAATGCCGACTTGCTCCAAGTCAAACATTTCAGCTGCAAACAAACTAGACAATAAAACAAACTATGGCATTTATTTTCTATGTATTTATTAAGGATTTAACCTGAGCCAGCCATAAAACAATGATAACAATCAAATTCACACAGCTTTTGTAGTAAACAGAGTTTTAAAAAATTATAAATATTTTTAATGCAATGTGTCCAATCAGTTCGGCTGATGTGCAAGTTCAGGTATCAGTACCGATATCTGGAAGAAAATAATGGTATCAGAACATTTTACTTTAAAATTGGAAATATGTAGTTTGTGAAAAAATTCAAACTGAATGTTAATATTTACAACGTTAATGAGGTAATAAACTCAGAAATACACATTTCCCACGAGTGAATAAACGAGCTGTTCTCAGAGGAAAATAAGGTCCCAGAACACTGAAGCTAGAAAGGTGGCAGGGTCCGCCACACATAAACAAAGTAAAACGGTATAAATTGTGTTGTCCTCTAAGGTCAGTTTGTTTATTCAGTCATGAAAACAAAGTTTGTCTCGGCAGAATAATAAAAATCAATAAAGATTCTCATCTCTTCTCATTAAAATTTCTTCAGCAAAACTACAGAATGCTCCTTTAAGACAGTGACAGCATGTAGCAGGGCAGTCGTAGCGGTGACATACCTTGCACTTCCATGTGATCATCAGTATGGCTTGTAGCTGCTCGGGTGTACCCCCCGCCTCGGGGTTTTCCCGTAGCTGGCGTTGCCCTGGTCTGTGGAGCAGAGAGGACAGACAGGTCAGACACAGACAGGTTTCCAGTCAGACAGACGGTCCCTCAACATGCAGCACCATCAAATCTGATTGAATAAGTTTATTCACTTCAGTCGCCAAGTGTGAGAAGAGTCATTTGAGATCAACCTCATGTCTGTGTTGAGTACAGAGAGTCAGGATAGTGTTCGCTTCACGTGAAGACTGGAAGCAGAGGGAAACTGCTGGCCAGGCTGTTACAAGCTGCAACCATGTGATGAACAGTTTCTCAATCTGCCCAGTATTTCTGTGCTCGTTCACGGCTCTGGTGTGGGCTGCCAACACGCCGACCCCACTGTTATGACAAGACAGGAAGCTTTGCACAACCACTGAGTGCAGCTGCTGTTTGCCCATTTTGTTTGTGTACAAGTTGAGATACAACACAGTCAGCCAGGGTTGGAAGCGTTGATGGGGGTCAATTCCACTGCTTCAAGACTTTATAGGTAGGCACTTTAAAATAATGTTTATTTTCTTACAGACTAACATCTGCACCCATGCTCACATACTAAAGTGGGCGGAAAGAATGTTTGGAGATGTTGTGGAAAAAACTACAACACAAATCACAAACACTTTATGGTGTTCACTTTTTTTTATTCTCCCAAATTAGATTTCTCAAATCACGACCATGTAAACACAAACTGTACATGACAGTTTGTGTGTTTACTCACTGTAATCATAGCCGGGACCGTATCCATAGTAACCAGAAGAGTAGTCATAGTTGCCATAGCCGCCATATCCACCGTATCCACCATAGCCTTGGTTACCGTATCCCTGGTTCCAGTAGTTTCCGTAACCCTGGTTCCAGCCCTGGTTCTGACCTGAGACACAATGTACAGAGTTTACATGGAGGCGCCAGTCTGAGCTGCTCTAATAACTTAGTCACTTATGGTTCTGTGACCAATGCTACATCGAGTCAACAAGCTATGGCTTCTGCTTTGAGCAGATTGGTCCCATTGGTATCGGACCTTTGACTTTACAGATCAGGTGTAAATTCTCCCACAAGGAGGTGATCAGCAAAGGTTTTCAGGACACTGATGAAACTAAGCTTTTGTAAACATCTTCCGAGAAGCACTTCAATAATTTAATTTGAACAGATCCATTAATTGACATCCGTCCGTTCGTTAAGTTACCATTTCTCTCCATAGTGCAGCAATTTTGTGGCCCAAGAGGCATCGTTGCATGTTTAATATCAAATAATTTTGACAGTGGAAGACAAGAGATGAGGTGCAGATGCCCCTTCCTTACCTCCACGGCCGCCCCTGCCTCCCCGGCCTCCATAACCGCCGCCACGTCCTCCTCCATACTGCTGCTGCTGGTACACCTCCTTCGGCTGGGCGATCTTCAGCTCACACTGGAGGAGATGCAAACATTTTAAAACCGGACTCTCACTGACCCTGGAATGTTTTATTTTTCCAGAATGGAAACTGTCTAAAATGTAGACAACATATTGTAGGAGGCATATCGTTTGAGGACTACAGAGAAACCTTGCAATTTTATCAGATATTTGATTGCATAGTGTTGATTCTTTAACTTTCCAGTCCCTCGACAGCATCACAAATCACCCTGAGATAAGTGTGTGTGCATGTACCCTGCCGCCCTGGATGTTGTGGTATTTCTTCTCCAAACACTTCTTGACGCTGGTTTCTTCTTTGTATGTGATGAAAATGAAACCCCTCCTTTTCTTCGATTTGGGGTCAATGGGAAGCTCGATGGTTTCGATCTAAGAGGAAATGAGATGACACTCATCAAAAACACTGCATATTTACAAAACTTGACATCATTGATCAAACAACAGGTTCTCATTTAGAAGACGTTAACATACTGACGCACTAAAACTGGTCAGACTGTTGCATTTAGTTTTCTGTTAACTCTATAAATTACATCATACACCCAACACTGAGGTGCTACTTTCAAAACTCATACTTGCATTTCTATAATATTTTCCAAACGATTGCTCCGTGTACTACCATCACTTTAACAAATAAAGACTTCTTCTTTAAGAATAAACATGTTCCTCTTTCAATACAGATGATTTCAGGGGATTTTTTTCTGCTTGTGACAGATTTTTTTGGTAATGGGGAGCCATCCTCCCTTCAGAAGCCTGTAGATTGGTGTGTGTGCCTCAATGTGAGCAAGCAGCTCTCAAATTGACCTCTAGTAACACCAGACTAGGGATGCACTGATACCGATACTGGCATCGGGCTAATACTGCGCTCATATACTCGTAATCGCAAAAATTCACCGATACCACTTAATTGCATTAGGCCTTACATTGCATGAAACTGAAGACCGAGATCAGAGGGTGGTTTGTTAGTGTCTAGGGGGAGATGTCGAGCGAACCAGAATCGGCACGGTTCGCAGAAAGTTGAACAGGACCTTTCAAGATACGGGACGACGACAGAAGCAAGGCAGACTGTAAGCTGTGTGCTGCTAAGGTGTCGAGGGGAGGAAAGGAGAATATGTCTTTAAATAGCAGTAATTTGATAAAACATCTGAAGACGCATCATAAAACTCAGTATACGGAGTTCGCTAACGAATATGGACTCCCTGATACTCTCACGGCTCACTAGTGGACACGAGGAGTTATCACGAAAAGTTAGCTCTTCAGATGCCACGGCTGCAGACGTCATTCCAGCAGTCACTGTGCTGCACAGATTTCTACAAAGGAGACTGATGAGGACCATGGGACCAAAACCATGAAGGAAACCTTAGCTGCAGCATCGCAACGCTACTCGATCTCAGGTGTGTGCATGATTGTGTCTGTGTGTGTGTCTCTGTGTGACTGTGTGTGACCAGTTCAATTTATATTTAGTTTGATTTAAATGTGGAGACTGCGCAGTCGTTTAATTGAGATATTAAGTTGACTGTAATAAGTTTCATTGTTGAATTTGTCGGGTTTCATTTTGTCAAATGTGAAGATGGTGCCAATGTGGAGGCTTTTTGTTGACACAGGAAATGATGATTATTTATGTTTATTTAATTTATTATCAGTTGTTGTAAAAAGCAGAGAAGAAAATAACTCCCATCTTCCAATTCAGTGCATCTGTAACCTAATAGTTATTTTTGTGGTAGAAATGTCAGTATCGGTACTCTGTGTCGGCAAGTACACAAATGAAAATACCCGTACTCAGTTTGAAAAAAAATGGCATCGGTGCATCCCTACACCAGACCAATTTAATTCTGCAGATTATCGGCACCATTCCCCTCTAACCAACTAACCAACCATATTCTCCTGAGCATACACCGAGAAGCTGGGGTCTACCGTCTTCCACCTGTAATTCTAGTGTTTTTTTAATGACCGTTTACTAAAACGTACCTCTCCGAATGCCCCAAAATATTCCCGAATGGTTTCCTCAGTCGCCTCAGGGTTCAACCCCCCGACAAAGATCTTCTTGACGGGCTCCTTCTTCATGGCCATCGCCTTCTTGGGGTCGATGGGACGTCCGTCCAGTCTGTGTTCCTTCTGCTCCAGCACCTGCAGACACACACACACGTTCTCATAACGAGCACGTAG
Source organism: Pagrus pagrus (assembly GCF_965226575.1). Taxonomy (NCBI): domain Eukaryota; kingdom Metazoa; phylum Chordata; class Actinopteri; order Spariformes; family Sparidae; genus Pagrus; species Pagrus pagrus. Next base: position 1,551,457 of record NC_140198.1, on the reverse strand, counting down.
AAATGTCTCCTTGCGTCGTGTCACAAAATTTAATCGTCTACTGAAGTGATTTTATCAAACAACGTGACACATTTTTGAAGTGCAGCACAGAAGGAAACCTGGTTCAATCATTTGAGGAAAAAAAGATCAACAAGACCATTTTATCTCTGGTTCACTCCAAGTCATGCATGCTCATTAAAATAATTAAATGTCAGTCTTTTATAAAAGCAATGAGAATCAAATTAGCCAAATAATGAAACAACTAACAAATATTAAGTTAATTATGTTACGCTTCCTCACAGACCACATCATGTGTGGACTGAGCAGAGTGGTGATGCATGTGAAACAGCTGTCGGGTTCTCAGTTACAGACCTTGTCCACGCTGCAGGCGTCTTTGAAGAGAACGAAGCCAAAGCCTCGGGACCGGCCGGTGTTGGAGTCCATCTTGATGGTGCAGTCCGACACCTCACCAAACTTACTGAAGTAATCCTTCAGGTCCTTTTTACTCGTGTCCCAGCTGAGGCCGCCCACGAACATTTTACTGAAAACACAGTGGGACACCTTACAATAAATGTCTTACTCTTTCAGACCAGGTATGCAGCATACACAGCTCTTTTTCCATTCTTCAGTACATATGCATCATTTGGTGATTTGTTGTCAAGTTTTCTTTTTATTCAGTCTCATGCAGGTCTATGTCTTCTGCACTTGAGTCTTAATGAACAAACTCGAAAGGCTGCCTATTTATACTTCTGCTTTCTTATCCTGCAAGGTCCGAGCATCGTTTATGTACTTTATCCAAACGCAGACTGTATCGTTTGCTTTAAGACTTTTAAATCTCCTGTATTCCCAAAGGTAGTCTTAAATGTGAGTGTGCCAGGTCTCATGGAAATTGAAAACTCACCCAGCGTCCTCCTCTCCTTTGCTGGCATCAATCTTTCCTCCATCTGTGCCATTGTCCTGGCCGTCCTCTCCAACCATCAGCTCCTGTTCCAACTCCTGCTCCAACTCCTGCTCCTGCTCGGCCCCATTCTGATCGTCCTCTCCCTCGTTTCCGTTCTGGTCCGATGTCTCCATGAGGAGAGTCTCAGCGTCTGCCATTCTGACGGTGGGCTGTTCAAAAAACTGAAACAGGGAAAAGAACAAACAAAGTTTGAACAAATACATTTCTTTTCTTCAATTTTTGGTAAAATGGCCGGCAACAAATAGAAAGAACACCATTACTACTTTTTTCAGCTGAACTATGTTATAAGTTAAAAGGACCATTGCAGTTAAAATAGGGATTTGGGTGCCAGAGAGCAGAAGTCCAACTGCTAATCTAACATTACATTACATTACGGTAAATGCAAAGGGAGCAAATACATTCATGTGGCCTTATTCAGTAATTATTTACTTATTTCAGTATTTAAATGGACAATATTCAGTGCAACACCGCGAAGGCTAATAGAAAGCTAAGCTAGCTGAGGCTGCTTTCGATGCTAACATAACGTTCCTACTTTATTGTTATTTATCTTTTATATTTCAGTTCATCCTTCATCTTTAAATGGCTGCAAAACTACCTTAACGCCAGCACTGCACTGGTAATGAACAGCACACAGTGCTGCAGTTGTAAGTGGACATTTAGACCCTGCGAGCGAACAAAAAGCAGCAAAAAACCGGCGTGAATGTCCATGTTCAGTGTTTGAGCGGACCGCGCTTTGCTCCGTTGCCGCTCGGCACAAAGTGCAGGCCCGGTTAGCAGCTAGCCAACCGAACCTGAATTAAATCCTCCAGCTGACCCAACAGAAACATCCCAGCATGCACAATAACTGAAATCTAAATTTACAGCCGAATGCACAACGGCTTAATTATTTGCTACGATCGATTAACGGACCATTGACTGGCCGCAATAACCGCGTTAACGCACTTAGCACCACCGCGGCTAACGGTAAGCTAGCTAAATATAACGCCAACAACAAGACGCACCGCAGATAAACGCGGTGAAACGGCGAAACGCACAACGAAACGAGCCGCGGTACAAACCGCATCCCCGCGTGTATCGACAGATTCAGAAGTAAAACACGAGCAGATGTTCTTACTGTAAGAGGGAAAATACCGGAGACGCCGACTCGTTGCTCAAAATGGACACTCTCCAAATTCGCCGCTAACTCGTGGCAACATATATACGACCGGATGTGGCCGAGCGCAAGGGGACGTCTTAAAGAGGGCGTCTGTGATTGGACGAATCGGACTAGTGCGCGAATAAAGACGTCACGCTATTGGCTGATGGGATGTCGCACTGATGACAAACAAATACAGCAGCCAGAGGTCCTTCCTGCTTCCGGTCCTCTCAGCGTTTGAGACGAAACGAAAATGGCTTTTAATCGATGCCCCATTGTGTGCGGTGTGTTGATGCGGTGACAGATGCGGTTGTTATGCTCGGCGAATAAGAAAATATCGATCAGAAACGTTCAAAAGCGAAATAACAATTGTTCAGTGCGGTGTTTCATGTGTCTGCGCAGTTCCTCTCTCAGTAACATCTGCAGCAGACACATGGACACTGATGGCACTGTTAGATGAACAGCATGTACAGTTTTACTCAGGATGTTTTGTGCAATAAAAAAAAACCTAAAAAATACTTTTAACAGAAGAAAATGCGTAAAGGGCTAATAATCATCCTCCATTAGACTGTAAGCACCTCTGGCAGAAGCTGTGACGCCCTGATTACAACTCCAGATCATCTCTGGCTCTTTACACACTTTACTTTTCTTTCAGTTAGCACATAGAAAGCACAGCCTGCAGTCAGAGCATCCAACACGACTGAAATGTGATCCTATCAGATTATAAACAGGTGTTTTTAACTCTACATTCATCACAAAGTCACATGTAAAGAGATCCAGCAAGTCATTTACATGCAACTGCTAAAAGAAAGAAAGAAATGCAAAGAAAGAAAGAAAACAAGCTGCAGCATGTTGAGATGGGAAAATCTGCAGTTGTTATTGTAAAGCTGCAATATGTAAGGATTTTATTTGAAAAAATTAAAACAAAATTATCAACAGAATGTGAAGAAATAACTGACATTATGTCAAAGATGTCTGTGTATTGTGTTGCAGCTGCACAGCTAACTGAGCTAACTGTAGCTACAGTGATGGATGTTTAAACACAATTCAGTTGTTCGATGTTGACATGTTGTGTTCACCTTCTGCCACAAGGGGGCACTGCGAGATAGTGAGCGAAGAAGAAAGAAAGGGGAAGTATATGGAGAGAATTATGTTCCTTTATTATTCAATCAAATACAATAGATTTGAAACCAAAAAAGAGATTTGAGAGCAAAAGAGAGTAAGTGGCAATCAAATTTTTTTTTTTTGAGATCGAAACAGAACAGGTTGCAATTGAAAAAAAAATATGAGAGAGCATATTTCTTCAACTTCAATCAAAACTCAAAACCATTTTGCTTATAAATCAGCCCTCTTTGCTTTCAAGTTAAAAGCCTTTGCTTGCAGATCAGTCCTCTTTGTCCTCTTTGTCCTCTTTGGTTGCAAATTCTAAAGTTTTGCTTGCGAATTCAACTGCACTTGATGGGCGGGGCCTACGCTGGTGGATGAGTGAAGAGTTTCTATTGGCTGGTTTGACCTGGCTCCAGCGCCAGCTACGCCTTCCGCATTACACCCACTTCCCCCTTGTGCTGTGCTGCTTGGAGGTAGAGTTTAGATTCTCTGCCCGAGCCCGAGCCCGGACTTATTTCCCACCACTATCCTCGGGCCAGCATTTGTGTTTTGTTTTTTTTTTTATATATAATCATTGCTTTTTTCATTTGCGATCCATTCCGTTATGAATAAACAAACAACGCAGTGTACATGCTTCGTCCTTGTTGCATTATTCATTAAGATGATTGTAAACAGACTTCTGTAGTTCAAACACCTGGGAGTTGTAGTTGAGAACGTCAGTTATAACAGCCCACTGTAACGTAGGCTGGTGAAGGTGATAGTCCACTTTAGTGCGGTGCTTCCGGTTACTCAAGAGACGGCAGGCAGCATGTGGGGGTTTCCACACGGCACTTTTATTCATAATACTGACCACACCATGCCAGGTCTCTACGGCACTAGATGTTACAAGCATACATGCAAACGATCCAGGCCGAGGTTCTTGCACCAACACTTTACTAAATAAAATGGGGAGTCTTCTCTCTGTCAGCAGCATCCTCACGGGGAGCGGAAGTACACCTGCTCTTCTTCATCGTACAGGTTACATCACCCACTAAACAAAAGGAGGCTACATTGAATAACTCTGACTGTTACGCCACGTATTAAAAAATTGTCGGGTTTAAATCGGGCTCGGGCTCATAATTACAGTTAATGTGTCGGGCCGGGCCAGGCCGGGCTCGAGTAGGGTCGGGCCTGATCTAAGCTCTACTGGGAGGTAAGTTGATAGCCTGATGCTCTTGAAACGTTTCCCATAAGTAATGAATTGCGCTATATATCGTTAGCTACAGCCTGCCGTACATTCACAACAACAACAACAACAACAACAACAAGTAATGAATTATAATGCCCTGCTGCTGCAAGCATTAGCAGCATCATGGCTGTCTCTGCTAGTCACGGCCTGAGCAGAGCAGCCTAATGAGTGAGTGAATTACAGGGAGGCGGATACAACGTAGGGCTGTGATTTAAACATGTAGTGTTGCATGGTACTGCGGTGCCAACACGTCACGGTTCCTACACAACAGTACTACCGTGGATTACTAAACTACCTCAACTAAACTCCTCCCGGCTCCGTTCTCACTACAGCTGTTCAAATGTCAACAAACAGATCAGTGGTGCTGAAATGTGCGTTTCTCTCCTGTAGCCTACACATTCTACATCTCGGAGGTCAAAAGCATCATTCAGTGTCATTGAAGTCGGACCGTCTGACGCAGCTGCTCCTGTACAGACCAGTAATGCTGGCTGGTTAGAAATATGTGCGTGAATTTGTTAAATTATTCGTGTGTTTGTTGACATTAGAACAGCTGTAGTGAGAACGGAGCCGGGAGGAGTAGCAGCAGCCCGCTACACAGTGAAACTGGCACCGCGTTCAGCGGTAGTTTAGTAATTCACTCACTCATTAGGCTGCTCTGCTCAGGCCGTGACTAGCAGAGACAACCATGATGCTGCTAATCAGTGTGCTTGCAGCAGCAGGGCATTATAATTCATTACTTCTTGTTGTTGTTGTTGTTGTTGTTGTTGTGAATGTACAGCAGGCTGTAGCCAACAATATATAGCGCAATTCATTACTTATGGGAAACGTTTCAAGAGCAACAGGCTATCAACTTACCTCCAAGCAGCACAGCACAAGGGGGAAGTGGGTGTAATGCGGAAGGCGTAGCTGGCGCTGGAGCCAGGTCAAACCAGCCAATAGAAACTCTTCCCTCATCCACCAGCGTAGGCCCCGCCCATCAAGTGCAGTTGAATTCGCAAGCAAAACTTTAGAATTTGCAACCAAAGAGGACAAAGAGGACAAAGAGGACAAAGAGGACTGATCTGCAAGCAAAGGCTTTTAACTTGAAAGCAAAGAGGGCTGATTTATAAGCAAAATGTTTTTGAGTTTTGATTGAAGTTGAAGAAATATGCTCTCTCATATTTTTTTTTTAATTGCAACCTGTTCTGTTTCGATCTCAAAAAAAAAAAATTTGATTGCCACTTACTCTCTTTTGCTCTCAAATCTCTTTTTTGGTTTCAAATCTATTGTATTTGATTGAATAATAAAGGAACAAAATTCTCTCCATAGAAGTAACTATCTGCTGGAGTGGTTGATCCTAAAAGTTAGAAAAGGGTGATTTGTACTCGTGCTACCGTGCAGTAATAAAACCTGTTACTACCACAGTTACTTCTTTTTCATGGACTCATCCACACCTCATATTGCACCTTAGTACAGGACGATGACGTGTAATGAAGTTGATCCTGCAGCAGCTTAGGAGTGTTCTCGCGTAAACCATCCAAGAACCATCCAATTTCTAAACGTTAAATCTCAGCTCAAGTTGCACCCAGAGATCATCAACTTGTCCTGAATCACTGCTGTCATGACTGGATCCGTCACACGAACCTCTGGTACTTTACTGCATCTCCTCCACTGAGAAGAGTTTATTTCTGTGGCTCAGGAAGGATCTTATTAAGGTTTAAGAACTTATTATCAGGGCTAAACTTAATGAACTGAAAACTTAACTTATTTCTTTCACAAGATCCAAAAGTATTCAACAAAACATCCGATGAAGCAGCTTTCTGCCATCATGGCACTAAACTGTGGAGCAGCCTCCCCCTGGAGGTCAGACCTGCGACCGCCCTTGTTACTGCTAAATGTTTTTAATCGTTTATTCTCTTTATTGTCACTTTGGACTTTACAAGACAAGTTATTATTATTATTATTATTATTTTTAATAATAATAAAAGTCAGACTATCTCGACCTCTGCAATCACATTTTTAATATCACTCTGTCTCTCGCTCGTCGTCCAACTTTTCGTGTGAATCGTTGCCCTGAATGCAACAGAAGATGTGGGTTCAGAGTTTGTAACAGAGATGAAGCTGCACCAGATTCTGTCGGACTGACATTCATACATCTGTCACGTGAAACTCAGCAAAACCTGCAAATCCTGGAGCTCAGAGTGTTTACTGCAGCCACTGACTGCTTCACCCCGGCAACATCAACTCTACCTGCCAGCCAGGGGCAAGTCGAGGCATGACCTGAGATATGGGCACACACACACACACACACACGCACACACACACACACACACACACACACACACTAAAGCGTAGCTGTGGAGACAGTTGTGTTTCTCCAGCAGTGGTCACTTCTCAACAGAGCGGTGAGATCTGCAGCGACTGCAGGTAAGATCACTCATCCACACACACACACACACTCATTGAGTACAGGACAGCACTGACAGTTCACTGCAGACATTTCACATGACTGCAAACATATTTCAGGTTGTTTTTGTTAATCCAACCATACTGGAGAAAGGAATAGCCGAGCCGTCACAGATCTGAGGGTTCAGGTGTTGGAGCCGTCGAGCAGCCAATCAGAGTTCTGCTTCCTCGTCTTCGCTCCAGTGAGATTCAGCATCACGACCATCAGAGTGAGATGACGTCAAAACAGGAATAAAATCTGAAGCTCATTGGCTGGAGAAGGGCTGCCTCACTGGTAAACTTTATTATTTCTGACTAACACTGTAATTATTTATTATTTAATTATTATTTCCCCTGGGGATAATAAAGTATTTCTGATTCTGATTAATTTATATTCTTTAAATCTTTACTGGTTATGTGAAAAAGTCAGTGTCATAAAGAAAAGACAAACCGTGTATTGTGCATGTACAAATATTTTTTTTCTCAATAAATATATTCTTTAACAAATGAACACTGACTTAATTTATTAAAGTTGGAGGAAAATAATGCTGCTAATGTCTTACAGCCCAGTCTGGGCACCCTGGAGGGTTTGGTGAGTTACTTAAAAGGTTGTTTTTTTTGTTTTCACTTTTATTTCAGACATTTATTTTTTTTTTTTCTGTTTTATACGTTTATTTCCACTAAACGTTTGTGTTTGTTCTCATAGCAAAACAATAAGTCAAATAAAACATCACAAAATCTTCAGGAAAAGTTTTCTGGACTGGTAACTTCCTGGTAACTCTTAGCTGGTTGCTTGGCAACAGCTCATATCCAGGAAGTAGTCCGGTACACAAACAACAAATTGTTTCTGCACTTCGGTTTTGGTGTGAATGAATCGAACAAGACATAACATGTTCTCCAGTGGGCTTCAAAAGGTGCTGCTGTAATTTAGTTTCTTTCTGACAGAGCCACGCTAGCCGTTTCCCTCTGTTTCAAGTCTTTGTGCTAAGCTAAGCTAACTGGCTGCATCCTTGTATTTACCAGACACGAGAGCAGTATCAATCTTCTCCATTAAGTCCTCCCAGAAAGCACATTTTAATTCCCAAAAGGTCGAGCTGTTGCTTCAAGGAGCCTCTTATTTGACATTAAGTGCCACGGATTCCTGATTGGGGTTGCTGTGTAGGCAGTGTTGTTAGCTGATTGTTCTTACACACCAATCACTAACTACACTACCAGTACAACCACCACCACCACCACCACCACACACAGCCTCCACACTGAGCTCAGTTTACAGTATTCATGCATGACTGAAGTGGATTATTGAACAAAAGAAGAAAACGGGGCACTGAAGAGCTCCTCCTGCTCGTCTTGGACTTTACATTGGGATGTGTCCACTGGTCTCTTTATTGTCCGTACTTTAGAAAAGGCTTGATTGGCTGCAGGGATTTAATGTTGCAGGACCACAGTCGACCACTGGAACCAACAGTTTTCAGCTCAAACACAATGACCAGTGATGAAATAAACAATACAAGTACTGTTCTTAAGTACAATTTCCAGGTACTTTACCTTCTCTGCTACTTCATACTTCCTCCCCACTACATTTACTTGATCATTTTACTTTGCAGATTCAGATTATTCAGAGTTAATAGACTATTAATCAGACAATGTTGTGGGTGGAACATGTGAGGGGATGTTGCACCAGAGCCAAAGTAGACATTTAAAAATTTTTTTTTTTAAAAATTTGGGAATCTGACAGAAAAATCACCAATACGATAATCGGAAAAAATGCTGAATATCAACCCAGATGATCCGTCTAACCCTCGGGCGGATGTTGCCACACTTTACTTGAATGGTGCCAGTATAATAATAATAATAATAATAATAATAACTTTATTTATATAGTATGAGAGCGTTTGTCCGTGCTCGCCTCCTGGTGACGAAGTGAAAGAGGAAACGCTTCAGAACGAGCGGCAGAGCCGACACAGACGCATTCATTTCTTTTCAATGTTACTTTATTCACACTTACTTTAATCTTATAGTTTAAAAGCACATTTAGAAGGAACAATTACTTAAAATACTTGAATATTTCAAAGATTAAAAACATGCTTAAACAGCATTACTTTAAATCATTGACACTTTAAACCATGTAACAGTTATAAACTCTCATCCTTTAAAGATGCATAAACTGTCCTGAAACTCTTTTTTTCCCTGCCAACAGGGTCTGTAGTGCTTCGACCCGGCTTCAGGGCCGCCGTCCTGAGCAGGAACCCGATTGTGGTTCTAGGCTGAAGGCTCGGCTCGCTCTAGGATCGGGATTTGCTGACCCAGTGGTACTTGTCGACACGAGGCCCGGCGAAGGTGAACGAGGGTCGATAGGGCTTGAAGCTTTTCTGGCCGGAGAACTGGGAGGTCGGCCCTCCGGCTGGAGGAGCGTGAGGTGGGAACGCCTCCCCAGCGAAGGCCTTCCGCTTCTCCCTGAGCCAGGTCTGAGGAGCACCGGGAGAAAACTCACTGAACTGAGGAGAGGAGGAGGAAGGTCAGAGGAAACAGACTGAAACAGCAAAGCTTCTGTAACTACCAAACCCTGCTGGTTTAAAAGGTAACCTGGCTGCTGAGATCTCATGTTTGTGTCTTTAATGACTATTACAGGGACAGTTAGCTTTTTGGTTTTACAGCCGACAGGTTCAGATTGTCTGACAACATTATGAAGAGGATTCCTCCAGAGGCAGAATAAAGACCCTATTGCCAAAACCACCAGGCTCCATTTGCAGAAACAGTAATTTTATCATAAAACCAACTTCATTCACACGTGACAGAAAAACAAAGTTAACGATAAACATGTTGGTTTGTCTTTCCAGTGTTGCAACAATCAGCAGCTCTGGTGTCGTTCAAAGACGAGGTTCATCTGTCGGGATCCTTAGTTACAATACGAGTGTCAGTGGGAACTTTCAGTGGATGCTCTTTGTTGCATGCTCTTCTGTGTTTAGCTAAATATAGTTGGTAATATGTGGTGGACAAATTACAGACATGAGAGATTCACACGAGAATAAAATCACAGACGTCCTCAACAATTATTACAAATCACTGGAGGTCCACAAGTAATTCTAACCCAGTACAAATAGAAGCTTCAGACACAAGAACAAAGAGTCCTGGTTTTAGTTCATATAAACACGTCCCTGCTGTGTGACCCACCCTGTAGACACTGTTGGGGTTGCTGACGGTCGGGATGGTTTTGGGCTCAGGGTTGGTTGGTGCGATCGGAACAGAGCAGAGAGACGATAGGCTGCTGCTGCTCATGCTGTTGTCTCCGCCCCCGTCCTCCTCCTCGTCTGAGGAGCTTCCCGATTGGACCTCCAGGCTCGCCCGCTCCACCGCGTCATGAATGCGACGGGAAAATTCACCATCTGCACGACGACCGCTGTTCACCACCGTGACACAGAACGGAGTGCTGTGTTCACCGTACCTGCAGGGAAAACAAACAAACAAACAAACAAACAAACAAACAAACATCAACCGAGACAGACCAACAACCTTAAAACCAAAAAAACAACCCAGTACGTTACCTCTTTAAATGATGCAGGAGACGAAGACTACAATCAAACACTTTTCATTGATTCAGCGTTCGCTCTGAGTGCATGTTCAAAAGTTACACGTCTGAACCCTCAATGTGAAACTAGAGCTAGCAATTGATTAGCTTAGCATGAAGACTGGAAGCAGTGAGAAACAGCCAACCTCTCTCAACGCGACGCTTTAATAAATACATTTAAAGTGCAGTTCATTCGTTTTACATACGTCATCTCTTATGTTTAATCTGGACACAAACAAATGTAAAAAACTGCAAGTTGTGGTTTCACAGCGCATTAGAAGCTGGAACTATTTCTTGCTCAGGAGCAGAGATCCTCAAGTCTTTGGTCGCTGTGAGGCAACGAGTCCAGGAAGTCACAGGTAAGCTAAGCTAAGTTAACTAAGCTAAAACAAAGCTAGGCTAGTAAATCAGTCAGTAAACTGAAATGTGACCAGAATCTCTTTAATTCAGTCATTGCAGGGTTGGAAGCATTAATACAACAGTGAGGTTAAAGTGAGTGAGTGTGTCCAGTTTAAAGTTTACTCTCAATTTTGTGGACATTAAAACATTTTTGCCTTCAGAACCAGTGGGAGCGTTTTGGTTCTGAATGAAGTACTATTCAACACCAAGTCTGATGACCGACCTGCAGGACACCTCCCCGGGGTCGACCCACACTGTCAGCTCCTGTGGAAAGCCCAGGTCCTCGTACCGCACGGCGCTCCGCTCGCAGGCCTGCTGCAGCACCGGGTCCTGCAGCCGCACACGGTTCATCCGCAGACACCTGAAACACAGCGGGACGATCAGCACCAAGTCTTATTGAAAATGTAGATTTTGCTCTCGTGCTCTCTGTAGAGGACTAGCTTTGGTTTGATTTGACAGGTTTTTGTCCAGAGTTTTACATTTCTGTGTCAGATCTCGGCCTCAAAGCCAATAAAATACAACTGAATAAATGTCATTTGTGTTGCTCGGCAACAAAAATGTAATGAGTAACATGAATATTCAGAAACAACATTTTAAAAATGTACCAATGCTCCTGTTTGGTGAGCATTTTTAATTTCTCTTAACTTTTTGGGATTAGAAGGACTTGATAAGTATAAAAGCGAAGCATCATCTTTGAACAGGAAGAAAAAAATGTCCTTATAAAAAGAGGACGATGGGTTTATTTTGCCGTTTAACATCATAAAGTCAGTGCAACAAAGTATAAAACTGTCTTTCATCATCTTGATCCTAGTTGTTCCTCAGCAGCAGCAGACAGATCCCCTCACCTCAGTGTTTTTGTCTTACATTCAGTCTTTCTGCTCTCCACAGAGAAATGCTTGCATCACAAAATAAAAATCAATATAGACTAAATTGTACACATGTAGAAACTGTTTGTACTCTTGTGAACTGCTGGTTTCTTCCCAAGCTTCCCTTCACTCCTCAAACGAGGACCTTCTCTGCAGATTCATCTTAGCTTGTTACCATTTCTAATATATCAAACTACAAATGTTATTTAGCATAAATTAACAAGTTCCAACCAGAAAATCTGATCAGGTTTTGGACCTTTTCCACTTTTCTCTCTGGATTGGCTGCAGAAGGTCTTGGCTGAGATGGCAGCCATCTTGGTTTTGCACAGATGAATTGTTTGTTGCCACTAGATGACAGAAACCGGATGAGGACAACAGGTCTAAGTTAAGCAGAATGAAGTATAAAGTGCAGAAACCCCAAAATGTAATGACCCCATGAGGACGCAGCGTCTCAGGAGGACAAACAACCAAAACAAACTTCATCTTAAAAACAAGCTGAAGCCAAATCTCCATCCGGTGTCTGTTACTCTGGACAACATGCAGCCCGTTAAGAGACAGTTTCTGGACTAGAACTGAAAGTGAAGGCAGTATAAGTATTTTTATAAGTAGATGAGTTATTGACCCTGAGAGGGAAATCATTATCTTACAGCAGCATTAAAGGAGCAGTCTGTTGTTTTGTTGAAGAGTACATCATTCTGAGTTTGTATTATTGTCTCATTAATATTGTTAATATGAAAATTCTGAGTTTAATTTTCTTTTTTAAAACTACATAAACAAAGTGTTTCTGATATCTGACGGAGACAGACGAACCAGATGACGTGCACCGACCTGTAGGCCTGTCCCTTGGTGGGTGCGTTCGGGTGCCAGTGGTTCCTGTAGTTCTCGAACAGAACGGAGGTGAGCGCAGCAGCAAAGCGCTCCCTGCCTTCATTACCCACACATCCATATCTCTTCACCAGCCGAGCCACGAAGAACACAGCAGCAGCGATCTCCTCCTTCATGACTGCACACACACTCTCTGACCTTTATCTCAACAAACCTGCACTGTTAAAAACCTCTACAGAGAATAAAACACGTGTAGGGTGATCCTACTGTTATAGAAAAACAAAAAACGACATAAAACTAACAGGACAGCCTGGAGGTCAGACGACTTCAGCAAACAGATTTGCTGCTGGAGCTCTGGAGAGAACTCAGCTGGGGTTTCTACCACGATAATAAATAAGGAACATATATATATGTACATATGTCTAAATGTGTGTATGAAGCAGCAGCTTGTTCAGCAGCAGAAACTTCACACACATCAGATGCTAAAAGAGTCAAAACCAAAAAAATACAGTAACTCCCTCCTTCTTTCTCATGTGGTCTAATGAAACCTCAGTGCAGCTGTGTGACGGGCTGACACACCTGGAGCTGGTTGACTTAATCACCTGGTGTGTGTGTGTGTGTGTGTGTGTGTGTGACAAGGTAAAAAAGAAAACAACTTTTGTCTCACAAGATGGAGTAACAACTGAGTCCATCTCTGCAGTGATTCACTGTTGAAATTTCCAAAATGTGAATAAATGAGTTGAACGTTTGATGAGACTGAATCAATGAAACTTTATGACTTTTATTTCTCTGACAGTGACAAAGTTCTCCTCGGACCTCATTCTGTCATTAGTTGCTGCCTGGAGAGACGCCGCTCTGCTCCTCTCTCTGCTGATGAACTCACTTTTTACAAGATTAATTGGATATTAATTGACCCCGATCCAACCGCTGGGTGTCACCTCCACCAACGAGCACGTATTCACTCTTTACCAACCAAAAACACTGTAATCCCATACAGAAATATCATCGGAGTATTTGGAAGTGTTGTAAAAACTACCAAAAGTCGCACTTGAGTAAAAGTAAAGATATCGTGTTAATATATCAAGTGTATACTGGTGAAAGTCACCGATATGAGAAGCACTTGAGTAAAAGTCTTCATCTATCTGATAATAAATGTTCTTCAGGATCAAAAGCACAAAGTATTATTATCCTATTATCACATCTGATATTCAGATTTGTGGGATCTGTGTTTTTAAACAGAATCAGATTGTGATGAAATAACTTGATTTAAAAATGTGCTACTGTGTGCTTTAACCTGAAGTAGCATGTAATCTGCAAAGTAACTAGTAACTAAAGTTATCAAATAAATGCAGGAAGTAAAAAGTAAAATAACGTCTCGTCTGAACAGGGAAAATAACCAAGAAGAAATAATGTGACACAGAAAAACAATCACAGCATATATTTTATTTGAGTGAACACTGAATTTATAGAAAGCCAAAACCCAAGAAAAAAACAAAACGTTCTTAAAACTTCCACCATAGAAATTTATCAAGTGAACAAGCGTAAAGGTTATAGACAGCAGTGACACAGCAAAGTGCAAATGATGAGGAAGTGAAGAGAAAATTTACAAAAATATTTATAGCTTTTCTTCTGTCAGACGACCCGAATTTTGCAGTTCTCAGTTTACACACTCAAATGAGTTAAAACCAGTGGAGGGGGAGTCACTGAACGATCAAATCAATAAATCAAAACCTGCAGCCTTCAGGCTGTGATCAGGAGGAATGCTGCCGACTGGAGTCCAAATCAATGGGCGATATCTTCTGAATCTGATCAGTGCGACAGTGCTTCTGTTTGGTTTAACACGAGACAGGAAACGGTGCCGACGCCGGACAAGAACAGCAAAACACAACACAGACGGACTTGAAGGAAGGGGCTCACCTGTCTGAGGGGAAACATGACTCATTTCTTTGACTACTTCAGAAGTCAAACGATAAAAAAACATGGAGAAGTCTGGTGATTGAACAGATGAAACCTGATCACATGGCACACACCTTTCTGACTTCTGTCAATCACAAGCTCCTTCATCAAAATAAAAACATTAAAAACTTTAATATCATTCGGACCACACGGCAGTTGTGTGGATCTTTATTTCCCTTTGGAGTGAAGATTACAAAACAAAAGGCTCCAGTTTAAACTGCTGTTAATAACATCGACTCAGGCTCCACTCTCCACCGATGAAGACCGCGACCGATCCACTCACAGCATCGACTAGAGAGGTCAGAGGTCACAGCGAGAGGAAGCAGTGGACTCGTTAACGTTATAATGTCAAATGATTATGAAGTAGCCAGATTAAATACCAGAATATCAGCGTTTGGGACATTAAAGGTCGTATTGATAACATTTTTAATAAATCATCTTTTAGAACAACACATCTACAGGTCTTATAGGAAGGTGCAGAATAAAAGTCTCTCTTTACCTTAAAAACATTATTATGATTGTGAATCAATAATTTTAAAATGATCTATTTGTTGTGGTAATTTAAATTATTTCCACTGTAATCGTCTCGATTAGTGGATTCACATGTGGGAGGAAGTTTATTAATCCTCTCTGGTTGAATTAAAAATATTTGGTCAACACATTTCAGACTCACTCATCAACAGTTCAGATTAAACATAAAATAAAAGGCTTTGTAAAGAAGTCTAAGCAGGAATGGAGCAAAGCATCAGATGAATAAATAGATTAATCATTCTACAGTCGAGTCCGATCAACATAAACAACAGAGCTCATTTTTACAAAACTCTGAAAAAGCTTTAAACATAAAATTCCCAAAAATGCTTTAAAATAATTTTGCAAAAATAAAAACTTTTACAAACAATCACAGACGTTTCACAGGCCGGACCGTTCACGAAACACTCAGCAGGAAGTGAACGCGGCCTGAACGACACCAGTTATTAAAAGAAAACAAAAAACAAAAGTCGGATCATTTTCAATAAGCACCACTCTGCGGGTGTCCAGCACATTAAAGGGTCAGTTCACCCAAATGACTGAGCATGAAAACACGATGCTGCCACTCGTCGTGCAGAGCGTCCCGACTGTCGATGCCGTTTTATAACTTATCAGAAGTGTCACGACATCATTTACATTCACCTCGTGCAAAAACACACAGAACAAGCTGTTGGATGCGTGAACGAAACTTTTACAATCAGCTTCAGTAACTTTTCAACTACAACTTCACGTGCTGACAAGTTCGTGTCGCTCCAAATGAAAATCTCTTCTGCATTTCATTAATATTCAAACTTCACCTTCCAGTGTGATTTATGTTGTAACTTATGTGAAAACTTGATAAACAGACAAAATCTTCATGGATCAACCTGAAAACACTGTTAACGTGTCGGTCAGACCTCGATGTCCTCGAAGCTACTCAAGGACATCGAGGTCTGACCGACACGTTGACAGTGTTTTGCCAACAGTGAAACATGCAAAGATTTCCACTTCCTATGATGGAAAAACAGAAAACCAGTACAAATGTGTTTTTCAGAAGGTGGAATCAGAGTTTTTAACATTTGCAACAATTAATTGATTATTTTCCAACTATTGTAAAAATCAATTAATTGGTTCAAGATGAAAACTCTGATGTCATCTTGTCTCTTCTGGTTTCTTTCCTCCTATGACAGTAAAATGAATATCTTTGAGTTTCAGACTAAACGAGACGTTTGAGGACGTCATCTTGTGCCGATCCACATTTTATAGAAAACAACTAAACCATGAATCCAGAAAATAATCAGATTAATCGACAGTGAAAATAATCGTGAACTGATCTCAGCAGGTTAAAGTTCCGTCACCTCAGTGTGGTCTGGACCTCTGACCTCTGACCTCAGCTCTGACCGCTGTACTCAGATTACTCTGCACTCATGCTGATTAGAGTCCGTCCGCACATGTTTAGAGAAGTAAATGTTTTATAGATGAACTGTTGTCGTCGATTGATACTGTGACGCTTACTGCTGTACTCGAGTACTTTGTGTAACTGTTAGCAGACGTTTAAACGGCTCAGGAAGGACGAGGTAACAGAACACGCGTCCTCACAGACGCTCTGAAATGTTTTGAAACTTTTGAAACGCAGCCTGTCGCCAGAAACTAAAGGAAATATTAAACCCACACACTCAGTGTGGTGATGAGGCCTCAGTACAGACAGACAGAGAGGAGTAACACTTTAAACAGGTGATCGATGTAAAGAGTGAGGCTGTAACAGAGCAACTCTCCCAGGACTGTGTTTAAATAACTGGACCGCAGAAAGGCAGAGACTCAGAACATGTGGCCTCTTAAACCAGCACCACCCTTCAACAGACATTTAAGTTGTGTCCCGATGAGAGGTCTTCACGGGTCAACACAAACCCGAGGAACCACATTTCAATATCCATGATTATTATTCTTATTATAATATACATTTTCTGGTACACACATCAGGGTTTCTTCCAGCGAGGTTATCCGGTCTCACCTCTCCATCCTCCTCCTTGTTGTGTTCGCTACAGTGTGAACATTTTGGGTTTTTTACATGGCTGTCAGCAGCAGCTGAAAGTTCAACCCAAACAGCTGATCTGCGGCGTAACACCGTGCAGGCACAGCTGTGCTTGTGCGTAGGAAAATGGACATTGTACGGTTGAGGGAATGTAGTCCCAAAATGTTCAAAATATAGCACATCAACAGATATATAGATGTTTAGGTGTTCCTTCTTTGAGGTGGCTAACGTGTTTTGCGGTCGGTGCTACCTGCTGCTTCTCCACACAGGGGGAGGAGCTGACGGTCATCTGCTGCAGGTAACACACTGACCAGGGTTTAGTACCTCGTACAAACAAAGACCCCAACTACCACTTTAAGGTGGACTGAAATCGGTGCCATTCGTCGGGTCTGGTTCAGTTCTGGGGAGGACATTTCTGGGTCTTTTTCGGTTTGGGCACAAATGCTGGGACCTGTGAAGAGCTCTCGCCTCGACGCACTCTGATCCAACGCTCGACTGTCACAACGAAGCCAACTCGAGTAGCTGCACATGGCTGGAAAACTATCAGAGGTGCAAACAGCTCCAAACATCGCTCGAGACAATGAAGAACGAACTTCTGACAAACACACATTTTACCTCCCGTCAGTGATTTTCTCAAATCTGATACTTGAGATTCAGTTCAGTTTGATTTTGATTCTGCAGTCAGGATCAATTTTAAAACAATGCTGTGAGATTTCTGAAGCCGAACTGATTCACTTCAGGTCAAAAGTTTAAATAACGAGTACGAGAAGCAGCTTCATCCACAAAGTTTTCTACTGAACCGGATAAAAGCAGACGGAAAATATGACCAAGAAGTCCAGCTGGTTCAGTCTCTAATAAAGAAGCCACCTACAGTACAGACCGGGGAACAGCAGTTTATATGTACACGTGCTGGTGAAGCTATAAATGATTAAATATTTTAAATGTGCGTTTTAAAGAATCCAGCAGGTTCGTGTCGTTACAACAGAGGAAAGCGACATCTCGGTCTCAAGGTCGGTTCATGACACCGAGGAGAAAGTCGCTGACAGGATGAGAAACCACTGAGCACCAGACGCAATAATGCCGTCATCAGGAGACACAAAGCAGAAGCTTTATATTAAGGTCGCTGTAGTGAGAGTTAATTAGTCTGTCCTTAAACATCCATCAGAATATAAAGGTGTTTATAACAGCATGAAAACATGTTCATGTTCACATTATTGTTGACATTTATAAACTTAAAGTGCTCAAGAATGTTAATAAAAAAATCAGAAAATTCCTTTAAATAGCATTACAGAGACTTACTTATTAAACCTTAATGAAGCTTTGTTGCTTTATTAAGATTAATACAGACTTTATTATGCATCTATTAACAGCTAACTGTGTCTATTAACAGCTAACTGTGCTTTCTGCAGCTACCAGAAGAACAAGAGAAATGCTGTATTAAGGTCAATAAATCCTTAAACAATGCTTTTATAGGACTTGTGAGGGCCTAAATACATATTACACTTATTACAAGGACCTTAATATAGGGCTTTAACATGAAGCGGGTAAATGAAACTTTAAAAACTACTAAAATACTGATGAAATATAACATTCAACATCAGCACAAAGGTTTGGTGATGCAGGTGACGTCACCTGGTACAGAAGCTGCTCAAACGAGGGAAAACTTATTATTTGCACATAATTTGTAGCAGGTGTGAAGAGATCGTTTATGATTTGACATAAATAATTAAAAATACAATTTACCTAAGAAGATGCATTTGGTCTGTTTAAAGATGGGGGAGGTTTGGTGGAGAATTCACAGCTGCTGTGAAATCAAACCTCCTTCACAATTATCTGCAAATAAATTTCACCCAGTAGAAACTAATTTGGCACGAAGGCCCTCGTCTCCACATCAGCTGCCACGCTTCTCTTCACGCCATGACTTCACCTCGAACAAGGGACGAAACAGTAAAAGCAGCACGACAAGGCATCGTATGTACACCTGGACATGTGTACGATAAAATACATCCACCTCCACGTGCCACTGAGTCTGTACAGCGATTTACATCATGTACTCAGTCGTTAATGAAATCACGCTGCTCACAGCCGTCAGCTCTCAGGACTGCAGCAGACGGGAGGCAAACAAATGAAATAATGAATGTCTCTACAGCAAAATGAACAAAAAACACCATCAGGAGTGACTGATCTGAAGTGAATATTTCCTTAAAAAATAAAAAAAAATGAAGACGAGAACAAACTTTGTTTTGACAGACGAGGCTTTGGTTCAGATTTCTGACCGTTTCTAATAAAACTTCAGTGGCTCTTTACGATCAGATGTTCAGAGTTTGTGTTCCAACATGTGACACGTGATTTTCCTAACAAACAACAAACAATAAATAGATTTAAAAAAAGAAAATGTGTTCATGTGTTGAGTGATTTTCTGGCAACTGACCCACTTCAAGGTGCAACAACTAAGAAATTTAGTTTTAAACATTCAAAAATAATAAAAGACGAAGAAATACACGAGTGAGACGTCTACCTGTATGTATCGTGTTGCAAAGATGTCTACTGAAGTTAGCATGCTAACCAGCTAGCCGTCCTATACCACAGCAAGGTCCCAGGGCAGCTCGCTAGCTGAATAGCTAAATGAGCTAGCTAGCTCAGCATGGGTTTGATGGTGGCCAAAATTTACACACAGCACCTTAAAAATTCAAACTGCTTTGGAAAATCTGCAGAAGCTTTGCAGCAGCTTTTCTTGACACCTTCATAAACCAAAGATCACAACATACACGAGTACGAGTGACTCATCGGGGGCGCTGCTTGAATCTGGTCTCTGTCAGTACAGTAACGACCTGTGACAGCCACCTGCTCTCTTACGTGCATCAACATTCAACAATTAAATATCCCGAGCAGATTTCATGCAGCGCCAACACGTTTAAAAAAAACAGGATTTCTACACGTAATTCAATTTAAAATTAATTAAACCTCCTCAAACTGTGTAGCCATGCAGGTCTGAACAGACTTCCTGTAACTCACTGGCTTATAATAAATCAGTTTCCCATGTTTTTCCTGAGCAACAATCGGAGGCGTCTTCTCCGTTTGTCATTTAAAAGTTGACGAGTAAAATCTGTCGTACTCGTCCGCTCGAGGAAATAAAACCTAGTCTAGCAAACTTTCAGTCCTCTGCTACAACCGAACATTTAGCTGCCTGCGGAGTGTCAGAGGTGGTTGAGGGTGAGAATAATCATCCTTAAAACAGCGACAATAAATAAAACACTTTGCAAAAAAAAGACAAGTCAACATAAGATTTGGATGAGCGTGAGTAGATGACTGATACCGGAGCGTATCACTGGTATGAATTTAAAGGAGCGTGAATATACTGGTGCTGAAACTCCAGGTGCTGCCGTGCTCACACTCCTTATCTGCCCGACACAGTCTGAGTGAAGTCTCACTTCCTGCTGCCGTTAAAACGGGAGCTTCTTCAGCTGCTCGAAGGTGATGAAGAACTGACGAGGGTGTTCAGGAAAACAGGTAAAATGGATATTTCACAGCATGCACCTTTATAATAATCACCATTTTTTATCTTAGATTATCGATTTGTTTGTTTTCACATTAGAGAAACTGAATAGTATTTGAAGTTGTCTAACACTCGCCTGCAAAAAGACGAAGAAGATAAAGTCAAGCTGTTGTCGTAAAATAACTTTCTATCTATTTCTAACTGTCTTTTTAACTAAAATATGAAAATCTGGTTCTCAAAGCAATTTAGAAGAATATATAAACGCTGGAGGCTCGATGAACGGGCTCGTTTAAAACCTGTTTGATCACTCAACTTGTTTTAGCACAGGTCAACTGAATGTTGCTGAAATCCTCAATAACTAAGCTAACAATTAATGAGATATATCTTACATTGACTTAGGAGTGGAAAAAACAGATGAAATCCGTTATTATGATGCAGCTTATGTAGTGATATAGTAAATCTAAAAAATCTAAAAATAACCAGATAAGGACGTCGATTAAATACCTGTGAAGTCAATATCTTCGTTATATTGATGAAATATCACATAAAAACCCAATATTGTCACAAAGCACACTAGAGACATTAAAGACGAGGCTCTGACACATTTCTCATGCGATATATTTTCATATCCCTCAACTCTGTGACCACGCAGACATTTTGGTGGACGGAGTATATCTGGAGGGACAACATGAGGTCCACTCCAGGCGTTTTAGTTTGTTCCTTTCTCCTGAGTGTGTTTAAAGGATACGATGATGTTCCACGGGCCGAGCCGCAGCCAGTTGGGCCAGAATCCCTTATAGAGAGCAAAGAAGCCCTCGTTCCTCCACGTCTGCATCACGCCGTCCAGTGTTCCTTTGTACATGGGGCCTCCCGTCATCACTCGCTGGTTCATCATCCGGGTCCGGACCACGTCTACGGGGTTGGAGGCCAGCGCCCCCGCCAGGCCACACGTGAAACTTGAGCTGTACACACATCAGACACGGTTAACTGACCAGTCTGAAGCCGAGTTTCAATCAAAAGTCACTCATTTAAAAAACAGTCACAGTTCACTGCAGCAGCCTCATCACACTACACAGAGTGATCTGAACTGATGACCTGAAAAATAAAAAGAAAGAGTAAATAAACGTACATGAAATGTGTCAAAATGGTGTCGCCCATGACTCCAGAGCGAAGGAGGTGCTTCTTCGTTATGTCATAGACAGGAAGTTCCACCCCAACAACAATGGCTGCTCGCTGCGCTGTGGGGATGACACCCTGAGGAGGAGGAGGAAGAAGATAAGTCTGACGGTAACACTGTCACAGTACAACAAACTCATAGTGCCACTACAAGATACAACATGCATGAAATAATTTTTCCTGTTGAAGTGTCCCTTTTTTTCTGTAGTGGGCCATTTACCGCTGCCTCCAGGCTTTGTGCTAAGCTAGGCTAAACATGTCCCATCTCTGCGCTTAATGCCCAACATCGTGTCTGAACCTCAAGTAGATAGATGCACTCGCATCTTAATCTATGCAGGCGCCACGCAGGCTCGCACCTCAGCTGCGTCTCACGGGCGTAAAACAACCTTTATGGACTCGAGTCTGACTGATATATATCAGACAGGCCTGTTACAGATCAACTACCTATAAGTTGCCTGATATGGAGACTTCTCAGAGATTATAATGTAGAAAAAGATGCTTGAGATAGCCACATTAGAGGGATCATTGACAAAAACGTGGGCATATCAGCTGATATATTGACTCAGAAGTTTTTACTTCTTAACACCTGTATCAACCCCAAAAATGTAGTGTGTTAAGCATATTCTCTACGAGCCACGCTGCTATTTTAACGCAATCCCATCAGTGTTGATGTAAAACGTTTCAGGAATACAGCTGCAGAACTGGTGTAGGTGCTGATGTGATGGCTGTGGTCATGACTCTGAGGAAGTCAAAGCTTCCCTCTTTTAGCTCTGGGTTTGGTCTCCCTGAGGGAAATGTCTGGCTCTTTAGCAGCTACATGCTCCAGTATGTTCACAGCTAGCTGTAACTGTCTGTGTGCTGCCTGCTGCAGCTGAAAACACAATGAGAGCAGCGAGAATGAACCAAGACCGTAAAGTTGGAGCCAGGTGAGAGCTGAAACTCTCGGTGAAGCTTCGAGGAGCTGCAGATTCAGGTAATCATTCTCAGGTTCATCACTACAAGCAACAACTTTTATATTGTTTTCACATTTTCATTTGATTCATTCATTCATTCAACGTATAAAAACATAGATTTAATCACGTGGATGCTTCGTTTAGGATCTCTACGTGCAGAATTAAGTGTCACAAACAATCAGAGTTTGTTTTTGGATTCTGAGCCGCGAAGTCCGATAAAAATTAAAGACTCGTGAAAATGTGGGCGCCATCTTGAACACAGTCTCCGCTGCGAACACGTACAGTACACACAGACACATCCCTTCACAAAGAGCTGCAGCACTCACTCTCCACAGCCCTTTGGTGCCCTCTGTCTGGTAGATGTTGATGAAGTTGGACATCATGCTGCCTTGAAGCAGACTGCCCTGCGCCTGCATCCTGATCTGGAACAAACACAAGCAGAACAAACACTTTCACAACAGAGCACTCTGACCTCAGTCTGACCTCAGTCTGACCTCAGAGTCTGATCTCAGTCTGACCTCAGTCTGATCTCAGTCTGATCTCAGTCTGATCTCAGGAGCAACATCAATTTACAATCTGAATTATTATTCTGTGAAACTGAATCCTCGAAACTTAAACGTGTTCTGATTGATCTGCAGCTTTTTCTTTAAGGAAGCCTCAAACCAAACCATTTATTCTGTGACAGGAAACATTAAACCTATGAAGTCACAATTAGCTGGAAGGTTAAAAAAACAAAACAAACATTAAATTAAATTTCAACCAGTTTTCATGTAACTGTGGAGCAGGAACACATTGTAACGACTTTAACACAGGATTTGCTTTGATATATTGATAAACTGATATCTTAGTGTATATTTTGTCCTCAGCGTTAAGGATCACCTTGAGGACGTCGGTGGGGTTGGCCAGAGACGAGGACAGGACTCCGGACACGACACCACAGAAGACGTTGATGACCATCGTCTCGTCTGTCAGGAGAGACCAGAAATCATTTTAATATACACAAACACAAACAAAAGCACACAAACATAATTAGATTCAGATTAGCCTCGATTTACTACGTCTAGACGTCTAGAAGGACGAGTTATTTCCAGAGATCATTAAGTCATCATGCAGTGTCACTCTCAAAACACTGGTCCATCTTGTTTGGGACAAAACGCCTGCGTGATTATTCAGCAGCTGTGTTGAAGCAGTCGGCCCTGATGAGGCCGTAATGCCTGAAACACTGAACTGAAGAGCACCTTTTTCCTTTAGTTTGACTGAACATGTCAGATTATATTGTTTTCATTACGTTTAAGTGAAACTTTAGTTTTTTTCTTAAAGTTTTAAGAATATTTTGATGATTATCGGCAGAATATCCTGAATCACAGTTATGTTGTTCAGGATAATTCAGATGTGACGTTTTCATTTACGCATTTTATCATTTAGACCCAAACAAGACACAAATTAAAGTGTGTTGACAACGACACGGACACAGACGGACCTTCTACATCTGGTCTTACATCCTGTTTGATTGTAGCTACAGATTCAGGATCATTATGAACATTATGAGTCAGAAAGAACAAACAAGTATCTTTTAGAGAAGCATCTATTTTTATTGATTACTGTCTGCGACTGAGAGCTCAATACAATAAATCATTGTGTCTAATTCATGTGATGGTATCTGCTCTGACCTCCTCGGAGCACCACGTGGGTGGAGTTAACTGTATCAACACAAAGTGAGACTCGACGGACCTTCAGACTCCACCCGGCTGGCACTCCAAGCAGATCAGAACTGAGGATAATATGAAATGTCTGCACACTCTGTACATTAGCTTTAGATAAACAGTTAGCATTAGCCTCAGCAGAGTTTGTTAGCATGTGGTGGATTTCATTAGTTGTAGCCCAGTGTGGCGTCTACGCTGAAGTCAGAAGGAGGAGGAGGAGATGGACTGAGTGATAGGGCTGCCACTAACGACTAGTCGACTATCAAAGTAGTCAGATTATGAATTGCACAAAAAACAATGGCTCTTATTTAGTTGGGGAAAGTGAGATGTCTCACTCTGAGCTATTTCAATTAGCTATGGTGAAACATTGTTTAGCGTGGCATTGCATGCCGTGGGATACACACACGATGACGTCACTAACGACTAGTTGTCGTCTAGTCGTTGCACCCCTATATTTCATTAAAGGTTTAATGAACTATCATCTTAATTGTCTTCATTTTTAGTAAGTAACACTTAAAGCTGAAAGCTAATGATTGTTATATAAGAGCAGCTGCATGCTGGTGCGATAAACTGTATGTTATACATTCAATTTACGTATGACCCGATTAGTCGACTAATCGGAAAAAATAGTCGGTGATTAGTCGACTATCAAAATAATCGTTTGTGGCAGCCCTAGTTCAGAACAATAGTTGCAGTGATCCTTGATCAACCTGACCGACAGTTAGCGTGGCGGTCCTCACGCCGCTCAGTTTTTGGACGGCGTAACGGGGCGTTCGATCCCACCACAACCACAGGGCAAACCCAAGCCTACATCAAGACAAGCATCAGAGCGCAGTGGCACCATCGAGGCGGAGGGCATGCAGAGTGGAGAGGATCAACAGAGACAAAGAAAAAAGTGCTTTGTGCTCTGGTGAAACATTAAGAAAATATAAGAAATATACAGAAATATAAAGACCTCACTTCTTGTTAAATAACATCCTGGCATCATGTATTTATACGCAGCCTCCATCAGAACCACTGAAATCACAAACTGTTCTCACTG
Source organism: Pagrus pagrus (assembly GCF_965226575.1). Taxonomy (NCBI): domain Eukaryota; kingdom Metazoa; phylum Chordata; class Actinopteri; order Spariformes; family Sparidae; genus Pagrus; species Pagrus pagrus. Next base: position 1,526,103 of record NC_140198.1, on the reverse strand, counting down.
CGGTCCATCTGCCCACTGCCTCCAGTCTTCATGCTAAGCTAGGCTAACCACATCATGACTCAGCCCTTTACTTTATGCAAAAACAAGATTCAAATCAAGCTCATAAATTCAAACGTAGTTTCCAAATGTTTTTAAGAAAAGTATAAAGATATAACTTCACTCTTTAACTTCCTTTCACTCACTCACTTCTGTTCGACCTACATCTACTCTATTATTTATATCAATAATCTGATTTACACTAATTGCCCATTAATTATTGAGAGGAGCAGATGGAAAGAAGAGTGGAGGAAGGAGAACAAAGAAACAGGAAAGAGGGAGGAAGCAGTAAAGAGGAAAAGACGAAGGACAAATAAAAAGCAGCTGGAGGTAAACGAGGCCGACACAGAGCCCGTGGTCAAACTTCCTGTGAGGCTCACACACCTGCTGGCGCCGGTGAATGGCTGATCAATGTAGCGCGAAGCCATTTGTCTGAAGCGGCTCTCCGTTATAATGTTTGCCTATTTTTGGTGTTTCAGTCTTGTTGCACTTCCTCCTTCATCTACACTACTGAAGTCACTTCCCTGTGTTGGTAGGAATACACCGATATGTCTGCTGGATGTTGGTATAAGCTGATATTCTCCTTACTGGCTGCTTTCAGCAAATAAGACGACATTCACTGAAGGCACGAGGCACCGGATCGTGACGTCGCTGCCATCAGTTTGTACTGAAAACATCTCATCACAGAGAAGGTAGTTGTACAGCAGCTGAGAGGCTTTTGAAGCAGTTACTTTTCAAAGATAAAAGATTCTTTGACATGTCGAAAACAGTTATGTTGAGACTCGTTTCATACACTTTCTTTTTTTCTGATTCTGGTTAATTTGTAAGATCAAATTTCAAGGCTCTTTCAAGGAGAGTGGACTGAATTACTTTAAAACAATTCAGTTTGTTTTATCATAATGAAGATTTATCTGCTTCCCTGGCTCATATAGGGGAATAAATTACAACAATTATCAAAAGAAACAACAACAACATCAGTATCTGCATCGTATCGGCTCATAATTCGCAATCAGTGCATCCTACCTAACATTAGATACACACACGCAAACAGACGGAGACGTGCTCGGTGTTCACTTCATCTGTATTTCTGCACGTTTTCTGAAGGCTGACAGACACGGAGCAGCAGAGCTGTTACCTGTACCTTTGGTAGCCGTGGGGGGCAGTGCAGCAGTGCAGCCAATAGCTCGAGCGAGACACAATCACGAGAGACGACTTGTTAAAACTTCCTTAGGAGGTTTGAGACATCTGTGTGATGGTACACAGACACAGTTCCTGCCGAACAGCTGGGAGGAGACCACGCAAGACCAATGTGAGTCTGTGCTGCGTCCTCTAGTGGTTGTATTACTTATCATCCATGCCAACACGAAGGACGCCTGGAGTATGTAGGCAGTGACGGTTATATCATTTGAAACGGATGAAACTATTTTTGTTGGCAGAGGGAGAATCAATGAGCCCAACTCCTCCACCGTGGAGCTGGCAGCAATGTTACTTTCACTTTCAGCCATGCTTGTTGTTGTATGATACAATAATCAATACATCAAGTCTGAATATCGCTATTATCACGATATCATAAAAAAAGTTAATGAATCTGGTTTTATGGTGAAATACATGATACGACACACCTCTCAGTTGAGGCGTCTCCCTGAATGGTGATCATGCTTTGTGTTTCCACGTCAATGAAATATATAAAACTATGAGATCTGTGTCAGGAGGGTAAGAGCACATCAGAGCAGCGACAGCTGCAGTGTCACTGTGGCCTGACTCACCTCTTCCTCCCCTTCTCCTCCCCCTCTCCTCTCCTCTTCCTCCCCCTCTCCTCTCCATCTCTTTCCTCCTTCCTGGAAACTCTTTGCTCTTATTTTATCTATTTGGCTTGCAAATTAGTGCCGGCAGCTTAACACACTCACTCTGCCTCCAGCAGGTCAACAAGGTTGTCACGACACATCCAGCCTTTTCTTTAGAGGGCGTGGAGTCTACAGTCGGACACGGACAGGCCACAGAAACCTGCTCAGTGAAAACATATTGATGAAGTGTCACTGATATCACCAGGGTGAACTGATGGGCACTTCATGTCTTTGTGCGCTGATCCCACATCGTCTACTACACCTATTCTGATGGTTTATACACAAAGTAATCTAATGAGTAATGAGTAATCTAAATAATCTAACCCAAATTACATGTAAAGTGTGTCGGCATAGACAAAGAGGAAAGAAAGCCTGTTTGAGGCAGGAAAGATGTTTTAAGTCCAAACAGAAGAAAAGTAAACGAGAGATCTCCGACTGAGACGAGACAAAGCAGAAAACAGAATATAAGCAGGGTCGCAACATTTTGGTTCATGAAACAAAGATAATACAAAAGAGAGGACTAACTTACAGAAATAACTAATATCATTTTCATAATTACTCTGTGGATTACTTGCCGGTTAGTAATTTATTTCATTGTGTTGTGTCCAGGGTGGAGAACAGTCCCAAACTGAAATATATTTAATCTGAAATGATTTATGAATTCTTTACATTTGTCATTTGATCGACTAAATCTTTCAGCTGGACTTTGAATGGATCAATGTTGACTCACCTCATGAAAGAAAACACTGTAAGAGGAGTATCTAAACCTTTATTTAACATTCAGGTCGACTTTAAATGTGAGAAAGTCTTCTGTAAAAGCGTCTGTGTCTTGAGTGACCACATGAGATCAGATCTCACTTTCCTGTTCTACATGCAGATAAACATGGACATGATGATTTTTTTTTGCGTTACACAAAGTTTGTTAAGTTTCTAACTCGTGAGTGACAAGTTAACTCAACAACTCTTAACATGTTAACCACTAACACTGGCAGGTTAAGAGAGGCCAAACATGTCATTCACATCACAGTGAGCCACATGGAAATCAGAATGTGTGTCTGTTGTCAGGGCTTCTTCTTCTCGTTTCATTGAGGACGTCAGCTGACAAGAAGGTCCTCTAACACACTGCTAAAAGACTGAGGCCACATGCTGGCTACTTGATAGCAAGTGGTGCAAAATAAGTGACCACATTTTCCTACACTTTGGATAACAGCATCAGTTAACTGGCTAAAATGTAAATTCAGAAAATGACTGAGGTGCTTCTAGTTTTCTTCTTGGTGTTGCTGCTGAGGTGTTCAGCTTCAGCTTTCAGCAGTTCAAGGTTGTGTCGTCTCCTCTAAGTGAGTCGGCTGTAAAGAGTTCTGCTTGTCGTGGTGCCGGAGGGCTCATCGGGCCTTCAGTTGACTTAAGAGGCGTCACACATGGTTATAGATTAAACTTAGTTTGCAGGAGATTGCATCAGTCTGAACCAGTCAGAGCTGGAATACAAATACGAATCTGAATTTAATATTCAGAGCGGCTCACTGTCCGTATCATTCAAACCATCTCACACAGTTTATTGTTTGCACAGCTGCTGAGCTCAGCTGACTGTCTGTGATTGTTTTTCTAGGCTAAAATCTTGTAGTTAAAAATGTTTTCAGGTGATTTCTGTGACACAAACGAACTGAACCTGTGAATTAAAAGGCCGGTTTCCTCCCCTGTAGGCCGGCTGAAGACAAGAGAGCTCAGAAAGAGAAGGTCGGCAGGAAGGTGAAGGCAGAAATGTGTCACGCTCACCTTCAGGATGGCTGACAAACAGCCTCTTCAGAGAGTTGTAGGTTCCAATCTTGATCGTCCCGTAAGAAGCTTGTCTCAGCAGGGCCGGAGAAATCCTGAGAGGAGACGTCAGACATGTTTATTTACTGATTCATCCAGGCAGTGTTCATCACTTACTTTCAGTCTTAAAAACTAAATTCTGTCTTTCTGAGGTGTGTGAAAATCCATCCTTACAGTCTGTTACTCAAACCTGCTGCTTTCAAAGTCAAAGAGAAGATCCTCCTTTAAAAACTGAACACATTTCAGGTCCCGCTGGGCTTCTTTCAGATCTGTAGTTGGATTCACAGTTTAACCACCCACAAAGTGTAACAGCTGTGGGAGCACAGCTTATTACTGCATACTGTAACGAACACATGCTGTTTCCATCAGCGTGCTGCAGACTGCAAGCGTGGACAAGAACAAGCGACTAGATTTACTGAACAGCACGTTGACTTTAAGTGAAACAAGACATCTGTGACTGTTTCCCATCATCTTGAATTAACTTAGTGCTGAAATTTTAAGGTAATTCTTATGTTGTTATCCAAGAACTCACCTTATAATTATAACTGAATCCCAGCTGTTCGCTCTGAACAGTAGTGTTCAGTTCTGTTGTTTGCATCTTTGTGATTGTCAACAGCAGCAACAAGATGTTGAGGACAAGGTGGTCGGCATTTTTACATCTAAAGTACGACATCAGGACGAACACCGTCCATCAACTTTGACTTCAATTCAAGATTCATTTTACAACACGACTGGATCACATCTCTTTGTAGTAGCACCTTACGCTTTCACAAAAAACTACACAATCTAATGAATAAATAATCATAAATGTCCATTAAGCTGAAGTACAGCGCAGACAGTGCAGGTATGATCCATGTTGTTAACTCCATTATGTAATTTATACTATATTACACATCATTTAATTCCCATTGAACATGAAGATCTACCAACAAAAGCACCAGTCCAGGAAGGCCGTCCACACTAAGAACCAGAACTATAATTATAAATAGATCATTTTAAAAATCTTCCTAACTCAAGTGGATGGAGGAGACCGTGGGGAACAATATCATTGAGATCTCTTGCAGAGTGGTTTGATAAACGATAGAAACACTGAAAGGCCCGGATGAGATAAAAGCTGTGTCATGTACCCACAATATGGTGAATCCTGGACTGGATCATCACACACGACCCGTCTACTGTGCTCAACGCTGTCTGAACTGTGAGGAAACATAGATAATGCAGAGCCTGAAAAATCTAATTTCATACCCAGAGTAGAGCGCCCGGACGCCCTCCTCCTTGCCGATCCTGAACAGAGCGTGGAACATGCCTCTGTAGCGGACCTCCGTGTACTGGGACTGACCCTGGACCTGCAGCCGGGTCTTAGTCAGGTCGATGGGAAATGTCCCTGAGGATTAACAGTGACATAAGAAAGATAATAGAGATTAACAGATAAAAATAAGATTAAGGTAATGGATTTTTCACCTCTCATGTATAATCAATACTTTTTTTCGTATTTAACCTGTTTCTCAAGGTGCAACTCTTATCCAGGTACCAGAACAGGCAACGCAAAAAAATACAAATATACTAGAGAGCATCAATACACATACACATTATTTGCTTAGCAACCAACTATTAAATCAATTGCGCACTATTTTGATATTTGAAGTGACGACGACTAATTTTTAGTTTTTGTTGATTCTAGCGCCCCCTGTGGACAAAAGCGGGACGATCAGTTGTAAAGATCTTTTTGTGCGTACATTTGTTTTGGAAGTGAGAGACCGCAGGATGGATCGTGATGAGGTAATGTATTTATAAATGTATTTATATATGATTTTATATGTGATTATGTGATCAGACCCGAGCACAGGCATTAATAATAACTATATGAAAATAGCAGTCGTTTTCACTGATGGTCTCGTTTGCTGTTACAGGTTTCACAAACACTTAAAACGTCCTCTCGGTCATCTTAAGAAACAAAAGTAAAACATCTGATCAACATTTCTCACAATTTTCTGACATTTTATAAACCAAAGAACCAATTGATTATTTGAAAAACAAATTTAACTGGAAAAGAAAGTGATCGTTGGTGCAGCTTTATACAAAAATAACAAGTTAAATGTAAAAAAAATTACCTCAGGTCCTTGGGAACTTGGTTAAATTTCTTTTTTAATCATGCAGCAGATGATCTAAATATACATTTTTTTCAGGGAAGGCAGGCCTCTGAGATTGATTGGCACACTCTGAGACTAACTGCCAGTTAATTAATTAATTAATTAATGAATGTTAAGAAACAATCAGACTGTTGTTTGTTCAAATGTTGGATGTGTATCAACAAACTGAATTCTTACTTATTGATATGTGTAAATGTACAGTTGCAGGACGATGCATTCACTGTGCACCACAGCGCTTTGATATGCATTCAGCTGCATCAGTCCTGCCTGCAGGCAGCCTCACACACCGAGCAGCAGCCTCACACACCGAGCAGCAGCCTCGCACACCGAGCAGCAGCCTCACACACCGAGCAGCAGCCTCACACACCGAGCAGCAGCCTCACACACCGAGCAGACGCTGCTGCTGCTGCACAATTGTCCTCTGACCGCAAATTCATGGCATTTAAATACTATTTACATAAACCATGTATTGCCACGACACTACAGCCTGTACACCAGCAGTGTGCATGACGGTGGGGGGTTGCATGTTGTGCTGCATCACGTACCGAATTCTGCGACAATCGAGGCCATCCCTCCGTAGATGAACGGCTTCCAGTTCAGGCTGGCCATCTCCTCGGCGGCGGCTGCTTCCACCTGCTGCAGCCCCGCTACAAACAACAGAGTCCAGAGACAGAGGTCAACACAGTGCTGCGGCCTCAGACAATACAACATGTCGGGAAACATTGAGATCTGATGATGCTACACTTCAAGGAGGCTCCTCAGCATCAGCATCCCAGCGTACTGCGCCGGAAAGAGACGCCCGCTGTGTGGAGCGCCGCGCACAGAGCCGTCACGGCTGTTGTGGGGTTCCTATTGGCTGTGAGGTCAGTCAATCAAAACATTTCTGCGACCTGATTGGCTGCTGCGCCCCAAGAGGAGAAACCCTGAGTGACAGCTCGGTGAGAGCAACAGTGTCACGAGAATTAAATGAAGTTATTTATTATCGTTAACGCAGCTGTGTCACGTGACAGACACGCTACTGACTTTCCTAAATTAAATTAATCATTTTTAATATAACGTGCGATTTTAAAAACTGAACATTGTGCATTTTAATGGCGGAGATGGCCGCTCCGACCGCTCCAACGGCGGTTAGCTCGGAGCAGATGGCTCCTGCTAGGCTAACGGCTACTCGGCTAACACTTGTGGAAGCCCCCAGCCATCTGTGCAACAGTCAGCAAGTAAGTTACCGCCACACTCCGCCGTCACGGCACGTACCTGTGGTGTCGGTAGAAATCTGCGAGCCGCTATTTGACTTGGTTTTCCATGACTTCAAATATCCGCGGCTCGACTTTCACTGAAGTACAAGCAGAAAGTTGTCTGCCGCTGTTAGCCTCCCATTTAGGCTAATGTCAAACACACAGAAGTCAGCGGCGCTTCTTCTTCTCCTCCTTTAATGTGCGGAGGCTGCGATCAACGCCCCCAGTGTCGCATTAGCGCCATCTTGTGGACAGTGTAGAGTACTGACGATAGATAGATATGTAAAAATGAAAAATGACACATTGGCTTTTTAAGAAAATTGTTTTATTTGGGTGAAAATTCATAGTGGATCTGCCGTCATTATTATGTTAAAGTTAGTTAGCTGAGAAAACCCAATTCCAAATAACAATAAAATGGCATTAAATTCAAAAGAAGCATATATTTACAAGAATCACTCAATAAAGGTGATGGGGTAAAACATTAGATATATTGTCTTTGTACAGTTTTCAGTTGAAAATGATAAGCAGATCGTCACACTTTTGTTTTATTCATGTCCTACACAGCGTCCCAACCTTGAGCTGAAGTCATCAGTCATATATCACCTCATTTATTCACATTTGTTCAACAGCAACGGGATTTTTCTAAAACTCGTTTATTTCAGTAAATACATACAAACCTGCAGGGCTCAAGTTGTCTCCACACTGACACTCGCCCTCTAAAGTTCAGCTCCAGCCACCTTTTTATGACACCAACGAGGTTGTTCTCACCAAAATAAAACACCTTTTAATAATCCCTAATAAAACTGTAGTGTTCTGTGAGTAACTAGAATATGTGTTAGAAAGACATTTTGCTCTAGGACTCTTTAAATGAAATTGTCCTCGCACTAAACTCTATTCTCTGGGTGTAAAGGCACGAAGAGACATCTCAGTATCTGCTTGATGCAACTGTAAGTACGTGAGAGAATGTTTTATTTGTTTGTCAGCGAACCCTTAAAGCAGTTTTAGTTGCACGAAGCAGACTTCAACGTTTCAGATCAGCTCATATGTGTTAGTTAGTTAAATATCGCCTCTCTGTCAGTGGATCTTTGAGGCCTCAACACTGTTATTAATACGCCATCAACATAAAGTTTTCTGCTGCACTGTCATTAATCTGTTTTCATGTCTGTCTGCTGCAGCTTGCTCCTGTTATATCTGTCACATCTTTGAAACCAAAACTGCCTTTAAAGCCCAAAACAGGCCCCACAACTCAACTCGTCACCTCCGCAGGGGAGTAAAAACACAAGTTATCTACAACTGCATCACACGTTTGCAAAGCATGAACCAAATGTTGACGTGGCACACGTGCACTTCAGTAGAGTAGAGGTCTGCACTGGTCGTAACCAAACTGTTCCTATTTATATTCAGTCTGATTGGGTTTGGGTAGGACTCAGTGGTACTGCTGCAGGTCTGTGTGTTAATATGTCCGATACCTGAGTGGACTCAGGAGGACTCACTATCAGCTCTGCTCACGTCGTGTTTCAGAGAAAAATGTTGTGTTGCTTCTCTTTCAACAGCTGCTTCCTGCTGCTCTCTCTCTGTGTTTGGGTTGACTGCACTTAGGATCTGATTGTCCTCAGGCCCAGTTCTGATCCAGATCTTTGCCTGGTGAATTAATTCATACATGTAGAGTTTGGGTAGTTTTTCCCAAATTCTGGACCTGTGAAGACCTCTAGTATGTTCGTTTAAAGCTTCACCACACCACAGGCGCTCCAGTCCCCTGACTCACCTCGCAGTTAATGAGGTGAAGAACAAACATCACAACACAGCCAGCATGTCCAGGAATTTCAACCAGCAACCTCCTGGTCACAAGCCTGTTTTTCTGCTGAGCAGCCAACCATTAAAGGCATTTAAAGGACTTTCCTTTCCACCTCACTTAAATCTCACACAGCAGAGAAACACAAAGTTAAAATACTTCAGTAAAAAAATAAACATTTTCAGATCCTCCTCGCCTTCTTATTTAAAATGCAGTGGTGACGACAGCAGGGCCGCTGGTGGAAACTTCACAGTCCCAGAGTGGAGCGACACCGCTCCCCGTCCTCTGTGTCTTCTTCTTTTTAATCGCTGACGCACAACTGAAGGGCATGCTGCACAACAGCCACAGCAGCAGGACTTCTCCAGAGTCATCGGTTCAAACACAGGAAGTGGTTTGGCTCAGAGGGTGGTGCGCAGCAGCCGAATGACTCGCTGGTAAAGCTGCTGGACGACGGACACCAGGTTCCTGAGAGAAGGTGACAAGCAACCAAACATCAGCATTTGTACAATACTTTACATAAAATATTGTCTGTCATTGTAATAAAAATAACTTCTTGAGCATCTCTTCGCCGTGTCACACAGACTCACCGAGCTCCAACAGAGAAGCAGTTGTTGCGGTTCGGGTGGAGGCAGAAGAGCGAGGCCACGCAGTAAACACAGCACAACAACATGGACAGCAGCCGTCTCTTTAAAGACATCTTCAGTCTGATGAGACAGAAACAATCAGTCACACTGTCTGCAGCACAACATGAACAGGAAGTGTGTGTTGGATTATTGGTGGTTGCTACACAAACACAAACATCGTGTTCTCTGACATTTCACCCAAAATCTTGATCTTAAGATGTTTTTTCTCAGAAAAGCTCCAAACACAACAACAAAGTGCAGTTTGGTCCGTCAGTCTATGAACAGCAAGGCTCCTGTTGATTGTGTTTGTATGAAATCTATAGGAAGCAAATTTATTTCACCGTTAATGAACCAGGACGACTTCTGAGATACGTTACCTCTTTCACAAGAGAGAGCTGGCAGAAAGGGCCGTGTGAAGGACCAAACACATCGTCACATCATATTTCTTTTCATTCGCATCGAGCATTTAAGGAACAGTTCACCCAAAAGTAAAGTTCAGTCATTATCTCCTCGCCCCTCATGCTAAAAACAGCGTTGCAGCATTCTCCTAAACAACTGAAGTAGCTGGAGACTTGTTTTAAAACTGTAATCCAAGTCTGCAGAAGCTCCGAGATCACAGTCTGATCTGAAAAGATGTTATTTAAACCCTTTTTTAAAGCTGATCTTCACTGTAGCCGTTAAGCTATAAGCATTTAAGAGCTCACCTTGCTCACATCAAGGGTATAAAAGACGTCTTTTCAAATCAATGTTTGTGGAGAACTTCACCTGACTTTCCGTCAGCACGGGGCCGAGGAGATCACGACTGTTCCTTTAAGGCAGCGTTTCTAAATGACGTGTCTGATAAATGAGTCCAGGCCCGGGTCACGCAGTGCTTTTCTTAAAACAAATATCTTTAAAGAGTTCAACAGTTTATTTTCTACAGCCGTCGTCTGTGTGACCAGAACCAACTGAAGCTGAACTATGAGCGCTGCGTCACCACGAGCTGAAAGTGTCAAACATTTTGGATCTTGTCATTAATCCGGCACAACTCTGGTACAGCTCGAACTGCTGCAGGCCACATGATGCGTGACAACAATAGGAAGCAGCTGCTATCAGCCTGAAAACATCACTCGCATTACATCATCATCATCATCATCGTCATCACCTTCACAATCCTCTTCAGAAGAACTCTTTCTGTATCTTCTTTCACTGGAAACTCCTGGTTGTGATGAAAGCTCCTTGGAAACAGATCCAGGCTCAGGTAGATTCGAAAAATCCGTCTCGGCGGTTGGAGGGCGACGTAGGCAGAGGTGTAAACAGGATCCGGCTCCCTGGGTGCTGCTGGGCACCGGGCACAATTACTGCTGACCCACACTTTGTTTTGAAAGGTCCTGAAAGGTCTAGCAGGGGTGAATGACATTCCCACATTGTGTGTCTGTTGGAGCCGGTCGGTCAGGAGGGCGGGGGAGCTGATGAAAACAGGATCTTTCCTCTCAGGATGAACCTGCTGGTCAAACTGTCATCTGAGTCAGTTTTACCGACCGGTTCTGTTTCTCTGGGTTCAAACTTTCTACCATTTAACTGTTGATGCAAAGTTTTGAGGGAAAAACATGTTTCATTTTCTCAAAATAAAAATCATTTGGGTTCATCGTTCTTAAAACTCTGTCTCCTCGACTCTTTGACGTGATGAATAAAGAAATTCTCTGGACAAACACAAAAGCTCACCGGCGAACACAGACGTGTCTCCGGTCTCTTGTTTTTCTGTGGCAGGCTGGAGCTGGAGCTGGTGTGATGCCAGGTGGTGTTTGGAGTGTGTGCAGTGAGAAAGCGTCATTAACCAGATGTCTTTATGTGTGAATCTTAGTGGAAAATGGTCCCATCGGGCCAGATGTCTCTCCTGAGGACGGAGCAGGACGGCAGCCAGCAGAGTTGAACACAAACACTCAGAGCTGCTTCTGTCTTACAGACTAAATATAGAGCTGCTCTGTTTTCAGTCCGTGCACGAGTCCAACAGGTTCACAGTTTAGTGCAAACATGTCCGCTAAAGTCTGGATCCGTGATTATATAATCCAGGGTTTAAAGGGCCGAAACTAAATATATGAATACATAAATAATGTAATAACAAATTAATAACGAGTTAAGATACTTCTATATTTTTCATACGTGTCCACTTGCACAGTGTAACGGGACGTATATCAGCTGTATATCAGTGAAAACTACAAGACAGGAACATCGTGGAAAAGTTCATTTTTTCCCCTTAATTTAATTAAAAAAGTGAAACTTTCATATATTCTAGATTCATTGAAACATTTCAATAATACCAGAAATGTCAACACTTGAGTCGGGCTCCTTTCACACGGATGCTGCTGAGGTGTCACTGAAGTCCAGCGGCCTTCAGCTCTCTGTGCTGTTGGTCTGGTGTCTCATCCTCCTCTTGACAAACATCACAGGTTCTCCACAGGGTTCAGGTCGGACCAGTCTGCTGGACGATCGAGCACAGTAACACCAGTCATCAGTAGTCCTGCTGGAGAAGGAAACCAGCATCTTCTGTTGATTGGTCCTATGTGATATTCTTATAGTCTGAGATACTGGGTTTTTAATTTAATGAAAAAAAACCACAGGTGACACTGAATATCAGTGACAGTGACTCTGTTGAAGCTACGTGTCGACTGACGGGTCAGAACGCCTGTTCTTCATTTGTTCCTCCCGCACTGATGTTGTTGATCTTTTCCCTTATTATGTAAAGTTTGCTCTGTTAACCAGAACCGAGCCCAAGTTTTCTCCAGACTTCATGATAAAAATGATGAATACAGTAAATATACTAAAAATAGAGATGTTGCTGCCCAGCAGAGAGCCGGCAGGCAGGCGGCCGGGACAAAGGTCAGTCCAAGAGACAACAACAGCAACGGAGAGGCAGTGGAGGGGTGTGTGTGTGTGTGTGTGTGTGTGAGTGTGTGTGAGCGAGTGAGTGTGTGAGTGAGTGTGTGCGTGTGTGAGGGGAGGAGACAAGTGAGACCGGCTGATAAAGCTGTGAGTGTTTTGTCCCTATTCATTTGTTGAAGGGGTTTTCAGGACACTGAGGAGGACGGTGACATCGAGCGGATGTTCGAGGAGCAGATGAACTTTGTTAAACTTTGATATGAACCTCAGAGGAAACAGTGACGACGCGGGATTAGCGAGTCTTCATCTTGTGGTGATGATGCTTGAAATCTTTGCCACTGAAGTGCAGTCACGATTAACAGGTGGAGCTCTTTGATATGGTATTTCATATTTTTACAAGCCATTTTTTACACAGTCTCCTTTTTTAAAGTTTAACTTGTTTTGTGTCTGAGCATCGGTTCAAATCTAAAGCTGATTGACTTCAACTGCCACTGTTGTCCTCTGATGGACGACGGCTGTAAAGGATAAAACAGATTCTGATGGCAGTCCTGTCAGAACATCTCCACTGCACACAGGATTTGTGAATTTCGTCTTAAAGTCTTAAAGTCTTTGGGTTTTTCTCGTCAACATGTCGTATTTGTGTGGACACGTGATCACCGAGCCCTCTGTCGGCATGAGTCCTGACTGCCTGGACTCCAGCGAGCCGACCCAGAACGAGGTGAGGCCTCGGGTAATGGGCTGCATCCTGAGCATCGCCTCCTGCCTCATCATCTCCACCAACCTGCTGGTGGCCGTCGCTCTGCTGAAGCTGGTCCTGAAGAAGAGCAGCCAGAGCTGGTGCTTCGTCCTCAACCTGGCACTGGCCGACGCCCTGGTGGGCGTGGCCATCACTGGTCTGGCTACAGAGGACTTCAACAGCGACAGCATCAACATCACTCAGAGCCAGAACATCCACACCACCGCTGACCCCGCCACCAACACCACGCCTTCTGCTCAGGGTAAGACCCGCTGTTTGATGAGGATGGCCTTCGTCATGTCGCCCTGCACGGCGTCCATCATGTCCATGTTCCTCATCTCACTGGACCGCTACGCCGCCATCAAGATGCCCCTGCGGTACTCCCAGCTGTGTGGGAGGGCTACAGCAGTCGGGTCGCTGCTGGCTCTGTGGATCAGCTCGCTCATTGTGGGATTCCTGCCAGGTGAGAAGAAAAATGCACCATGATTTATATTTTTCAGGGTAAAAGAAGCTGCTGTTGAGACTGAAAACAGCTCTGAATTAAAAAAAATCAAGTGGGCTGCGTTATTGTGGTGCGACATGTTGTTAAGTTTGAGCGAGACATCAGTGAGTCTGAAGGTTTTCACACAGGATTTACAGCCGACAATCATTCAGTCAGCAGTAGATTTAAGCCGTTCGATGTGATCCACCAGGAAGCACTGCTCACACACATTTGATTGATTAACTGAAGGACTGTAGTGTCACATGGTAAATAACGTCTGTCCTCTGTTCCTCAGTCATGGTGCGTCAGCTGCAGACCGACCGCTACGACGGCTTCTGCGCCTTCTTCGCCGTCATCCAGCAGATGGGCATGATCGTGTTGCTCAGCGCCTGCTTCTTCCCCGTGCTCTCTGTGTTCATCTACATCTACCTGGACATCCTGAAGATCGCCTGCAGCCACCAGAAGCAGATCTGCCAGGTGAGGCAGGCCGGCTCCAGGACGACTGACCACCGAGGCCATCAGCACCACGAGCATCATCACCAGCAGCTGAGGAGCTACTGGAGCCACGTCAAGGCCCTGAGGACGGTGGCAGTGCTGGTCGGCTGCTTCTTGATCCTCTGGTGCCCGTTCTTCGTCGTGTGCATAGTTCAGGTTCTGTGTTCGAGCTGCCAACTCACCAAAGTGTTGGAGAATCACCTGTGGCTCCTGGGACTGTCCAACTCTCTGATCAACCCTCTGGTGTACGCCTTCTGGCAGCGGGAGGTGCGGCTGCAGCTGGCGGCCATGTTTTCCTGCTTCACAGGCCGGTCGGCGGCCGCTGGACCTCCAGGTGTCACTGACCGAGGTGAACCGCCGAATGTGCTGACTCAGGCTGCTGTTCCAGGGGGAGATACCCTCAATCCTTCACTGCTGCGGCCGATCATCGGCAGCACCGCGGCTCACGCTGCACCGCTGTCGGCTACGACCAGCTTGTGAAAGGCACCAGAGAAAGATCATCTAGAAACTGTGACTGTGGAGCCGGACTAGCGTGCCGAGCTCTGAAAATAAGATCCGAGTGATATGAAAGTATATTTTTCCTTTCAGAAGCCATCAGTGTAACAAGAAACGTCTCAGTACAAATGATCTTCTTTAAGGCCGAGCGTCTGTTGAGCCACAGTCACAGAGCATTCATAAAACTGAGCGCTACTGGGTGATTCAGAGATTTGTTCCATAGTTTCCAGTGAAACCAGAGGGGTCAGAGGTCAGCGGCAGCAGAGGCAGGAAATAGTTTAATCTGACATGCATTCCTAATAAGTCCACAGGGGTCCAGGCCCGTCCGACAAGTCCATGAGGGACGCTCTCTGACTCCCTGAGCCCTTTATGCACACTCACTGCGAGTCTGAAATCCTGCAGAGGTTTGTGGAGGACGCTGCCTGAGTGCAGCCGAGGGAGAAACCCGGAGGGAAGTGAAAGGCAGAAGAAAGTGATTTACTTCCTTAGATTTAAATTTTTTTGGCAGTGACAGTTGGATTTTTGGCTCTGACTGACACTCTGTTGGTGACGGTCCAGTATCTGTGAACTGGCACTAAAAATACTCTGTAATCTCACCAGCAGGAGGGCCGATGTGTGCAGCCCCTTCTTAGATTGGATTCAAATCTCATGACGAGTTGTTTCTGTGAGTTTTGATGACACCAGACCAACGTTACGATGCCTTTCTGAAAAAGAGAGAGAAAAGTCTTGTATCAACTTTTCCAGGATCCAGTCCCACTGTCCTCAAACACATGAGAGACGTCCACCCAGAGGCTCGAAGCTTCACTTTTACAGTGATTTTAATCCTTTTTTAAACGATTCAAAAAGATGCACTATAGCAGCAGATGTATCAGCCCAGTCGCCAGGATAAAATGTTTCTACAAGACGTGTCATATCATATTCACATTACATGTCTATGATGCTGTGGTTACAACTGGGAGATGACGTTCCAACATTTGTAAGTGTGACACCACTGGATATTTTTAACAAGGGACATCTGACATCAGGACATTTTCCAGCCATGTTTGCGGTGGCAGAACCAGGTATTTAAAACAAAACATGACCTTTTCTAACCCTAACCAAGTGCTTTATGTGCCTAAACCTAACCAGAGCACCAACGTCTATAATGTGCAAATAAGAGCATATCGTCATTTTGGGGCCGGACCAAGAAACCACGTCCACAACGATGGTTTAAAATGTGAATTCTTCAAATAGTTGGTGAATAAAGTTTCACTTCTTCGTCTTCTCAGCAGATAAATGCTCACTGGGTCCATTCATGTCAATTCATCACATATTCTTCCCAATTTTTCTCTGAAAATCCCTGTTCAGACTTGTTGTTGTCTCTTCTGTTGATGCAGGGCAGATCACAGATAACACGCAAAGGTCATGAGACAGACTGGAACCCACCACATTATACATAAATTGTGTGCCTTGGCCCTCGGACCCACTTTGTTTTATACCGTTTTATTACATCCATGTGATTTAGTAGCTTTAAAGCGATGCTTCTCAGATAGCAGACGAGCCCGCCGCTCATCTACTCCTCGTTTTACAGCTGGATAACTATCCGGTCATGGAAACTTCCTCGGCTGCTTGAATCTTGATAAATATCGTCCACTTTACGTGTCGGCAGTCTGGATCAACAAGGCGATGTCAGAGATTTAACATTTGCTTTAGACTGAGCTGGAAACAGCTGATTTACCTCCTGTTATTTCACCATTTGTCATGTAGCGCTGTGACACACTGAGGCTGTCAGCAGGATCAATGCTGAGCGTTGACCGACATCACTGTGGAGGGAGAAAATATGATTTCATTCAACATTTCCACATTAAAATGTCTAAAAACGACTCGACCTTTGTTCTACTTGTTGTTGAGTTGTGTTCTTACATTACCACAAATGTTTCCAACAATGTTCGAAGCACGCCGCGTTTCATTTGGTCGTCTGTCGCTGTAACTTACAGGAGAGAGACGAAACATAGCGAGAAGAAAACTTTAAGACATTAACTCGTCTGTGAACATTTGTGCCTGAGTCTCGTCAGATTTTAGTCAGTAATGGTGGTTTATTTGCCCCAAATCTCCAGATTACTTTGTGTATCTGTGTGTTAAATTCAGGTCAACTCTGACTGAAGTCAGCACTCAGCAGAGACTCTGGTTCTGGTTCTGTCTCTCCTCTCTGTAATGTCACGTTCATGAAGTAAAGTCCATTTCCCCTCCAGCTCCAGTCAGCAGTCAACATGACAGAACCTGGAGGTCACCTCCGGACCACTGCTGCAGTCAGGCTGATCAACAGGAGTGAAGATAAATCCACTTTTTAATCCCACAAGTTCAAAAATAATCTCTGAGCTCTCCTCCCGTCGGTGAACGGCTCCGGATCAGAACAGAACCTGATGAGACTCCAGGTGTTTATTCCTCCAGGAGGTCTGGATCTGCTAATCTGCCCCACACAACACTCAGCAAACGTCTGTTTTGTTTTGATTGAGAGACCTCTCGCAACAGAAATGACATGTTGAGTTTAAGTTTTTTAGTCTTCATAAACTAAAGTTAAAACTTTTATTGAATTCAGCAGACCTGGTTAAATCCTACAGCTGTACTCCAAATACTATAAGTTACTCCTTTTTCAAACAATTATCATGTTTGCCTGTGTACTCTCGGCCTCACCAACATCTTGTTTTTCACTGGACTGGGTTGAAAATTGTCCTGAACGTCCAACAAACCTTAAGGACCATTTACAACATGTATTCATTGAAGTAGTTGTATAATGTGTGTACTGAGCTGAGAGAACAAGATGACAACATCTAGTCTGCAAACCAAATCCACTACAAGCTGTGACTTACATATTTCCTGAACCAGATGAAAAACAGGCTCAATAGGTATCAGATAGAAAACCTCGAAGTCAACAGAGTATAAACATCCATCTATTTAATAAAACCCCTCAATGTGATATTACAGCCAGTGAAAAGTATTAACTCCAAACTTTTCTCAGTTCATCACATGGATTTTCTTGATTTTCTTCCAGCTGTCCTTCAGATCCTTCTTCAGTTCTGAACTTTTGAGCTAAATATCATCATTTCTTTGACTCTCTGTGTTCTTATCTTATCTTTCGCTGGACTGGGTTGAAATTTTGTCCTGAACATCTGAGAAACATGGATCTGAAGATCATCTACAACATGGAGCCATTTAAATAGTTGTTGCATCAGACTTATTACAATAAATCATTATTTATTACAAACATTAATATCTCTGCTTGTTTTCACTTTGTTGAACCAGATGTTGATTCTGTGTAGTTTTAATGTTCACATCAGTTCTTTGTTCCTGCAGATAAACTGAGTGAAACACTTGTTCAACAAGTTCAGAGCTGAACAACACACTGACTACAGATATGTTGGCTGTGTGTTGCAGGAAGGATTACTCCTTCATTATTTATTTATTTTCTTGAAACAGCTGTAATATTGCATTCAGTGGTTAAATTCTATCTTTGTGTGATACAAGACTTTTTTTTCTGGATCAGGAATAATTGCAGGTAACAATGACCTGATTCGTTGCAGACCTGATGATGTCATCTGAGTTTGCACAGACGGTAGAAAACAGAATAATGACACAGCAAAATGCAGAATATTTATTACCAAACAAAAATGACGTAGAATCAATGAAGGAAAACAAGGAATTGCTCAACGTTACAAGTGACTTTTTACAACAACGGGTGAAAGTGTTGGCTCATGACGGGATGTCAGAAATAGACAGGAATGCTCTCTGAAACTGTGGAGACTGTAAACAAAACTAGAAATCATCGAGTCTGAACTACAAACACAAACAGTTTAGTAGTCGAGGAGACACTACAAGTGAAAACGTCTTTTTTTTTCATGAATTGGTCAGTTTTGCTTCTATTACATGTTCACATCCAATATCAGAAAACTTATAAAGAAAAAATACTTGTCTTAATGTCAGTAATGAACTGAAGGGGCGTTTCATGCTGACATCTAAAGTTACATTATTTTATGCCATTCACTTTGTTTTGTCTAAAAATGTCATGTTTACAATAACATGAGGCAGAAGTCTCTGCAGCAGCTCTTACATGCACCAGACCTCTTTATACTCTGCAGGTTTTTACAGAGGGCTCTGTTCATATGTCACTCACAGCCTGGTTCATACAACATGATAGTCCTAAAAACATGATGTTTTCATGGCTGTTGACAGTATTTTCTGATTGATGGAATAATAAAAAGAGATTTCCAAAATTCCCTTGACTCTAATATGTCAACACAATAAAAACAAGAATATTGAATCTGGATTAATCCAATGTTCAGATTCCTGTTCTGGACATTTATGTAAATTAGTGCATTTTTAATAAGACAATATTTAATTTGCATGTTTAAACATATAATTGTCTAAATGTCAGTAATCGACTGTAGAGGGGTTTCATGGTGATATCTGTCAGTTAAAGTTTGACCCTATTCACCTGCAGTGTCTCTTAAATTACAGCCTAAGGTAGATGTTGAACGTGTGTGTGTGCGTGTGTGTGTGTGTGTATGTGTGTGTGTGTGTGTGCGTGCTAGCTGCGCTGGTGCTTGTGTGTCCTCTCCGGGCTGAAGAACGGGTGCCACAGCGCCTCCTCCAGGGTGATCCGTCTGCAGACGTCGTACTCCAACATGCAGCTGAGCAGGTCGAACAGCTGCCGCTCCTCCTCGCTCCCCCGCTGCATGAACTGCTGAGAGACACACGGTTAGTTTGACCACTTCCTGCTGATGCTGCCTCACGGCTGCAGCTGATTGGCTGATCCGAGCGCTCTGTACCTTCAGAGGTTTACAGTGTGTCCTGATGTAATCGTCGAGGGAGCCCTGCTCGTCCCAGTTCAGACGCTCGTTGAGAACGTAATGCTTCTTACTGCACACACACACACACACACACACACACACACACACACACACACACACACACACACACACACACATACAGGTTATACAGAGAGGAGGCCAGGTGAGGTAGAAACAACCAGGGCACCATGTTGAGTTGTGTGTGGTCACCTGGTCTGTTTCAGCAGGTGGGGGGGAATCGGTCCCAGGACCTGCTCCATCATGGCCAGATGTTCTCTACTGTCATGGGTCTGAAACAACCAACAGACAGGGCAGAGAAACTTACTGCTGTTTCTGTGTGCGTGTGTGTGAGAGTGTGTGTGTGTCTGTGTCTGTGTGCGTGTGTGTGTGTGTGTGTACCATGAATAGTGCACGTCCCAGAAAAAACTCCATGAGGACGCAGCCCAGACTCCAAACGTCACACGACTGACTCCAGCCCAGATCTGAGAGCAAACATACAGTTACAACTGAAGTCATGCAGATCAACTGGCCCAAATCTGTGTGTGTGTGTTTGTGCATGTGTGTGTGTGTATGTGTGTGTGAGAGAGTTGTGTGTGTACCCAGTATGACCTCCGGAGCTCGGTACTGACGTGTTGACACCAGGGATTCATGGTGGTCGTGGTCAAATGTGGCGGTGCCAAAATCCACCACCTTCACATCCAGACTCCTCGGTTTCTTCTGCTTACACTTCTGTCACACACACGCACACACACACACACACACACACACACACACACACACACGCACACACACACACACGCACACACACACACACTGCTTAACATGAAAAGTCAGCATGACAAGTATTGTTATTCTAACTTTGTCGTTGTTATAGACTGTTACCGTCTCCTCGTTGTACACCAGGTCGTAGTCGGAGCTCACAAACAGGATGTTCTCTGGCTTCAGGTCTGTGTGTGTCAGCTTGTTACGATGCAGGACTGTACACACACACACAAACACACACACACACACACACACACACACACACACACACACACACACACACACACACACACACACACACACATATTTGATGATTTGATGCAGCAAAGTAACTAGTAACTTAGGTTATCAAACTAATTTATCAGATTAAAAAGTACAATATTTGCCTCCAAACAGTTGTGAAGTGGAAGTAGCAGTAAATGAAAATACTTGAGTAAAGTAAATGTACCCCATGATTGTATTTAAGCACAGTACTTAAGTAAATATACTTAGTTACATCCCATCACCGGTGCCAAGTCAAAACACACACAAGCAAAGTTTTGAACGACTTTTTTGAAAAAAATCATCACAAGAAAATGAAGCAGCCATTTTTCCAAATCGACCACGGTCACCACCACAGGTAATGACGAGGTCAGAGGTCAGAGGTCAAGGCTAATACACACACACAGGACTCACAGCTGACGGCTCTGAAGATCTGGAAGGCCATGTGTCTGATCTGCTCCACGCTGAAGGACAGGAAGTCGTTCTGTCGGAGGAACTCGAAGGTGCTGAGGCCGAGCACCTCGAACACGATGCAGACGTGATCTCTGTACTCGAACCAGTCGAGCATCCTCACACAGGCGCTGACAGGAGAGAGTCACTGATCAATAAACACCAGGGGGAGCTTTTATACAACAATTAAAAATCGACTCACAATCTGTTGTCGTCGTCCAGACTGTTGATCTCCTCCAGCACCGCGATCTCAGACCTCGCTACTTCGCTGAAACAGTCGATGCTCCTCACAATCTTCACGGCCACATGCTCGTCTCTGTTGGACACACAGACGCGCAACAAAAGACAAAAGAAGATTTGCATTGATCCAAATATAAATGAATTCTCCTGTTCACGTGATGATTAAACTGTTTCTGGGTCCGGAACAAAAAAGTTCTCACTTGTCTCTGTCGATGCACTCCACCACTTTACCAAAGGCTCCTTCTCCCAGAGTAGATATCACCTCGTCTGAGGACAGACGGACATTTATTCAGTCAGCAGTGTCAGATATTTTTAACAAGACGTCAGGACAGTTTACAGCTGAATCAGGTGTTTTAGGCCAAACCATGATGTTTTCCTAAAGCTAACTGAGTGGTGTTTGTGCCTTAACCTAACCAGAGCATCAGCACAGTGTTCTCACAACATAAAACTGAAAACTGAACATAAAGCAGTCTCTCCAGGAAGTTGCAATTGATTTTTTTTCTGGTGTATTATGCACAGAAAATGTGCAAGTTCGTGCAGATTTCACGGGGCTTGGCCATCGCAACTTCCTGGAGGGACTTACAGAAATGTAAAGTTTCAACAAATTTTATGAATTTTCAAGTCATCTAACTAAAATCGAGGAATCTCTGTCAGTCTGTCTGTTTGTTAGTTGCATATCTTGAGATCCGATCCACTTCACACTTGGCAGGTTTGTTGTTTGGAAAACAAGGAAGTACAGCGTCGAATGTGGTGAAATTCAGACGTGTAACCCGTTCAGTAGGTCGCCTGAATACTCTCACATGATCTCATGGGGAAG
This sequence comes from Pagrus pagrus, assembly GCF_965226575.1. NCBI lineage: Eukaryota > Metazoa > Chordata > Actinopteri > Spariformes > Sparidae > Pagrus > Pagrus pagrus. The sequence goes on along the minus strand of NC_140198.1, from coordinate 1,504,189 downwards.
TAGACATAAACAAAATGGAGGTAAGCGTGGTGCAACAACTTGCTGTAGTAACATGTTGCAGTGAGAAAGAAAAAACAAGAGCAGAAGACGAGTTTGGATAAGTGAGGAGATGTGTTCAACTTGAGTTTTCTATTCTTCAGAGAGAACTGGAGGTTTTACGTTTCTGTCAACAGTAGTATGCTAGCTAACGTTAGCCTCAAAGGCTATAAAGTAAATATCAAACTATCATCAGGGCGGCCCGAATGGCAAAGTTTAAACGAGCACTGCGCTACTTGCACACCCGAGTCTGGATGTATCTTACAGTTGAGAACAATTTTTGTTTTTTGCATGTTTTTTGCAACAAAGGAAATGAGGTCATTTCTGGAGTGAGTGCACAGTTACCACGCAGCCTCGTTAGAAACTCAACGAATCAAAGTTATGACAAGGACACTAAAGACACTAAAGAAAGAAGGTTGGTGTCAAGTACATCTTTCTTTCATCACCAGGCCGATGTGATAGACCAGGTGTCCCTCTTCATCGTCCTCACAGCTCGTTCCCCTGTGACTCCTCTGTACTCCATCATCTTCAGCGCTGACAGCATTGTCACCAAAACGACCAGAGAACGGCGAGTCGTCAGGCTGAGTTCAGAGTCGGTCATGTGACGAATGGAGGAAGAAGCAGTGGAGGCAGGTGTTGGTGGTTGTGTTTCAGAGCGTGAAGGTCGACAATACAAAAGGACGAGAAAAAGACGGAGTGACAATTAGAAACACATCACTTTGTTTTTAACAAAACAGTTTGAACTGAGAGTCGTACCGAGTTGCTACTTCCTGAGCTGGTGCAGAGTGTGCTGTGGTTGGAGCTTCCAGTCTGTCTGTCAGCGTCTGTTTTGGGGTGATCATCGTCTACAAGCAGGAAAAAAACAGACGCAGAGGTGATTTCCTGCTGTTTGAGAATGTTTGAGACAGTTACTGTGACATGAAATGAAACAGAAATGAATTCACCTCTGGAGGAAAAACTCTTTTTCTTTTATGCATCTTGTTGAAGTGTCTTTGAGAAAGACAGACTGCACTTCACTGAGCTGCTCTACACATGAATATAAGTTGTGTAAATGATATAAGTGATATAAATAAATGAGATTACCTCCCAAAGAAGCACAGTTGTTGTCCTCTCTGCTCATAGTGCTGCCGGACACTCTGGGCTCTGTGACGGCGGTCTGCTCCCTCTGCTCTGGATTCTGGATGTCTGCACAGGGAAGAAGAAACACAGGCAGACGAGGCTCAGCGAAGGTCTTTGTCCACACTGGCAACCCTGTAGAGCTGACAATAACTAGAATGGCACCCAGCAGAGCGCATACCTCCGCCCAACAGTCCTCTTTTTTTCAGTCAAGCGTAATCCGATATCAAACTCGACAGAAGTTCACCAGATCTAAGATCCTCATCACTCATAGAAACCTTTCATTAAGATTCAGAAAACACTGACAATTTTAAAGCAAGTGAGATACAATTCCTGGATTCCTCCGTTTATCCAGATCAACACCAAAAGTTAATGGGGTTTATTCTGGGATGAGACCAATCCTCCGTCCAAGTTTCATGGAAATCTGTTCACTAGTTTAACCACCCAACCAACCAACCAACCAACCAACCAAAATATAAACCAACCAACCACCCAACCAACCAACAAATCAACCACCCAACCAACCAACCAACCAAAATATCAACCAACCAACCAACCAACCGACCAATGAACAAACCAACCAACTGACCAAACAACTAACAAAGCAACACACAAGCAAACAAACAAACAAACAAACAAACAATCAACGAGCAATCTACGGACACGGTGGTGTGGTTGGTGGAGGTAACTATCGTTATACTTCAGTCTGGATCAAATCAGACTGACGGACTCAGTGTTTGACATTTATTACCAACTCTTGCTAACAAGACACAGAATGTATTCCTGAAACATCCACACACAACTCAGTCAACATCACACAAGTAAAGTGGCTCTAAAAACAGTTATTGGAGCTTTTTAACTTACAAGATCTGAGCTGAACTTGAGAGTAGGACTTGTCTCCTGAAGGTCAATAACTCTTCAGTCTCTTCCTTGTTTTTCTGTTGTTCTGTCGCACTTTGTAAACGTAGATATGTTGAATTTAGTATAAAATAAACTCAAGAGAAGTGTCACGTTCGGCTGTAGAGCGAGTTGCAGGAACTTCACAGCTCTTCCTTCGTGCTCTGCCTGGAATTCAAACCCTCCGTCCTCCGCAGGCCGTGATGTATGACTGCGAAAGCTTCCCGTCTCCTCAACCCCTGATTCCTTCTTCTCTGTTTTCAAAGTTATACATAGTGTTACATCCCTCCAACCTACAAACCCATTGGTGTCTCTATCTCCAGGGCTTTCCCCGGCCTTTTGGAAAAGGCTTAGTTACGACCCCCCGGCCAGAGGGGCAGCTTCCAGAGGGCGAGAAGACAACATGAAACCATAATGGTCCCTGAGGAGAAATTAGGTTTTTAGAGCAGTCACTGGAGAGGGCCGAGGGAAACACAAACAAGCAGAGGCGTCATGCCCATTCATGCCCGTTTGATATCTGGATTTTTATTTATTTTTTAATTTAATTTTATTATTATTATTTTTATAATATTTATGATCTTTTTATATTTTGAGTAAAACATGTTCTTCTAACATGTCAAACGTTGTACACACCCTTTTTCTATGATATTGGTTTCTTCTAAAAGTTGCCGGATTAAATCCAAAACATCCTCAAACCCAAACGACTGAATATGTTGACTGTCAGTGACGCACAAAACGACACTTTTCACGAAACAACATGACCGTCGCAGCGTACAGTACCAGTGACAGGCGAGCCAGACCTCCATCTTACAGTCGCAGCTTGGTTAGGCTTAGAAAAAACTGTGGTTTAGGTTCAAAGATCAACGTGACGTTAGTTACATCACATATGTAACATGTAGAAATACAAGAAGTTTAGTTTCTCCTAACTCAACAACTCACTAAATTGAGTGATTTTATAAAGGAGTCTGGTGACGTCCTCTCTCTTCATCTCTAGTTGAAGTTCTGCTCTGAACTATAGCAGCCACCGGGTCATGGACCAGGCTCGGGTTGTTCGGTAATGGGATGTAAAAACCCAGTAGGAACTATGGCTGCTGATGTCATTGCCATTAATGTGCTGTATTGTGTTTTGTTATTCCTTCATCCTGGAAATGGCGACTTTAGTTTAACATTAAAATGTCAGAAAAACTGATTTTATTACATTTTCATGTGTGTTGTACAGAAGTTAGGGCTGCATTATATACATATATTCATATATCTGGTCCATGTTGTCAACAGGTTGAGCTACAGTGTGTTGGTCAACATTTTCTTATTGACTGAGTTGATTTCTTTTCGATTTATTCAAGTGATTTAATGATTTGAAGTTCTGTTAAAACATGGAGTGATTGGATCTTTGATTGTTTGAATGTTTGCAAGTTTTTTGTCTGTTTTGTTCTTGTTCTGGGCGAAATCTGTCTCTTCCAACAGATGAGGTGTAACAACAGACGAAGGGGACATGTCTCTAACATCAGTCATGGATCTCCTTATTTAAATAATTTACTGGGACTTATATACAGTATATGTGTTACTGATGATCCTGCTGTTTGTTTTATTATCTTGTTTACATTTTTATTTATCATTTTATTTCACATTGACCAGGCTTAAAAAATAATAACCAGGAGTGAACGGTGGATATTTCAGGGACTATTTTTGTCTTTAAGTGCTCTAGTTTTTTTTTTTTTCTGTCCCCAGCAGCCGGGCAGTGTATGTGGGATTGGCTCAAAATAAACTGGTGTGACCATGAAAGATCATTTCAGCCGGTGTGGCTCACTGATGTGTTTCTAATAGTTTCTGGAAAACAACAGAGCTTAATTCAAAATGAGCTTGGATGAGAAAAATACAGACATTAATCTGATCGCCTCGTCTTATAAACTGTCTGTTAATTCAAGAAGCTGCATCAGACTTTACACGTGAGACTGATATCTGGACAACAGCATTTTCACAAGCTTACAGTTTGCAGAAGCCAATCAGTGAAATGAAAACCTCTCACTGCCACTTCCACAAATAGCAGACGTGTCACTCACTTTGAGTGTGTCTCTTTTACTCCGTGGTATTTCTTACTCATCTTCTCATCACCTCCTCCTCCTCCTCCTCCTCCTCCTCCGTTCTGACCACGACCTGCAGAAGTTGCCAGATTTTGCCAAATTTATCCAGTTTTCCAAGTTTGAGATAATAAAGATTTTGCACGAATTTGAATTTCACAAATGAATATTTTTGAATAAATGTTTCTAATCAAATTTAAGTTTAAATGACTTTTTAATAATTATTTTAAATTCCATGTTTATGCCATTTTTTTTACGAGTGTCTGCTGAAATATCTACACGTGTTGTTGACCGCCCTGTGAGGCGCTTTGCTTTTTATAGCCAACAATGTGAAGGAGAGTGGGTCGTTCCAGAGCTCTCCTCCCTCCTCCCTCTCCGGCTCAGCTGTCTCTGATCGACAGTAAATCAGCTCCGAGGACGACGCACTCCTGCTGACAACCTGCAGGACTGTTGTCACTTACTTAAGATCATCCAACACTCACCACTCACCCACCGCTGCCAAGAGCGTGGAGGGTTTCACATGCAGCAAAACAGCCTGAGGGGCACAACGTTCAAACTACAGCCACCACAACTCGACGTGTGGAGAACACGTTAGTTCACACGAACGCTTTAAAAACTAGACTGGAGTATTGTTTACAGTCATCTGTGTGGTGTCCTCAGGGATCAGTGCTCGTCCCGGTGATGATTTTGATAACAGGAAGCTGAAGAGAGAATGAAAATGATGTTCCAGCGCTGATGTGAGAGGACAGTCACTGTGAACTCTCTCGCTGCCTTTCTAAACCCTCTCTGCACACTTCAACTAAACTCCCCCTTTGCACCTCCAACTTTGGGTCATTTGAGTTGTCGAAAAGAAAATGATGTTTTCAGATAATGTGATTTATTTCAGCCCAGTCAACAGAGTGTAATGTAAGCAGTTTTTGCAGCAGGAGGTGAGGGGGGTGGTGGTGGTGGTGTTACAGCCAACGAGGCTGCCAAACGAGTCACACCACTGGATGTTATTCAGGACACCTGGAGACCTTTCCAGCCAGAACGGGTGTTTTTATTCTGAGTCTTGGAGACATTTCCATTATCACAGGAAGTCAGACCATTTCCATTTGTGATCATGGCGAGTCGACCAAGACAGGTATTTTAATCCAAACCACAATGTTTTCTAACGCTAACCAAGTGGTTTTGTGCCTAAACCTGACCAGAGCGTCAGCAGAGCTGTGACGAGAGAGAAGTTCAACCTAAACAAACGCAAAGTTTCAACATAAAGAAACATTCAGTTTGAACTCATCTGTGGTTTTGCAGAAACGTTCTGCTGATTGAGTTGTTTATTTTATTAATTATGTATAAACAGCAAAATATCGAAGTTAAACACGGACAGTAGACTGACCTCGTCTGAACAGGAATCATAAGAAGTGTGTTTCTGCAAAACCACAGATGAGTTCGTCTGGCTGTAACGTCTCCACCATCACCTGGACACTGAGGTTCACAGACTCACATTATATCCTGGAGACTTTAGATAACAGAAACATTAGACTGTACAAATACTAATTATTTGATGTCTCAGCTGTGTTTCTCCTCCTGCACCTCCTCCCCTCGTTAGTTAAGTTTGTAACAGAGCAGAAGAGTGTCGACTGCACACGTTCGCTGCTCCACTGTCACTTTTCTGGACTCATATCACTGCAATCAATTTTCCTGCACAGCAGCTTTTATCATAAACCTTGAAGAAACAACCTCGGATATGATCACATTGTTCGGACTTGACTGCAGAAAGTTAAAAAGAAAACTTGGTCAGACTGTAAGAACAGTCTTCAACAGAAACCTCAAAGTTACACCTGAATCTGCAGCTGAATCTCAGTAAATGTTGGTAATGTACGTTGTGTCGTAGTCAACTGCACTTTTCAGTCTGTTGAAGACGTCTCATCCAAGAGGCTTCTTCACTTCTAACTAACTTGAGGAGCTGCAGGCTTTTAAATCCCACAGATATGTTGAAACTTTAGTTTTTTTTATGTTCAATTTTCAATTTTATGTTGTAACATCGCTGTGCTTATGCACTGATTTGGTTTAGGCACAAAAACCACTTGGTTAGGGTTAGAAAAACATCATGGCTTGGTTTAAAATACCTGTCTCCACTAACACGGCTGGAAAATGTCCTGATGTCTCGTTGAGAACAGGTTTCATGCTTATAAATGTTGAAACATCATCTTGAACAGTGGTCTCTGGCTTGGCAGCCATCTTGAATCATTACTAGAAATGTCCTGATGTCTCATTAAAAATATCAGATTTTCGACTGCAAATTGTCCCAACAAGGACAAGTATTGGGTTGGGAAAGTTGTTGGGTTGGGAAGTTTTAATGCTCATAAATATTAATTTTTTCGTCTCAAACAGCGCTCTCTGGTTAAGTAGCTGTCTTGCTAGCTACCACGCCCAGGAAATGTCTCAATCTCTCGTTAAAAATACTGGATTTTTGGCTGCAAATTGTCAAAAATATCTGATTCTGTATCCATAAATTTAGCTGCAAAACATCCCGACGTCTCGTTAAAAATATTCAGGGTATTTTTTAACGCTCACAAAAGAAACAACATCTCCAACAGTTGTCTCTACCTTGGCAAGGCTTCTCACCCAGCTGTAACTCCACCATCACCTCCTGATATCAGTCAGCTCTTATCCATGTAATGTGAATGTACTGTAGAAGTGTCAGTGTGTTAACTGTGACACGTGCAAATTTGACCGTATCTTTGCAGAAAACTGCCAACGCTTTATTGCGCTGACTGTTTTCCTCTCATACAGAGTCTTACAGTGTTACGTTGCCCTGTTGTCCTGTCTCACGTGTGTCAGCGTGTCCTGGACATGCAGAAGTCCCACAAAGACAATGCTTTTAATAGACTCGGAGGGTCGACATGCGAACGGTGGTGCAGTTAATAAAAGCTGTGCACATGAATAAGATCAGATTTTTCTTTCTGTCTCTGTAGATTTGATCAGTTTCAAAAATGTTTTACTGCAAACTTTTCTTTAAAAATCTTTCTTCCAGCTTTGAAAAACCCACATAGGTCAAATCCTTGTTGATGCACTGTGACTCAGAGACACTCAGAGACTCCCAGAGACACTCAGAGACACTCAGAGACTCTCAGAGACACTCAGAGACATTCAGAGACACTCAGAGACTCTCAGAGACTCACAGAGACACTCAGAGACATTCAGAGACTCTCAGAGACTCTCAGAGACACTCAGAGACTCTCAGAGACCCTCCTGCTCTCGCTGTGCAGTGAACGTGATTTTTCTGCCTACCTGTCTGTGTTATCGCAGCTGTGATGTCTCGCTCCTTCTCCTCTCCTCTTGCTCGCTGCTGTTCGGTCTCCTGTTGGTCTGTTTGGGTAACTCCTCTTCAGCTTCCTCCCACCGGTCTCTCTCCTGGGGGTAACGAAAACACTTGTTGCCACGCCGCATAGCTGCCAAACAAGGAGGGACAGAAATGGCGTCCGCGGTGCAATAAAACCCAGTGTCCCTCAGAAAACCAAGACGTGAACATTCCTGCGTACTTCTGGCAGTAAAATCCTCAGCCAGCTGCAGTGAAAAGGGACACGAGCCGCTCCAGCCTCGACCCCTTGGCCTGACCCAGCAGGGGCTCTTCTTACAACCCACAGGAGAAAACATAGTGTCCAGTGTCCGATCTGGAGCGGCGGCTGCAGGATGATGCAGGAGACTTTCTGATGTTCTCCATGAACGACACTGGACACGCTCAGCACGAGTTTAAGATTATTATTGAATGTAAACACTGTGTGATCACGTTTCATTAAGACCAACCTAAATACATTTTCCATACATGTAGATCTGATATATCAAGATAACAGCTGTATGTAAGATTGTAACAAATAGTACTCGAGTAAAAGTCTAAAAGTATCTGTTATATAATGTGCTTAAGTATCAAAAGTAATTTTCTGCCAATAAGTCTACTTAACTATTGAAAGTACAAGTAAAAGTAAATTATACACATTGTACACGGCTGGACTGATCACCCACCTGATCAATAATCTGATCTGATATTCAGCGTTTTACTGATCGAAATCTGATTTAAACATGTTTCTACTTTGACTCTGATGCAACACGCAATCAGAAAAGTAACTAAAGTAATCAAATAAATATATATATAAGTATAAATTAGCAGAAAATGGAAATAATACCTCATAATTGTACTTAAGTACTGTACTTGAGTAAACGTACTTATTTACATTCTATCACTAAAATAGCATCATCTTTATATGTATTGAAATATATATTTAATAATGAATATATTTTTGGTTTAGGTTTATTGGTTTGTTGACTTCTTGTTTTATTTTGAAATCATCTTGTGTGTCTGGTCACCGTCCACTTCCTGCTCACCTGTTTCCATTGTCCCAGGTGTCGTTTATGTCAATATATGCTTGTTGTTGAGTCCACACACTGTGTTGTGTTGTGTTCTGTTGTGTTGTGTTGTTGGTTGAATAGATGCTTTAACTCTTAAATAAGTCAAAATTTAGTGCAACTTCAGAAGATCTACTTTATTTTTTCAGCTCTGGAGAGTTTCACTGCACGACCTCAGAAACATGTTGACACATTTACATGTTTTAACTTGTGTTATTGGTTTAACAGACTAAACTGCTGCTGTGGCGATGAAGGAAAGTTTCTGTGGATGTTTTTTTTACTTTGTTTGACTTTTGACTTTTTCCCAGCAAACAATTAAACGTCTAAAATGTGGCTGATTTGTCCACCTGCAGTCTTGTGGTGACCTTCCAGCGTACGGTAAATCTACCAGAGCGTGTTTGTATAAACAGCAACAGAGAGGAAAAAACCTTCCACCTAGAAATTGAATGAATCGCAGTCTAAACCTTTGTCACCTGCTGTTAACACTGCTAGTTCTCAGCAGACATTAACATGTGGTGCTCCTCACAGCTCTATTATCAGCTCATTGTTTTTCTCTTCGCTTCGACTCGTCATGAAACAACAATCTCTTCTTCTCTCATGCTGTTCATTCGGGGCTGGAGACTCGCTGATGTAACGTTATTGAGCAACCAAAGGAAGCTAAATGAAAAATTAGACGCAGTCATCCGACCGGCCTGTAGCTCTCCTCCTCTTTTGCATTTAAAGGTCATGTTTTCACTATAAAACTTTCGAACAAACTATTTTCAGCTTTACAACCTGCAGTTAAAATTAACGTGAGAACGCCGCGGCTTCGTGAGACCAGAGAGGACGTGTTGGACACACAGGCGGCCAGACGCCTCTCACATCCAAACATTTACTGGTGTTTTCCATCGGCTGCCAAAGTTCAGAGTTCCTGCCGTGACATCAGAGCTGGGCGTGGCCTGAAGCGCCGCTGTTCGTCGAGGTGTGGATTAATTCTTTAAATGGACTGAGATCAACCCGGCAGCAGCTGCTCGTAACGGCGTGTACTGTACATCCAGTATCATGGCACTACTTTATGTACGTTTAAGACGTTGTGTACTGTAGTAAAAAACATCTTAACTTCACATATAAAATCCAGTTTTCTTCATTGGTCTCATCAGGGCATAAAAACAGGTATATTGAAAGAACCAATCAGATGCCTTCATGTAAATATTAGCATTTTAGCTCAATAGCTCCCAGGTCATGTGATCAATTGACTCAAAATCAGTGTGGGATCATGTAACTACACTGGCTGCATGAGATACGCATCTTGTTTTTACGTTTTACATCTCTAAATATTTTTTATTAAAGGTATAGTTGGTAATCCTGTTCAGAAACACTTGTTGTTATACTGGGTGAACTAGTCTTCCCACCCTGAGAGTAGTCCATACATAATGTGTTCAGAAGAAGGACTGAAATAAATCAGACCTCTGTGGCAGCTGCAGGCCTGTAAAGACTGACCAATCCCTGCCTCTCGGTCCGAGTTGAAGGAACCAATCAGATGCCTTCATGTCTCGTCCTGCCTGCTGCGTTGTGCAATATGACACGAGTCTGTGCTGAGTTATTTAACTTTATCAATAATGCAAACAGCCTTTTAACAGCCAGATGTTTGAAATGCAGCTCGATGTGAGGATGTGAAAGGTGACAGGTGGAATTTTTACAACTCGACCAGGCCCGGCTTGTATTTCTATCTGAAACATAAAACATAAATATATCCTCACCTTTAACAGCATAGTTCAAATTGTGAAACTAGATGCCGACTTCATCACAAGCACGACCGCTTTCCCCCTGACCCTCCTCCTCCTTTCACTTTTTATTTAATATTTTATTTAATCAAAGATTTCTGGATTAATTCTGATTCTTAAATTGAATTATATATTTTATTTCCTTTGTGAGGACGCCACGGTGGTTGTTGTCAGTCATAATACAGTCAAGTGCAGATCATACGGTGGCGATCGGTCAAAACACAAAGAAATCATCGAAGACACATTTCAGAAAACACAGGAAACACAACATGCAGAAATATCCGTCTGTTCTGGGAGATGTGTGCGTGATTACTGCTGTTTTTCTCCAGACTGCAGACAGTGAGGTCATTGTTTTCTCGACAGTGACAGAGGCCGACTGCTCCCTGTTAGCAATATTTCCATGTATGTGATTCATTACAGGCGTGCAGGCAGAGTGAAGAGCAGAGGAGGTGACATATTTCATTTAGTGGAGAGCACACACACACACACACACACACACACACACACACACACACACACACACACACACACACACACACACACACACACACACACACACACACACACACACACACACACAGCACTTTGTGGCGATGCCGTCCGGTCGTATTGACGGACGGACGTGAAAGCTCTCAGCTCAGATTAGAGTTCAGTCTATCAGGCAGACACAAGGTGAAGCATTGATACATATTAAGTTGTGAGTCTGTCACAATAAAAACAACCTTTGTGTCCAACACTGGTTCAGCTCTACAGATCATCGGAGGGAGGACAGTCCGACTCCTGATCTCCTATCAGCAGCCAACGCGACTTTCTTTAAACCATGATGATGAACAGCGGCCTCTTGAATGAAGACCATCCGTCCCTCACCTCCTCCCTATGAGGACTTTTCACTCTTTATACTCGTCCTCACTTCCTCCTTTGCAGCTGCAGGGTGCCAAAAGCTTAACTATAAAAAAAACTGAGCGAGAGCACAGGCTGGTGTGAACGCGACCACAGAGGTGAACTGACGAAGACTGATACACTCTTGATCAGTGGATGAGCTGCAGGTGTGGAGGATGATTAGCAGCGACACACAAACACTGAGGGAGAAGACGCACACAAAGACAGGGAACCAATCAGGAACAAGAGGATCATATGGTGCTTTCCATTGCAAGTCGGAAGTCATGTGTTTATGTCGGCGAGCTCGCACCAACACTACCTCGTCACGACAGGGCACCTTGACCTTTGACCCTCTCGCTCTACATCTGTCGCAGCCTCAGCCTGACACTCGAATGTGCTTTCATCTGTCAGTGATGTCATCTGTCAGATGTTTGTGCTCTCTTGTCTTTCTTTATATTTGAGTGACGCACTGTGAGGTGATGTGTTGTCCACTGAGCTTCCACAGGAGGATTGTGGGTCAGAACAGCCAGAGAAGCATGTTGGCCAACATACTGTGAAATGTGACCGGATGTGGCAGGACGTGTTTCTCTGACATACTCAGCTGTCTGGTCCAGTCTCGACAATAATATCTGAATACATTTTTTTTATATATATATGTTGTCAGGGAGTCCGTTGAGAAATGATTTTCCCAGTTGACTTACCTGCACAAAACTCTGACTTCAACCCCGTCCCACACCCGGAGCCGGACCTGATGACCGGCACCAGTGTTGGACCTCACTGAGGCTGTTATTGCAGCCGACTGACGCCTTTGGTTTTGGTTTCACATGTTCAGTCGTTACATGTAGCTGTAATATTCACATGTGTGGTGATATATGTGTGCGTGTGCTGGACGACTGTGAATATCTGATCGCTTCTATTGATCCAACAAAGCTTTAGCAATATATACTGTATACTGTGTTGTACCTCAGGCCAATGAGGCTTATTGAACGGAGAGAGGGAGAGAGAGAGAGGGAGAGAGGGAGAGAGAGAGAGAGAGAGAGAGAGAGAGAGGTTCTTCATACTTTAATTGAGTTCAAAAGTTGACTGGTCCAACGAGCCTCTCTCGCTTTTATGTCCACTTGAATCATGGCGACAGTGTGTGTGTGTGTGTGTGTGTGTGTGTGTGTGTGTGTGTGTGCTGCAGCAGACCATACTTCAGCAGCAGCAGAATTTGAGCCAGATCATCTCTCTCTCTGTCTCTCTCTCTCTCACCATCAGCTGTGATTACTTTGGTAAAACAGCGCTGCGTCGCAGAGAACCAATTTTCCTAATGCACAGCCCTCACACACACACACACACACACACACACACACACACACACACACAGCATGGTTATTGATGAGGCAAATGGGGAGGGGGGCAACAAGGGGGCACACACACTGCTGGGAAATGGAGTGAGAGAGAGAGAGAGAGAGAGAGAGAGATGGTGAGGATGTGGACGTGGAGAAGGACGAGCTGGACGGGGACAAAGAGAGGGACAACAGGGGAGACGGACCGAGCGGAAGAAGAGGGACGGAGTGAAGGAGGAGAGGAAGAAGAGGGACGGGGATGAAGGAGACGTTCAGACATGTAGACTGAAGATGGAGCAGGGCGTCCACATAAAGAGCCAATAAAGGGAAGGACAGAGAGGGAGACAAGGACGGGAGGATCGTCTCCTTCCTGCTGGACGATGGAGTGATCAAGACTCTGGGACGGTGGAGGAATAAAAAAAAGAAGAGAAAGAGCAAAGTGCTCCTTCAGGATGGTTTGACTTCTTGTCAGGAAATGTAAAATAAATATAGAGATGGATAAAGCTGTTATTAAATACTCCAAAGATAGGAAGCACAGCCAGACATCTCACTCCTGCTGCTTTGATGAACTGGAGACAGTTTTGAGTTCACGGGTGTGAGCAGATAGAGCGGCTGTCTGGAGGTTGTGGATGTGGACCTGAATGATTTTGAAGGGACGTTGAAGAGAAGCTCTGCCAGGAGGAATCAGCACAACCAGTCTGAAGACGTTCCTGCAGTCTGCAACATTTTGAAGGTTGTGTTGTTCGCTAAGCGTCTTCATTTTCAGAAGTCAGTGGGACTTTTGTGGTTTCAGTGGCTGCAAAATATGACACATTGACTTCCACTGAAACTGTCTGTGCACCCGAGGTCGTCCATGGAGACGTCCAACGAGAGCAGGGAAAAACATTTTGAGAACGGTCGGAGAAGAGAAGTGTGTTGGCAGAGTCAACAGGAAGTTGTCTTAAAGGCTGAGCCACCAATAATCTCTCCTCCCTGTCTGCCAAGAACGTGTCTTCAGACGTATTTCCACACTGGACCTGTTTCTCTTATCCTGCATACAAAGATCTTCCTTTAAGCATGAACACCGGCATCCTCTTTAAAATGTTAAACAGCTGCAAAGAAATTGTTTTTAAAGTTTAACGTCCAAATTGAACTCCCCTTTTGAATCTTTATTCTTCAGCTGAAACTTCTCTGTAATGTTTCTATTTGAAGGCCACATTTTCTATGTCAATGCATAAGTATCAGCATCTCTTTAAAGTCAACGTCCTCTCTCTGTTTTAAAGGCTTTCAAACTCTAAAATCCATCCAAAGGGTCGATTATTCAACTGGAATCTCATATTTAGGGACTACACGCTCCAAAAACCTGTGTTTTAAGTTCTTATGAGACAATACAAGACCTTTCTGACAATCTATCCAGCGCTTGAACCGATCCTCCTTCATATGTGAGCTGTATTCAAGGGTCCATATCCAGCAAACACATCTTTTTTTAAAGCTTTTCCCCCGGTACAGTACGTCTACTGTGAGATTTCCAGACTCTGCAGTTCCACAAGCTAAAAAAACTGGGACTGTAGTTGGTGACGGAGGCCTCAGACGATCAGACTGATCATGAGCGATGCAGTTTCACAAGTCTGCGAATAAAAAACCTTCATATCGTCGTGTGTGATTTTGCACCGATCATCTGCGACTGAAGCGACCGGAGCTGAGCGCTGCAGCATGGGACTCAGCTGCTTCAAGTCCTGGAAACATGACAGTACAGGCCACAAAGGTGAGACACACACACACACACACACACACACACACACACACACACACACACACACACACACCATCAACATATTACCTGTTAATCCCTCCACACCTCAGCTGTGTGTGTTGCTCTTAAGTGACATATGTTAAACGCTGAGTCAGAGTCTTTGAGCTTCTAACTGAGGTGACATTGTGTGTGTGTATGTGTGTGTTTCATACATACGTGTGTGTGTGTGTGTGTTTCATACATATGTGTGTGTGTGTGTGTGTGTGTGTTTGATGTGACTTTGAGGAGGACAGACAGTGAGGCATGATGGGACACGAGGGAGAGGAGAGGAATGTGTGTTAACGAGTCCATGCACCATTTAGAGCTGGAGTAGGGAGAGACTGTGTGTGTGTGTGTGTGTGTGTGTGTGTGTGTGTGTGCTGATGGTGAGTGTGTGTGTGTGTGTGTGTGTGTGTGTGTGTGCTGATGGTGGGTGAGTGTGTGTTAGTGCATCTTAGACATGTTGGATGTTCCCATGTTAATTTTTTTGTCCCTTGTTGAGGTACGACCATCACACTTTGACCTTTGACCTCTGCTCATCCATCTGTTGCACTTGATAGTTAACAATAAGCTGTGGTGAGCTGACGTCTGTGTGTGCTCTTGCAGCTGTGCAGAGGATTGTGGGTCAGAATAACCAGAAAAGCCGGCTGGCTTCATACTGCACAGTGAAACCTGATGCAAATCGGACATCCTGGTATTTCTTGGCATACTGTGTCTTCTCAGCATACTAAACAGTCCGGTAGTGCAGGTGTTGGAAAGAGTACGTCCCCGGTTCTGCTGCATCGATTTAATAAGTTTTTTTAAAAACTGTAAATTTTACAGACGTGCATTAAAATACTAGATGAGTGGAGTCTCTTACGAATAGCGCGGTATGTCAGAAAATAGCATGGGCACATTTAAAGGTGCATGTCTGGAGAAGATTAAATAAAAGATTATTGTATTACAGTGGTACAGAAATGTCCAACTGCACCTGAAGTATACTTCAAAAGCACTGCGTCATTGTATTGGTGGTGATAAACTCACATCTTGACCCGGTTTTAACTTGAGACTTAACTCCCAAAAACAAACCATGTTTGTATGTGCAGGTAACAGAGACGTGCTGGCCAGCCCAGGCTCGTATTTCTTCCTGTCCAACAGCGCCGGTCAGGGTGACGAGTGGCTGAAGAGCCTCAACAAGGGAGTCTGGATCCCTTTCACAGGTACACACACATTATGAGGTGATAACATGAAGCAGCAGTGTGTCTGGAAGTTTCTTCTGCCTTCATGGAGAAATGATCATTACTAACATCTTATTTTCTGATCCTGGAAATAGGGCTGAACGATTTTAGGAAAAGATCTAATTGCGATTTTTCTGGCAAATATTGATTAGATGCACGATTTCCTTCAAATCAAGCTTCAGTGCAAAATTCACAATGTACAGTAACATTAAAACATTAAATGTTATTAATGCAAGGATGAAAACTAAAGTTAAAAATTGCTTCCAAATGTTTTTATTAACGGATATTATATATTAGATATTTATATACGGAGTTACACTGGCAGAAGATGCTGTGATTGTATGTTTGCTGCAGTGGGCCTGAGTATCATTTTCAACCGGACTTTCTCGTCATGCACTCGTCATGCAAATGCCTGTGGTGATTTTTCAAGTGCCGGTATAAATTGGTTGTGTTTCCGCTGGATGTTGCAACTTTAGCACGACAGGTTTTGCAAAGTACCTGTTTCTGGTGCACGCCTGCAGCCTCAAACCCGAAATACTCCCAAATGACCGACGTGCTGTTTTTCTTGGGGATTAAATCCCTTAAACTCTGCTTCTGGTCCAGCTGAAGCCATTAAGGAAGGAGGACAATACTGATTGGTTAGCGTGACCTGTCCACGAGTAGCATGCCGCTTCTGAGTGGTGAGCTTGGCAGGATGGTAGAGAGACGGCATGTATGTGTAAAATAGTTGACACAACAGATCCTGGGTCAGTCAGGAGCGCTGCAAAAACCGCAGCTTTGGCGATCACATGATCGCGATGTCTGAAATCGCAATTTCGGTCAGAAATCGATAAATCGTTCAGCCCTACCTGGAAACATCACACATGAAGCGGAGGCCAGTCATCCTGTTTGTGGTTGGATGAGGTGGATCTCTCAAAATGCTTTCAGGGGTCTTTGGTCAGCGTCTGGAGGAGACGGTGCTGTACGAGCGACGTTATGGGGTGCGCTTGGTTCCTCTGGTGGTGGAGCAGTGTGTGACCTTCATCCGGGAGCGTGGCCTTCATGAGGTGGGCTTGTTTCGCCACTCAGGGCAGGCCAGTCTGGTCAAAGAGCTGCAGGAGGCTTTTGATGCAGGGGAGAGACCATCTTTCGACAGGTACAGTCCCTCTCCTCCTTTAATCACATGTTCTTTAAAGGGTTTTCTGAAAATGTCAGTGTGTGTGTTGCCTGCAGCAGCACCGACGTCCACACGGTGGCGTCACTGCTGAAGCTTTACCTCAGACAGCTGCCGGAGCCTCTGGTTCCTTACAGACGCTACCAGGAGTTCCTGCTCTGCGGTCAGAAGCTGTCGACTGACCGCACGCTGGTAACTGCAGCCGTCTACACCACAGTCAGAAGAGTCGTGCCTCTGATTTCATTACATTTGATTCTTCCTTCTTGACTTCCACCGTCTTACTGTCCCTCTCTTCTTCCTCGATCAGGGTTTGGGGCGGTTGAGAAATCTTCTTCATGAGTTGCCAGTTGCAAACTTCAACCTACTCAACTTTATCTGCCAGTAAGTCCCCTCCCACACACTGACGGTCTGTTTCCAGGTTTTCATTTAAGATGGATTGAGTATCTGTCTTGTTTGCTGAGGGAGGGACAGTAACCTTTTCAACCGTCACAGGAGGAACTTCTGACTTCTTTGGGATAAATGTGTGCAGGTTTCTAAACGAGGTCCAGAGTTACGCCAGCGTTAACAAGATGAGCTGCCAGAACTTGGCCACTGTGTTCGGGCCAAACATCCTCCGAGCCAAAGCTGAAGACCCACAAAGCATCATGGGAGGTAAACAGACAAACTGGCTCACAGCATCGTATGAATGTGAATGTTTGTTTATGTTAACCTCTCTTTCTCCGTCCCAGGTGCAGCGCTGGTCCAGGTGTTGATGTTGGAGCTGATCAGAGAACATGAGACTCTATTTGCTAAAATCCCCCCGTCCATCGCCGCCCGTCCAGCAGGAGGTGCACGTGCATCACCGAGTGCTCTGAGGCAGCCTCACCTCCACCCGTCACCCTGCCTCCGCCAGCTGTCTCTGCCTCTCATCGCAGAGCGCTCCAGAGAGCCAGGACAGCCCGCCTCAGACGCACAGAACCCCAGGTACCAGAGACAAAACTTCACCATACTCACGTTAGATTCTGGTGCTTCCAGGCGCCCACAGAAACAGGTAGCAACACAACCTCCTCTCCACCATAAAGGAGTGTCAAGAGGATGGACTACAATTACAGACATTAGGCAAAACTCAGTGACAACATTCACACAGAGGAAGAAGAGACAAGGACCACCGTCTGTCCCAGACCTGCCTTACATCACATACTGCTCTGAGTGAAATAATGTTACATGTAAAAATAATTGACAGTCTAACCTCCCTTTCCTTCCTTCCCTGTAGCTGTATCTACTCTGCTGCTGCCAAATCGTCCTCAGACCAGAAGAGACGTCTCGGCCATCGCTACACCTCCTCCCACCCAGAGAACTGCTTCTACCCCCGACCCTCCTCTAGTCAGCCTGTTCAGCACCATCAACACAACTCAGATCATCAAGGACCTTCCCCTGCAAATATTCAAGCCTCTACAACCAGCCTGCAGCTGCAAGACCCCCTGACAGACATCTCCAAGCCCAGACCGACGCTCACAGGCTGGGCAAAGGCCTGGCCAGGTCCAGGAGAGACAAGCGCTGGTTTCTGGAGCTCTGGTGCTGCAGAGAAAGAGGGTGCAGTACCAGAATCAGCCAGTGGGGGCAGCACCTTTTCTACTTACGACAACCTGGACAAAGTATCTGAACATCAGAGGATGGATGATGCTGTCGCTGGTGGTTATCCTGAAACAAACGATCCCGGGGGCCATAGTGGATCATGTGGAGAGCAGGCGGAGGTGGAGGAGGCGGGTCAGAGAAAGGACTCCTCCTCTTCATGGTCTTCCTGCGATGTTCTACCATTGGATAAGAGCGGTGATGCTGCCGGTGAGGTTAGTCCTCCTGACGTGTCACCAAAGAAACCGGAAAAGTTACCTTCAAGTCAGGTAGCAGAAGAGGAAAACGTTGATAGTGACAAACACGAAGACAACAACAATGGCAATGATGATGATGAGGACGGCGAGGATGATGATGACGACATCCACCACGACGAGGATGATGATGATGACATCCACCCCCCAAACTCCCCAGCCTCCGGTTCTGTCCTCAGTGACAGCCCTCTGAGTACAGGCAGCTCAGAGGTCTTCCTCCCCTCTGGTCCTTCAGACCTCCAGGGACCTGAGCCTCAGTCCCAGCCCAGGGACGCTCACTCTGTCCTGGTTGAGCTTCGGCAGCAGATGGCCCAGCAGAGGGTCGAGTACCAGGCCAGGATACAGAGGTGAGACACCAGTACAAGGAGGAACGAGGCAGATCCGTCTTTCAGCATTGGACTTAAATGATAAACTTAGAAAACATCAATAGCCAAAGTGTCCCCATTTAAACACAACTGTATCATGTAGCTAGTATTAGTCTGTAAGCCTGTGTATCTGCTGTAATGTGTGTGTTCTGCAGGTTGGAGCGCTGTAACGACGTCCTCAAGCGTCAGGTGGCCGTGCTGCGGGTCAGTCTGGAGCAGCAGAAGCGAAGCCAAAGCGTCGCCGAGATCAAGATCCGCAACATGGAGCGAGCGAAAGCTGACGCCGACCTCCGAAACACCACGCTGCAGAGAGAGATGGAGCTGTTCTTCCAGATGTATGGAGAGTACAGAAGAAGAGGAGACGACGGAGGAAGAGGAGGAGCGAGTCTATGAAGATAGAGAGAGAAAGATGGAGTGTATGAATGAAGGTGATCTCGACAGGAGATAAGCAGACCCTCGAAGGCATCAAACCCTGAAGGAAATCAGTCAGGGCGAGAAATTAAACAAGTTGTCGTCTGATCCAGAAGACAATCAAGATGGTTTCAAGCAGGTAGCCTCAGGTTGAGTTGGATAACTTCACGGTTTCCAGAAGATGGCAAGAAAGTTTGGAGCGGTTTCTTGACCTGTGCAGTAAATGTCTGGAAGGACGCAGCTGGATTTGTTCTCCGGAGCAGCTGGTGGAGACTCAGTGTCTGTCTGCGTTATGCAAACCGATCACCAAACTGTGTCTTCTACGAAGCCTGAGGTCGGTATCAATCAACATGGACCTCGCTCTCCTCTCTAGAAGCATGCTGGAAACTAAAAGCTTGTCCAGACTACAAGACTTTCAATGTGTCAGAACTGATGTCCTACTCACACTTCAAGACTTGTGTCATGTTGTTTCAGGGCTCACGATCGATCCCAGATGAGTTTTACAAGATTGTTGAAGTTGGAAAGACCTGAGACTGGTGTGCATGATGTCATGATTCCTGCCCAGAGTCAGTCCAGCGATTGTTTTCCACATACAGAACACAAGTGCTGGTTTTTGCCTGTTGACTTCCTGACAATCTTATCCAAGATCTCCAAGAAACTCCAACAACAAGCTCATCACAATAAAATCAAACATGTTTGTTGTCGTTGTGTTCGGGACAAATCGTTCTCAATAAACTCACAACCAACACGAGGATTTTAGTCTCAGATTTAAAAAAATGTATCTGTGACAAGAAAAATAAAGTTGTGTCGACTGCATTAGACTTTAGAGGAAAAGTGTGTTAAAGTGTGTCCTCCAGAGATGTCCGAGGTGGAGTTTTTGAGTTTCTACTCATGGAAAGGACAAACCATCGAGGTTTCTGAATCCTCAGGTCTCAAAGATTTGCCTGACTCATCTCATCAAGGCAGCAGACACTGTGAAGTCTTTTTACATATTTGTTGACTCAGAATACAGACGTTACATTTTCTGAAAAACAAAACAGGGAAATACTTCCACGCTTCGAAAATCTGTGTGTTTTTTTTACAGCTTCGGACCAAAGTCACAGGGAATCCTGGCTTCGGACTGAATGCAGCATCGTGTCAATGGAGGACTTTAAAAAAACAAATGAATTGAATGGTGTTATTGGTGCAATCTGGTTTACTTTGAAGGTGTTTTTCACTAACATATTGACTGGAATGCTTCACTAAATGATTAGTTTTGTCAGGAACCAGACCGACTCGTTGTCGCTGCGCTGACAGTTTGAATATCAGACATCAAAATGACTGAATGTGTCAGAAGAAGTCCTGTTCGCTCTGCATGAAGACACTTTTCCAATAAAACACTATACTTTGTACTTCACCTGGAAAATAAAGTCAAACTCCTCGTCGGCAGATGATTTAATGAAAGAATCTTTTCCGTGTTTCTAACATGCGTGTGTTCAGGAGGCTGGTTGACCATAAAATCACAGATAATCTGCTTTAAATTGGTGATCAGTGAGGTCAGCTGGTGGGAAATACAACCTGATTTTAACCTGGTTTTAAATTGTTAGTCCTGTTAAAGGTGACTGCTCAGGACTCAGAGGACAAGCTCCTCTCTGACCGATGACGGAGGAGTGAAGAGACAAATCAGATCCGTTCAGCGTGTAAACATTTTGGTTTATTTGTTTAAAACTAACCTCGTGTTGTTCTTTACTCCTCACCGCCTGTTGAAGTGACTCAACAGAAGATGAAACTGTTGTCACTGGATGGTGAACCGATGCTCTCTAGAGGCTGAAATAAATCACTACAGATCCACAGAGAGTACGTTTATGGGAATTAGCAGTTAAAGGAACAGTTTACCCAAAAGTCCAACATAATCCAAGTCTCCAGAGACTGAGATCCAAAATTGATCTGTATAGACGTTTTTTTACACCATCACAATTTCAGGATTTCAGCATTTAAAAGGGCGTAAATATCATCTCCTCAGATTGACTTTAAAATCACCAGCTACTTCAGTTGTTCAGGAGAAACTCCAGAAATGTTTTGTGGACTACGAAACTTCACCCGACTTTCCATCAACACGGAGGGAGGAGATGATGACTGGACTTTACTTTTTTTTAGGTGATCTATTCCTTTAAAGTTAACCTTGCTTTGTCAAACTGTCCTTCAAAAATCTGTTTTCACACGAAAAATAAAGAAGCACCGACTCGTTTTTCTAATGAGAATGTAGTATTTATTCTCCGTCTTTTCAAAGAAGAATAAATCACAGAGACATCGTATAAATCAAGGAGAGTGTCTCTGAACATTAACTGGGAAAAAAAAGTGGAACAGAAACACAATTCATTCAGACCACAGAGTCACACCAACATACAGATGTGATACTTGAGAGATTTAAAGGGAACAGCGTCACACTTGGAACATAACAGACCAGAAACAGTCATATTCATTTCATATTTACAGCTGCTGACGGCGTGTTTTCTGACAACATCTGACTGACACCACAGCAGAGTCACAGGTGGGAAACGACTTGGATTTGAAATGTTCACTCCATAAAACAGACTCCACCGCTGTGTCACATTACACATGTAATCTATTACCAGTAAACACTGTGGGAGTTTCCACTTAATAACAAAAGTGCAATAATAATAATAATAATAATAAACAACAACAATGTGCCAGGTGCTACATCTCATTTAACAGCTCAATCATCTTGCAGGAAACTTGTATGCAAAGACATGAATTAGCAGTGAGCTAGTGTTGTAGGAATGTCTGAAACTCTGAACTTGTTGCAGTTTCTAAAATGAAACCTGTGTTTAATTTCATTTTCTGTTACTGTAAGGCAACATGTTTCCTCCGCACTGTGACGACTGCATGCGTCTTCAAATGTCAAAAGCAAAAGTGTGTCTTTGAAAAGCTCGTTCACAAGGTTTCTGCAGGATGTGGCCGGCCGCTGTGCTCAGCCGCCGTCTCTTCAGTCGACAGTGAAGCACCAGAACAGAAACACGAACAGGAGTCCTTCATATCTGAACATAAAAACAGAGGTGGACACGCTAACAGAGCTCACACACTAATATTAAAACACTTTGTGTCAGTGTGCGAGTCGTGCTCACATGTAGCTCTGACTCCCACACACACAAACGCAAACACACCAGGTGGGCGTTTCTTTCTTCATCAGATCTGTTGCTACAGGAGCAGGTTACAAAATCTCAATAAACATTAAAACATATTAAAAGAAACGCGTAACACAAAACAAACGAGTGAACGTTTCAGTGAGCAGGAGAACAATTTCTAACATTTCCTGAGACAAAATTAGTACAATGTATCACGGATTTCTTTTTTTTGTTCTGTCGATTCGTGTTATCTACACTTCATGAATGAGTCGGACTTCTTGTTCCCTCTCTGCTCAGTGAAATGCCACTTTAAGAAAAATTACAGATTGGATCATGGAGCTCGTCTCCGTGGGGATAAAGTGCATTTACAAGGGATCGTTTCAAACCAGAATCATCGTCTTCTTCACCTTCAGATGATCACAGGTCTCCAGATCAGTCAGTGGTTGATTCATGCTGAATGTGTCGAGTCCATGTGGGAGTCGGCGTGCTGCAGCTGGATGTCACGGTCAACAGGGTGAAGGTTTACAGCCACGCAACACAGACGGGGAAAATGTCTTCAGTCTTCTTTTATACAGAATTGTTTCAGATGCAGGACTGAACAGTGGTTATCTGTCTGTTGAGCTGCTGTTCAAGGTCCCATGAAATGACTCTGAGTGTGGTGAAATTTGTTTTTCTTTTTTTTGTTTTGCATAAAAAATGGACACTGATAAAAGCTGCTCGCCTCCAAAACTGACAAGAATGAGGGAAATGTCAGGACCAGCAGAGTGAAATCTTTGTCAGAAGATTAATGAGTGAACAATATTTATGATGTCGCATCTGAATTCAAATAAAAATTCATATTTAGGATTATTATATATTATTGGATGGAAATGTCATCCTGTGCAAGATGCTAACAGAAAATCGAAGGGTTTTGACTCAAAGATGAATGAAACACATGTTAAAAGTAGCAGTAGGTCGTGTGAGAGACATTTTCATTTCAGGGGACCTTCAGCTTTCGAGCGACGTGCAGCTTGGACGTCGTGTCTCCGCTCAGAAGCCGGAGGGCGTCAGGATGTTCATGTCTCTGGGTTTGAGCTTGTGCGGTCTCGCTCCCTGACGTCGACCCTCCACCGTGGGGATCTCCATCTTGGGCGGGGCCACCGCCTGAGCTGCGGGGGTGTCGGCCAGCCGCGTGGCCTGTGACTTCATCACCTCCATGGGGGTCGGCTTCTGGGCGCCGCGATACGCCTGCAGCGCAAAGCCTGCTGGGAAAAGAGCAAAGACGATAAATTCTCAGAGTGTGGAAAAAGAAAATGCAAAAGTCTGAAAGGATTTCAATAAATAACACAATCAGATGTCTGACTGCACCCATCAGGTTGTTCACAGCAGTTTCTGCAGTCTGCCGACTCTCAGTTACTTTCTTTGGTTTTTTAAAACATGAATTAGTCAGAAAACAAAACCCAAAACAACAAATGAAATGATTTAACCCATTAAGAGCAGGTCCCTTTAGAGCCTCGTGCGACGTGAGCGTGTTTTGTGTGACTGAAGAAATGAGGTGTAATTTGTGAATGAACACTGAAACTGAAGTTTGTATCTGCGTCAGCGGCTGAGAAGTCAAAGGTTTTAGTGAACGTTAATAATTCTGTCAAGTTTTTCAGTAACAAAGGACGTTTTCAAACAATCTGAGGTTTCAGTCTGTGTATGATAGTTGGAGTGAAGCCTTCCTGCTAATAATTAACATCTTCTGTTAAACTGTTTTCAAGACAAGTCAGTCAGTGTGTTACATCACTGCAGCTGCCTCTATTGTAAATGTCAATATCTAACCATTTATACATGATAATGTAGACAATGTCGACTAAACAACAACTACACGGGTTAATGAGTCTCCTGCCATGTTGTGATGACATCAAGCAGTTATTTGATTTGTTTTAAAGTCTACAAACTGTTTCTGAGCCTCGACATGAGCGACTCCTGTCTGAAGCTGTTTTCTATAACTTCACTTCTCAAAACAAACTCGTATCACTTCTCTTACCTAAAGTCATCCGGGGAAAAAGATTCTTCTCGTTTCAGAACAGGCTGAATCGTTCCACATGTGAAAATCTAAAAGTCGTTTCTCAGCAGCAGACAGCGATGTAAATGTAAACCTGTCTGATCCACTTTTATACCCCCGGCACCAAGAAAAACGCGGCTTAAAAAGGCCAATAAGTGAAGAGACTGAGGGGGGCGTGGGCTCAAACGTAGTGGGTCAATATTTACTGTCAGTCTGAAGGTCATCCGCTCGCCTATTAACCCAAATCCATGAGTGTGTGTGTGCTCGTTGTTTAACTCAACTCTCACCAGTTTTTTGTTTACGCCACATGAGACAGCAGGAGGGTTTAAAACAGAGTCCACAGGGACTTATGAAGCGCGTCCTCTGTCAGTTTGGGTTCTTCGATGTTCAGTACAGTTCAGTACAGAAGATGGTGACAACAAATACACTAAATCCTTAAACTACAAAGAGAATTATAGTGGATTTTTTTGGCGTGGGAAGGGGGAGACATTTCTGTGACACACCACAGTTCAGTTATGTGATTATGTGTCTGTACCGGGAGTCGAAGGGTCTGATCCCAGGTCAGAGGTCGACTTCTGGACGACCGGCCGCGGCCCGAACACGCTCCAGCGTTCGACGGCTCCTGCTGCGGAGTCTGCCAGGTCCATGCTGCTGTTGGAGGAGCTGATGCTGACCTCTGAACCGGTGCTGTTGAACCAGGTCCTGCAAACACACAAACAGAGAGTAAACACATCTGCCAGTGTTTATCCCAGTTTGTAGGTTTGGTGTGTGTGTGTGTGTGTGTGTGTGTGTGTGTGTGTGTGTCTGTGTGTGCACCTGCGCTGTAGTTTGGGGGAGCTGTGTGGGGTGCTGGATGGAGTGGACTGGGTGGAGGAGTTCAGCCGCTCCTCTCTGGACTCCAGACTTTGAATCTGCAGCTTCTGAAAACCAACAAAAACAGACGTCAGTCTGAAGTCAAACCTCCGACGTGCGAGGACTCAGATTAATTAATGTATTTGCATCTTTTTATTTGTTATTTATTCTGTTTTAAAACGTGTTGCTCTCTCTACATTTGCTGTGTGACGTGTTTTTTACAGCTCTTTTTTCTTTTGTTCTTAGTCGTTGTTATAATCGCTGTCTTCAGCGGCTGCTTGTCTGTTTCAGTCGTAGTTTAATGTCTATCTTAGAGTTTAGTTGTATCAAGGACGAGGACTGAAAATTTGAAACTACTAGAAGTTTCTATATTCATTTAATCGGTTGCATTTTAATTAGACGTAATGATGCCGACATGTATCGTCCCTGTCAAATCATCTGATAAATACATTTCTATACACAGTCTATTTTTTCTTTATCTTCAATTTTATGATCAATTTATTTTTAGAGATTCAGAATAAAAGAATGAAGAAATACTTGTTTTAGTCTCTTTTCTTTTCATTCTTCTCCAGACCTGGAAGTTAATATCAAACTCCAAACCTTTGAGAAACCCTGGCCACTTATTACATTTGTACAAAGACTGATTTTCTCCATCTTTCACAACAAGTGATGTCACACGTAGCAACAACTTCAGAGTAACAACAAGAAGGAATCAGTGTCTTGTGACCTCTGACAGTAGTGCTGTTTGATAAAACACATGACCGTAAAATGACATCAAGTTCTCATAAACCACATTGTACAGACAGTGTGTGTGGGGTCAGTGTGTTGAAGTCTTACATGGCGGGACTCGGGGAGGCGGTGGTGGTGTCTCGTCTCCTCAGCAGTGAGGCCTTTGTGTGGCGTGTAGCTGGCGTCTGAAAGCCCCGCCGTCTGCTCGAACTTGTACACACTGTCCTGAGTCTGCTCTGAGAGACGGAGAGAGAAAAACAAGTTTAAATAACTGTTAAATATCTATTCAAACATTCAAACCACACAGCTTTAGACAGCAGCTTTAAAAAAGGTTGTGGGAACTCATGGTCAACCACGTCACGGTGAATAAAAACAGGTTTCAAAGACTCATGTTTTCTCAATTTAAGCTAATTCTTACCTTTGTGACATTATTCATTTCTCATTTCTTTGCTGTATTTCATAAAATAAAGAGAACTTAAATATAGAATATATTAAATATATGATATATGATCTGTAACGTACTGGTGATGAGAGAACTCATGATGACGGACGAGGCCTTGGCTTTCACTACCGTTGGTGACCTGGAGGGGGCGATGTCAGCCAATGTAGGGTGACTCGCAGCACCGCTCTCATCCTCCTGGTACAAACACATCATCATCATCATCATCATCATCATCATCACCGTCATCTACACACTGCTCCACACTTTAATATTAGGTGGCTGCGTCTCACCTCAGCCAGATGAGAGAACTTCCTCTCCGGTATGATTGGTCGTCTCCACAGGTTGTTGATGCTGATGTCATGAGGGGGCGTGGACATGGGGGCCTCCAGGTTGTCGTCGTAGCTGAGGGCCCGTCGGGTCATCCCGATGGGAAGCTTCATCCCGCCCATCCCAGAACCCTCGATGGCTGCGGACACAAACGACGAAGACGACTGAACAACAGCTTCCTGGTACTGACGGCGCTCTGAGCCTCCAGTTAAACAGTTAATTCATCGAACTACTCATCAGAGCAAACGAACACGTGCAATCAGGTTTGTCAATAGTCTTTGTTGTTTCTACCATCAAGTATTGTGTGTGTATCACATCACACAAAGTACTCAGAGAGGCACAACACGTTTGTTTTTGGTCTTTAATGAGATCTAGTTCTAATTAATTCATCATCAAATTGTTGCTGTTGACTCACATTAGGTGGAAGAGTCATTAACTGACTCGCCTGTTAAGTCTCGAGTCAACTGCACTGGATGAGTCAATCAAAGTTAAATTAATCTCCAACTATTTGGATAATCGATTAATCATTTCACTTGTCGTCTGGTTCCATTAGTGACGAGTCTTTGGGTTTTGGACAAAAGAAGAAATCTGATATAATCTGCTTATTTGACAATACGAAGGAGGAAACTGTTAACAGTGGAAGAACTGGCTGATACCTGACACCTGGAACGTGCTACACTGGGTTAACATTTATTTTTCTCTACTCTGTCATCAGTTTGTTGTTGTGAAATTTCTGCTCCTGCTCAAGGCTCCGATTTCACGCAACGTTCCTGTCGGGACTGAAGGTTCTGCTCGTTTAGTTTGGGATGTTTTTACAGATGCGAATAGATACGGATAAACAACGTGTGATTCAGTGTAATGAATGTGTGCTATTGTGTGGTAATCATCTGTTACACGTGTGATGCAACATGATAATCAGTGTTTTTCTCCGTCTGCTTCCAGCTGAAACCAGAACGCTGCCTTCCAGTCCAAACTTACAG
Source organism: Pagrus pagrus (assembly GCF_965226575.1). Taxonomy (NCBI): domain Eukaryota; kingdom Metazoa; phylum Chordata; class Actinopteri; order Spariformes; family Sparidae; genus Pagrus; species Pagrus pagrus. The sequence goes on along the minus strand of NC_140198.1, from coordinate 1,476,440 downwards.
AAAACAAACTGAAGGCTTCAGTGAAAAGATACGATATAAATCTCAGAAACAGGAAGAAAAGTGAGGCGGGGCATGATTATGTTCAGTATGTGGACACCTGATTATTACACCCTTATGTGATTGCTCAACGTTTCATTAATCATCCACAGACATTAATCTGCTGCCACTCTCCTGGTTTGAAGCTGACCAACAGATTTTGAGGACTGGCTGAAGGTTTGGCTCCCATTCATCGACCGGAGTGTCAGTGAGGTCAGCGCTGATGTTGGCTGATAAGGTCTGGCTCACAGTCAGCCTAACTAATGTATCACAGAGTCACTGGAGTGGAAACCACTTGTTCCTGGACCTGGCTTTGAGCCAGGAGGTATTGTGTTGAAACAGGAAGAGGCCTTCCCACGAAGTTAGAGACCAGCTATTGTCTAAAACAAAATGCATTCTCCAAATCATGTGACAAAATGAAAATGACTTCTGCTGCAGGACACACTCACCTGGTAGGTCTCCTGGGCCAGACATGATTTCAGTAAGACAATGAATGAGATCAACCAGGACAGGAGCTGGAAACAAGAGACGGAGAGGTTTCTGTTTTATCACATCTACGTACAGAGTGAGTTACACACCAGCCCTCCTCATCCAGCACATCCACCTACTGAACATCCCTCAGACTACAGGAACAGTGCAGATACAAACAGAGGTGAATCAGACAGAAGGTGAACTCGCTCCGACCTTTCTGCTGTGTTGTTGTGATGTGGACTGGCTGGTGAGGCGGCGGCAGCAGCACTGGTTACATTGGTCTGTCTGAGACACACAAAACCCTCTGGCAGTGCATTGTGGGTAAGCAGCCAGGCCGGGGAAGGAACTAAGGACAGAGGACAACTGTGTGAGGATCTCATCCATTTAATGTACTCGGTCATTATGTCCACATCACAAAAGGTTATTAATCAGAAATCTCATCGTGACAACAAAACCATCCCGACAATATTGATATTGAGGTATTTAATCAAAAGTATAGAGTGTTTTTAAATTTCCTTCCTCGTTTCTTGATGTTTTCTTTTTTTGAGCGCCTGGATTGTTTTTGGAAACACCCTTTTCTCCCGTTTTCCATGAGCACCTGACACATTTTGTTTTTCCTACATTGTGTTAAATAGAGCCAGTCAGCTGCTCTTTTTTGTTGCTTGGCAGATTTATCCAAAAACAGAGACAAACACCTAGATAACATTTCTCCAAACGTCAGTCATACATTTTTGATATTTTTAGTTTCACTAAAATTATGAAAAGAGACATTCTGTGGGCTTGAACAATACTTGGTCTTGTATACTTTTATAATGTCCGAACAAAAGAATTTAACTATAGATTTTGTTTTGGTCATTTCCAAAAAAATAAAGCAACAAAAATAAAAAAAAAAGGGATAAGTGCAGGTTAGGAATGAATATTGATGATAATAGAGAGAGAAAGACATTTTATAATAACCATCATCAATAAGTTATAGTGAATTAAACTTTAGTTTGTCATTATTTCACTGTTAACAAACAATTAAATGCCTTATAACCCATTTATTAAGACATTGTTTATTGTAAAGTTGCTATAATACTTTACAAATGGTTAATAAACACTGTGTAGTTCATCTATAAAGATTATTTGGATGATAATGAACCTTTACAGCTGCTTAATAAATGATTCAAGAAGCCTTTCGTTGCTTGTTTACAGTCAAATAACTGGTAACTAATGTTTGAATGAGAACAAATGCATCACTGTGATGATAGTTGTTATAAATGTGTTGCAGAGCAGACATGTGGGATGTGATCCTGTGTTAGCCAGCAGGATTACTCCAGAGGATGATGGCAGACAGGCTGATTACATAACTGCTGCTGCAGCCTCAGAGAGCAGCACCGCCACTGACACACACACACACACACACACACACACACACACACACACACACACACACACACACACACAGAGGCTCTTCAAAATAAAAGCTCTTTTTATCAAGCGAGCCCTGCTACTATACAGTCAGACTTACTGACGATTAAATGATGAATATAAGAACAAGCTACTGTTTTTTTCTGATTAGGATCGACTCAAGCAACATGTTAGCTACACCATCATGTCTGGATGTTATAAATATGAATGGATGCTGGAGAGATGAGGTCAGATGTTTTTTGATGAGCTGAACAAGCTGCGACCTCTGTAAAGACATGAATATATTGTTTATGTCGTTAACATTATAAAATGAGTCGTTTAGTACAAACACATCCCAGATTAATGTCACAAATCCTGCCAGCATCACCACGACAGAGGCCACAGGCTCGTCCTCGCAAAACTCCATTCAGAAATGCAGCATTTTAAGACAATCCACAGGGAGGGTAGCAGGTATATAACTGTGTGATGCCTTTGGTTTTCACATGATCTGATGAAATCAGAAAATCCCCGTATCCGCCAAGAACATTAATTTTCAAGTAATTCCCACGGATTGTTCGTTAACATACGTTACGTTGATAGAGGGAAACAGAGGACTCAGAATTAAAACGTACATTTAAAAAAAAACAGGTGTATTGGTGTATTTTAACTCATTCCGAATTGGACAATGGCTGCTGCACATTCGCAAAATGTCTGAAATTGAGTTTTAACATTTACATCCATCCACAGAAAAGCGCTGCGTCGTTCAACTATATATTTTATGAATGGAGTTTGGTTTGAGCTTGTAGGATCGCCCGCTAAAGATAGCGGAACCAGTCGGAGCTGAAGGGCAACGAGATGCTGAGCAGTTGGCGGCTAACACCGACTGACGGCACCGTGTTGTCTGCTTCATTTATCTCACCGGAGCTGATGGAGGCTTCAGGACGACGACTGAAGCTTCCGTGACCCTCTAATGTCGACCGGGGCGAAGAGCGGAGAGCAGCCGGGGCGTCGGGTCGCAGCCATTATTGTGTCCGATGGATGAAAAGCGACGCTTCCTCTGTGGAATGTGACGGACGTTGGCTGTTCTCGCTGCGTATCGCGAGAGTTGAGTTGAAACACGCACACAGCCACGTGTACGAGCCTCAGATATAACCAAGAGCATTACAATCAATAAAGACACATATTGAATGTATCAGAGCGAGAAAAAGACAGGTTTAACAGTCATTCATGATAATATCAGTAATCTATTTTATTTTGGTAAAAGCAGCAGACACAACATGAAAACATGTAAACGTTACTACAAATATAATATTAATAAAAACAGACACAATATGAAATATTTAAAGTGATCCAATCAATTTATTAAACTCACGAACTCTATTTCATCCTGCTTTTTAAGTGACGTCATGAAATCAAACAATCTGTAAACTGAAATAAATAAAAGTGCCGAAAATAAACTTTATTATTAAAAGCGAAATAGAAAATTATTGGATTTTTTAACAGTTCAATGACTGTATTATATCTAACTGTTGTTATTTATTCATAGCCTTTATTATTTCATTTAGTATTTAATAATGAACACCTTTGCTCTCCATATTTTTCACAACAAATAATAAAAAAAAAAGGGATTTGCTGACCACATATTACAAACTCTTTGTATTTATCAATAAATGTTTACAACATATCTCAACTTAAGTTATAAGCCACTATATCTAATGGGCAAGTTCTTCCTGCCATGGCGGTGGAAAGTAACTAAATTAATTTACTCAAGTCCTGTACTTAATTACAATTTTGAGGTACTTGTACTTCATTTTTTAGAATCATTTTAGTACTATGTACGGTTATAAATCTATATATAAGTATATAAAAACAACAAAGATATTTTTTTAAAACCAGAGGACATCAGTGCAGTGTTGCACATGAAGGACAAGAACACACATATGAATAAATGTAGAAATAAACAATTAAATACATTAATAAATAAATAATGTGTCAGTAGAGGCGGTTTGTCTCCCTCTAGCGGCGGCTCCAGGTTCAGCAGCTTCTTCACCTTCACCTCACCTTCACTCACCTGCTCCTACAGGTTTCCTCCTCACTGTGCAGGTGTGTTAACCCCTGGCAGAAGTCTATTAAAGGGGCAGGACACCTACATGTAGTTAAAGGTGTTGGATTCACCTGCAGGTCACGGCAAAAGAGTAGCTGCAGTATCAGACACACACACACACACACACACACACACACACTGAGACAGGTGAGCCGGGCTGTCAGCACACCTGAGGCTGTGAGCTCACTGTTACGTCACCAGGTGGATGCTGGTGCCGGTCCCTGAGCCCTCCCTCCCTCCTGCCGCTGCTCTCAGATCAGTATTTGCATACAGAGCAGCAGGGCGGGTCGGTCTGCCTCCCCACGAAGGACTCCTCCAACCGGACTTTCCTCTCCAGTCCGTCCAGCAGAGGAGGAAGTGAACAGGGGCGGTTCTGCTCTCCGCTCTCTCAGGAAGTCTACCTGCGCGCTTCGAGAAGACTTCCCGCGGTCGTGTTTGGTTTCTCTCTCGGTTTGTTGGAGGGTCTGAACCGATCCACGCGTCAACATGTCCACGCGTACGAGCCGGAACACGACGACGACCTACCGGACCGTCAAAGTGGCGTCCCCGGAGCCGGTGGCCAGCACGGTGTTCGCTACCAAGACGGTGTCCCCGCTGCCGTCCCCGCTGCCGGCCACGGTGCAGTCCACGGTGTTCTCTGCCAGGACGGTGTCCCCGCTGCCGTCCCCGCTGCCGACCACGGTCCAGTCCACGGTGCCGTACGCAGCGAACGGCTACGAGACGGTGCGGTACCTGGTCCCGATGCAGCAGCCAATGCAGCAGCAGTCCTACGTCTTCATGCAGCAGCCTATGATGCAGCAGGCTATGATCCAGCAGCCCATGATGCAGCAGGTGGTGTCCCCGGTGTACCTGCAGGGTGTGCAGGGCCTGCAGCACCTGAGCGTCAGCAGCCAGGAGTCCGACAGCATGTACCAGCAGCACCACATGATGGAGGTGAGCCCCGGCGGCAGCTGCTTCTTAAAACCGCTGTTTTTTAAAGGGGGTCTGGCACCGATGTTTGTGGGACCCCGAGCAGATTGTTAAATACCTGCAGCTCATTTTATTTGGTCACGGCCAGAGTTTAATTTCCTACAATAATTCATTTATCAGCTCACCAACAGTCAGCCACGCTTCAACAAGTGTATTGTTCAGATTTCCTTCTTATTATTCTAATCCTACGAGCCTGGTTTTAAAATGATAACCAGATTTAATCCTGCATCTTGATCTGGACTCCAATGTAAAGTTAAAGGAACAGTTCACCCAACAATGTTAATCCAGTCATCATCTCCTCCTGATGATATAAAGTCAGGCTCAGTCATCGTCTCCTCCTGATGATATAAAGTCAGGCTCAGCCATCGTCTCCTCCTGATGATATAAAGTCAGGCTCAGCCATCTTCTCCTCCTGATGATATAAAGTCAGGCTCAGCCATCGTCTCCTCCTGATGATATAAAGTCAGGCTCAGTCATCGTCTCCTCCTGATGATATAAAGTCAGGCTCAGCCATCGTCTCCTCCTGATGATATAAAGTCAGGCTCAGTCATCGTCTCCTCCTGATGATATAAAGTCAGGCTCAGCCATCTTCTCCTCCTGATGATATAAAGTCAGGCTCAGCCATCGTCTCCTCCTGATGATATAAAGTCAGGCTCAGCCATCGTCTCCTCCTGATGATATAAAGTCAGGCTCAGTCATCGTCTCCTCCTGATGATATAAAGTCAGGCTCAGCCATCTTCTCCTCCTGATGATATAAAGTCAGGCTCAGTCATCATCTCCTCTTGATGATATAAAGTCAGGCTCAGTCATCATCTCCTCCTCCATGCTGATGAAAGTCAGGTGAAGTCTCGTAGTCCACAGAACATTTCTGGAGCTTCACAGTAAAACAGAGTTGCAGCGTTCTGCTGAACACCTGAAGCAGCTGGAGACTTGATTTAAAATGGAGAAACAACCAAAACTCCATTAAAACTTAATTAAAACTTTGCTGAATTAGCTGTTAGCACTTCCTGTTAGCAGTGAACCTGTTCATGTACAGACAACTCACACTGGATTACTTTGATACTGAGAAACCTTAAAAACATGATGTTTCTCAGGCAGGTTCTGCACATGTAAGGAGCGTCTTTTTAAAGGATTTCTAAGCAGATATATGGAGTCATCATCTCCTCTCTCCATGCTGATGAAAGTCAGGTGAAGTCTCGTAGTTTCTGGGGCTTCATATTAAAGTTTGGAGCCATTTGATGTTTGTTTTCTTGCTTTCTCCGTTTTAAATCAAGTCCCCAGCTGCTTCAGTTGTTTAGCAGAACGCTGCAACTCTGTTTTACTGTGAAGCTCCAGAAATGTTTTGTGGACTACGAGACTTCACGTGACTTTCATCATCATGGACTCATTAAATGGCTTGTTTACTGAACAGAGTTTGGTGAGCGGCTGTGAAAGTCTGAGACCAGATTCCAGCCCCCGACACGTCAGCTGCTCTCTTCATTAGAGATGTAAACAACATTATTAAACAGGTGATTCTGAGCTTCAGTGCAGATTTAACATGACTCTTGTTAAACGTCGGCGTCTGTCTCATCGTCGATGTTTCATGAGTCGGTCGGTCAGAATCAGTTTGAGAGTCGGAGCAGGAAAGTGTTGATCACATCAGCAGTGTAAGCATGTTTCCAACATAGCGATGACTTATCAACTGTCACACTGCGCTCCGAGTTTTCACAGCCTGTGATCACAGATGAATATGTGAACGTGATGGACAGGAAGTGTTACACAGACATGTGAGCTTCGTTTTAATCAGATGGTTTGCTGTTTGGTTTGTCGAGCATGTTTTTGGTCTGTTGGTCTGAAAAAACAAGTTACTAGAAGACGTTACCTCGGGGCGTCGGATGTTAGAAGAGATGCTGTTATGTGACATTTTGTAGAAGGAAAATAAAAGAGAGATTAACCTGAAATCAAAGATAATCATCAGGTGCAGCAGCCCGAGGCCATCTCCTCTCTCTCTCTCTCTCTCTCTCTCTTCTGTTTCCTGTCAAGTTTAACAGCTGAAAACACCAAAAAAGGTTTATAAATGGTATAAAACCTGAACTCTGTCAGTCTGCAGCTGTCAGGTATCATGTGTTGACACCCACTGCCTTGTTTCCTTCATCTTTAATCAGATATCTCCTGATTAAACTCATCATTTAAGACACTGTGTCTCTGTTAGTTTCATACATGTCTGCTTTGTTTAAACACTCATGCAGTTGACAAGTAAAGCAGAAAAACAGGTTTGGTAGTGAAAATAAACCCTTTAAAATCTTCAATACAAAGTTTGGTAACCACAGATAAGTTCATGTTTCCTCATGTTGCTGCTTTACGTTTATTTAGGTTGAGTTTCCTATTTTCTCCTCACAGCGCTGTGCTGCTGCTCTGGTTAGCTTTAGGACACGAAGCCACTTGGTTCAGTTAGAAAACATCATGGTTTGGATTAAAATGCCCGCTTTAGTCGCCACGATCATGAATGGAGACGTTCTGTGAAAAATAACTGGTTCAGTCGTCACAAACGGCTCAAAATGTCCCTAAATGTCTCACTTCAAATCGCTTCTTCTGTCCAACCCAACGGTCCAAAACCTGAAGACTCGATTATTGTTAATCGTTTCTGGCAGGAGGAGCTGTGCCACTTTTGAAGAACATGAAACTCTTGCGGGCTGATTAAATAACCACAGACGCTGTGTCCCTGCCAGGATTAGTATTAATTTTAATTGTGTAGTTGCACAGATCAAACTGTGCTGCAGGACTCAGTCTGTCACCTGTTAGCACCTTCGCTAACAGCTCTGGTTTATCTGACTTCCTCCTCATCGCTGACCCTGTAGGAGGCACCGGTCTGCTCCTGCAGATAATCACTTCCTGAATTCTTTGGCCTTCGCCCTCGAGATGTTTTACACAAAGTCTCCACTGTAGGCTGAACACATCTGAATGATATCTGCTCCTCTCTGTGTGTCTGTTAAAATATTCTTCTCTTCTGTCTTTACTTTCTGTGCTTGTTGTCCGGATCGCTGTCTCCTTCAGGATCACTGTCCTGTTTGAGTCCCTGCACTCTGAGCTAAATTCTCACGGCGTGTTTGATAGCGAGGCGTCGCCACACCCGGTCTGACTGTGCTGACGCGGCACACCCTCACTTTTAAAGACAAACACATTCTTCTACCTGGTCGGATCACCTGAGCTCAGCTAGATCATCACCAGTAAAATCTGTTCCTGTGGAGACACTTTAAAGTTGCTACATGCAACAAGTGTTGTGACACGTGTTAAACTTCAGCAGGTTTTAAGATGATGACAAAACATTATTTATTGACAGAAAATGAACTTTTTTCTCCAGTTTTCTGTGTTTTTCTTCGTTAGCCGGACAGAACGCACGATCTGAGGACGTAACCTCAACCTGCAGAGACTTTTGAGTGATTTTTCATTTTACATGAGTTTGTAGAAAAGTAATTGAAGATAAATTGAGCAGATTTCTTTGAGGAGACTTTTGAGCCACAGAGCTCGACTGGTTTTTGGTGCATTTCACTTGGCGCTCACACACCTCTTACCTCATCAGAAAGTATTTCGACTGTTGTTGGCACTGCTTCAGTTTTCGATTTTGCTAATTCCCTCAGAGTGACATCAGGACAGGAGGACAAGTACCAACATTGTCTTCACACCGTCAGGAAGTTGTACTGCAACTTGAGCTCATCAATCAAAATTTTAGTTTGATACAAGAGTCAGAAATGACCTGGCTGACAAACACCGTCATCTTACAACAAATGAAACCCGCATCGTACTGAGTGTGTTTGTTGTGATGATGTGATGAGTGAAAGACGACATAAACGGATCTGAGTGTCAGAGACGTCGACAGTCACATCCTCTGAGGTCTTGTTGTGTTTCTGTCTGGAGCTTCAAGGAAGAATCAGGAACAACCGCAGACTATTTTAAGTCTCAGCTCACCTCAGACGAGTTCAAGTCAGAGGAAGTCTTCGGTCTGGTCCTGAGTGATTCAAAACAAGTCAGAGGCGAGTGTCCATCAGAGGAAGTCCTGAGGAGTTCAAGAGGAGTCAAAGTCAACTCCAGACAGAAAGTCTCAGATTCAGTCTTGAAGACGAGTCCAAGTCAGGCCTCAAGTGCCTTCAGAGAAGATCGAGTGAAGTCTGAAGTACGTCATGACCAGTCCAGGTCAGGTCTGCAGTTCACGAGTCTGTCAGTGGCAGTTTCAAGTCAGATCTCAAGTCATTCGAGACAAGTCCAAGTTAAAGTTTTGGATGGCGGCCGACCCGACCTCCAATCTCAAAGCGTCAGTAATTGACGAGTTTGAAACGAGACTCAAAAAGACTTTCTTACAGATTGGACCTTTTTAAAGCTCAAGTTATTCCAGAAAAGTCTGAGTTATTCATGATGAGTCCAAGTCGAGACTTGAGTCACCCGAGTATCAAGTCAATCAGGAATACTTGAGGTCAAGTCTCAGAGGCCTGCCTGTCACAACTGAAACATGTTAGCATGTTAGCACTGAACTCTACAGCTGTCACAACATAGCAGGTGCGTCAGATCATGAACACAAATCAGAGTTGAGTCTTCATCTGCGACGTCACTGTGTCACTTGAGCTACGTCGGCCTTCATCATCCTACATGATGCACCTTTGAGAGGGCTCCACCTTTTCGGGCGTCTCCAGCGCCCTGATTCAGGAGTGCTACGCATGTTTTTACTGGTATTTCTGAATCATCACTCGCTAGGAAGTAAGTGAGAACATTTCAACATCCGTCCTGTGTGAAACACTGCAGCTCTGAAACCGGAGGAGTCACAGTTTATCTGCACCGAGAGCTTCATGTGCCGCTTCACAAGAAATACTCAGTTTACAGATGATTTAACTTTCTCTCCTGACAGTTTTTGACTCTTTGTGCCTCTGTGGTGTTGAAAACTGTCGGCCACGCTCATAAATCCTTGTGTATTTCACTTCTTCCTTACATTGTCTCTCCTACATTGTCATAATTGTACCTGTGTTTAATGCGTCCAGATTAATTTTAAGCTCGCTCGCCTCACATTACCCATTTTAAAACCAATAAAGTATTTTAATTTGAATTGAAAGTGCCAACAGGTTCAAACCATTCATTTGTTTAGGCGGTCTCACAGGTTTGCTTCCGGCTGATGGACTTGACCCGATGTTAATATTTGATATGCAAGTCAAATGCAAACATTGTTATTGATTTGCTTGCTCGTGCTTTTGATGAGGACGCCATGTTTTCTGTGTCCGAGAACCGACGTTTATTATCTCCCGTTCTCATCCGACAGTCTCTGTCTCAGAGCGGTCAGTCTCTCTCTTCAGTCTTCAGCCAGTCGTCCAGTCCCGTCAAGAGCCCCGCGCCGAGTGCTGAGGAGGAGGTAAACACACACACGTACACACACACACATGCACATGCACTAAACACGCACTAAACACACACTGAACACACAAAAGTACACACTCACCTCCCTATGAAAGCGTCAGTGAAGCAGAAGTCTGGTAGCCACACAAGTATGTCCTTCATTCAGTGTAAACCTACTGGAGTGAAGCCGAGTTAAGTCTTGCCTTCAGTTCGGGTTTTCTCATCAATTATTCTTTGTAACAAACACAAACAATAGATGCACAGAGACGTGAGGATAAGCATGAGAAATCAAACTTTTAACCTCGACAAAAGCAAATATTCTGACACATGAAGCAGAAACTCGACTGGCACCGACGCTGCAGGTCAGTCACCTCGGCAAACACAACACATTTACAAGAAAATGAGTCTGTTACCTGTCGAGACAAGTTGTAGCTAATCCCATTGTGTGAAAGTGTCTCTGGAGATGATAAGAGTGCGTCTGCACTGCAGTGAAGGGGACACATCCATTAAAACTACATCTTTGAGCTGATGTGAAGCAGCTGCTGTGAAAACATGTCTGATGCTGTGGAGAGTTAAATCGTTGCTCTCCTACGGATTAAAAAACAATATAGTATCCTGTTAAATGCTTAAATGGGGTCCAACATACTCGGACAGGTGTTAATATACCTGAGTGGCCCTCCCAGGTGAACTATGTGTGGGAAACACTTCTAGTTGATAAAGTTTCTCCTAACCGGGGATGTTAATGATGAATGATTAATCGCTGTTAAGAATGTAACCGATTTAAAAATGTATTAATCGACAATCAGAGATGTACACGAGTACATAAAAAAGCAAGTTTAATTCAAAAATAAGTAATTTGTCATTTTAAAATAGAGACAAACTGAGATTTCCTTTATCTGCTCTTTACTCCTGATGCAGCGTCCTCTGTGTTGGCATCGAGCACAGATCATTAAAGCAGTGATTAACTGATAATTGATTGTTCAGGTATCCGACCATCAATTAAAGGAATTGCTTTAAATCTGCATCCCTACTCCGAGCTCAACACAGAAATTGAGCCATTGAGAAATGGCGAGTCTGGTGACTTCCTCTGCTGTTCACAGCTGACTGTACTGTAAAATGTCCCGAGAGAAGCTGTGAGGCTGTTTTCCCTCCACATGTTTGGATGGATGATATGGTTGTTATGTAGGCTGAGGCTTCTCTGTGGCAGCACACTGCCTCATTTGTTCTGATACGTGTTGACATTTAACCTCAATCAGATAATTGCAGCTCTTTGCACGCGACTATATTTTGTGATTTTGATAATATTTGGATTAATCGTGCAGCTGTACTGTAAATAAACAAAAACATGCTCCTGTGGACGAGCTGAGACGTTTCTGTGAACTTGATTAAACTCCGACGAGCCTCCGAGTGAGACGTCACAGCTTCTGACTCCTCTGGTTCAAATCAATCAGACCGAGCCTGCAGGTTTGTGGTTTGAGCCCTCGAGCCAACTCTCCCAGTGATTAACGGTTTGAGGTAAAGTGTTGCAGTAAGAAAACGAGAAACAAAAAGAAGTGAAAAAATGCAGGAGGGCGTGTGGCGTCCATCTGTTGGCTCCCTGCAGACACACCCATCGGCATGAAACTCGACATGGGAACATGTCGGTGTGTGAATGGCAGCAGCTCAACAAGTGTGTTTTTTTCTTTACTTCACCTCGAGAGATTAACTGCACACACGCACACACACACACACACACACATCGCCCTGCCTCCACACACACACTGTAACAACAGCACTTTGTTCATAATCACAGGACCTTCAACTGTCGCAGTGCTGACAAAACCATTCGGGGTGGGTGTTGGATCGGGGTGTGTCGGACACTTCCCAGAGGCCTCGGCTGTGGGCGGGTGCATTCCTTTGATTTGAACCTGCAGCGTCATGTATACGACTGTTGTCAAAACAGGGAGGTTCTCTGATTTATGGCGGCTGATTGACGCCACTTTGATGCCATTTGTGTTGGCAGGAAGGGAGAAAGTCGTCAGTGCCTGCAAATTGATTAATTAGTTTTGTTTCTGTGATGATTTTAGTTTTAGCTCCACATTTGCTGCCTTTTCTTTGACAGTAAACAAAGAGTTTTTGGGTTTTAGACTGTTGGTTGGACAAAATAAGCGATTAGAAGACGTCACTCTGGGCTCTGAGAAACTGTGATGAGCATCATTAGATGATAAATTCACTATTATTTATGAAAATAAGTGTTAAATAGCTCTTTATTCCAACAGTTCACTCAATCACTGCTACAGAGAGTTGGGTCAGTAACCCATGTAACTCCTGCTCATGCAGAAAAAGAGTAAAAGACGTTTTCTGGTGTCCCTGATCCAGTCAGGACAGAGATCTCCTCAAAGAGTCGGACCTGTCTGCTCGGGGCTGCTGCCACATCGTCCGCAGTCAAACAGAGATGAAGGAGACCAGCTGCTGGTCCAGGAGCTTTAACTGGATGATGATCAGTTCAAGACTGAATATTATGTTTATTTCAGGATGAGTTGGGGACTGCTGAGTCTAAGTTTTTTCAGATTGAGGCGTTCAGAGCACTCTTGCTAAAATGTGAGGTGCGCAGAGATCATAGAAAAAAGTAAAATGTCGACTCTCGCATCAAAAACTTTGTTCTGTCTGACTGGACCGTTCCAGGCCGACAGTCCACGTCCCAAAATATAATTTAATATCATTTTGCTGTTATAAAACAGAGAAGCAGCATTTTGTCACATTTGAGATGTTTGAATCAGAAACAAGTGTGACAACATTTTTTGCATGAATGACCTGTAAGAAAAGGATGAAGTGATGTCATTTTACATCCAGAAGGTCAAAGGTCAGCTTCACTGTGACATCATGACATCCTGCAACAAACGCTCTGGTCGTTATTCACCGCCGCAGCTCAGGAACAACTTGTCTGGTCCGAACACCCACGAGCCTGCGATTGTAGCTGGTTATGAGCGACTTGTTGTCAGCTGCCACAGATGATTTCAGCTGTTTGTCTGTTATTGTTTTAATAATCCCTGTTTGGATTCTCTGAGGTTTTCTGACTGGTTAGAGTTCAAGATCCAGTTTGTCCAGTTTTACTCTTTATTGTCCTCAAACAGGAGAATCAGACAATAAAACATGTTTTAACAATGCGAACAATAAGAGTCAGGATCAGAGAAAGAGACGGGCTGAGTTATTTGAATTCAGTGCAGTTATTGTATATGAAATGAATTAAAATTTAAACCTGTTACACTGCACTTCTCTGATGCAACCAGACTCTGACATTTGTTTGTGGTGTGAGCCACTTCATCGATGTCAGTGGAGCTTTGTGGTCATGAAGCTGCAGTTATATCATATTTCTTTGTCCAGAAACAACCTAAAAGACGCAGGTTAAGAGAGGTTAAGTCTTGTACCAACACTGAGCTTCTTCATTTCCCCGACGTCGCCTGCAGTCACTAATCTGTTTTCTCTGCAGCTCACTCAGTGCGTCTTCAGTCTTGTGTCAGAAAACGTCTTCAGAAAAAGATTCGAGCTGTCAGAGAAGAATCCGTTGATCTGCTTTTCTCAACAAAACTTTCCTCTGATGGTTTTGTGGCTCGTCGAAGTCGAAGTCAGATGAAACTACCACACCCTCTGTCTCTGTGGGAGTGGAGGAGGAGAGGCTCTCCGCCATTTATATTTCTCTTTTATACATTTATTAATTGTTGAAGGCGTCAGGAGCTATTTTACAGCTCAGTGTTTGAGTAGCTCAGTGTGACATGTTTTCTGTCCTCAGACATTTAAGTGTCTTGAGAAGATTTGAATTTTCTCGTCTCACGACATGAGTTTGTAATAAAAACAGAGCCGCAGGTGAAGCTGAGGGGCTGAACTGCTGAAAAATGTGTACACACACACACACACACACACACACACACACACACACACACACACACACACACACACACACACACACACACACACGTGACTGACTGAGGGGTGTGTGTTCTTGACTTAACTGAGCACAGTCTTTGCTCGGTCGGGAGTTGACGGGGGAGGAGGTAGCCGGGTGTCAGAGTGTGAAGTGTGATTATAAAACAGCTAATTGATCGATGAGATCATGTGAAGCAGCGATTATACATCAAGAGCAAGAGTTCATGTCTTGTTCTGTCACAGACCCGGTTCAGACCACAGGTGGGTTTCAGATGACTGAGGTCACATGCAGAGTAACATGCACTGTGTGTTCTTGTTCCCAACGTCAGAATAGTTTGGAAACTAACTGAAACAAACCTGAAAGTCAAATCTAATTAAATTCCAGAGAGCTCTCTTTAGTTTAGTTTCAGTATATGTTAACTTTAGTCATCTGTGTCTGTGGTTTTTTGTTCTGATTGCCAATAAAATCAATGAATTAAAAAATGCAGCCACTTTTGGCTCTGATGCAGTCGCCCTCCGTCTGTTGTCAACTCTCAATGTCCCGCCCACAACCCCATCTGATTGGTTACAGGTCACAAATAATCTGTCAATACTAAATAATCTGAATGTGCAAAGTAACGAAAGTTATCAAATAAATGTAGCGGATTGGAAGTTTAAAGGAGCAGAACATGAAATTATACTTTGCAGAAATAAATGATTCCATATTCAAAATGTTGGCACTAAACTTTAAATGTTGTGTACGAAGCACGATGTGCCGCAGGCTGATTTCTAGGCGTACGTCTCATTTATGAGAGTAAAGATGGTTTTGTTGGATCATTAAAGCAGAATCAGAGAATCCAGATTCACACGTTCGGTCTTGTTTGATCACGGCAGCGAGACGTCAGCGCCAAGTTTGTTCTCATTCTGTTATGTTTGGAGCTTTTCACCGTCTTCTGACAGCGATGACAAAACCAACACAGCGTGATGGATCAACAAAGAGGTTCAGTGTCGGGGTGGAAGGCGTGGTCAAATAAATAAACCAGAAACTGGTTCTGATTCTCCTGAGACTCGTTCTCAGGGTGATTTTATAGATCGGAGTCGTACCAGAGGCCAAAAGAGATGAAGACACAGTTAAATCTGTATGAAACCACCCGTCGTTAACGAGGTCGATCACAGGAACGTCAGCAGCTACAGTTAACCAGTCAGCCTCTTCAGTGATTGGACGGCACAGACTGTATGTTATACAGTAGGTAAAGCTGTAGCTGTGGCTGCAGGTGTGATCTCAGGTGTGATCTCAGGTGTACAGGTCTGTACAGGCCAGACTCGGCTGTATGTTTCACATAAGAACAGATGAAACGACTCGGCTCAGCTTGTGGTTTGTTACTTTTAATTTCCTCCATTATGAAATATTAAAAACAGCACCAGCAGCAAAACAACAACACAACTGATCATCAGCCTGCTTTCTCTGGTTTTCATGACGCAGTCAGCCACAGACCTTTAAATATTTTTGGCTTCCTGTTGTTCCATGTGGGGAAATGTTAATGTCGCAGCAGACTGAGGTTTGAGACGGCAGGCTGGTCTCAGCTCTGTGGTGACGGATTGGGGAAGTCCTCTTCCTGTTTTGAAATTTATTTTTTTCCAGTTTGGTTTGGAAGAATTTGACCGGCTGACAGTTCAAAACCCAGAGATGTTTATTTTTCATCGATGATAATGAAGTGAAAGGCAGCAGATCGTCACATTGGAGGAGCTGGGAACAGAGCATGCTGGGAAGCTTTGCGTGATAAATAATTAAATCATTAATCAAATGAGTGGCTCATTAATGTCCTGTCATTGTTCGACTGTGTTGGCTGGTCTGCTCCTCGGATGGTCCTGCTCCAAGAGTCAGGAAGAAATTCTTCCGACTTCGTTTTGTTCATGTTGGAGCAACATGGACGCCAACAAGACGCGTTTAACAGTTACAACATGACTTATAATAGTGATCTCACCATCATCCGTCATGTTTCAGCGTCGTATGATGTCAACTTGGCAACTTTCCGAGTTGTTGTTCCGACTTATCCAAGTTGGAAAAACGTTCGTCTAGATGGATGCAGAGTTATCATCCAACATCAGGGTTGGATGTCTCGAATGATCTTGTTGCTGAACGAGCTGACAGCAGAGACGGACTGTGTTTCTTTAAATTAAAGATTAATCGATTATCCAAATAGTTGGTGATTGATGTAATAGTTGACAACCAATGAATGAATTGGTTAATTGTCTGAGCCAGCAGTGCAGCAAGTATTCAGATCCCAGATTTCCAACAGTTTTCAGCAGGAATAACTCTCCATGTGTGACAGCGTGTAAACCATCAGCCTCCAGCAGGTCGCAGGTCAAAGCGCTGTGGTGACAGCAGAGTCGGAGGAGCTGAGTGATAAGCGTGTCGTATCTCTGGAGCAGGTTGAGGTTCAAGTGTGATCCAACAGGACGGTTGTTGACGGACATGTTTCGCTACTGTGAGCGTGAAATTCTTGAGATTTTCTCTCCACCTGCTCGTCTCACACGACCAGCGTGACTCTGCAGACGATCTCTGACACACGAACGTGAGAGCGTTTCTTGCAGAGTAGTTCTTGGTTTCTCGTTCAGCTTCTTCGTGAGAGGCCTCACACGCTCAACACCGCTGCAGGGTGTGTGTGAAGTATTCTCATAATTATAGGCCAGTGAAGGAGGGCGTCTCACTGTGGTGACATGAGGACACCAAACGTGTATTTAATGTTTACTATGAGGAAATCTTCAGAGTTGATTCTGCAGTTTTAAACATAGTGCAGCAGTTTGTTATGAAACAGTCTCAATATAATATCACCTACTGTACATAAAACCTCGAGTGAGAAGGCTGACTCACCGGGTCGGATTCCAACGTCTCCGGGTTCGAGAAGTCATAAAGTCAAAACTGTTTTTATGGCTCAGCCTGAGGAGAGAAGCTGCTCTGTGCACTGGTGGCACAGCACTCCAAGTGTTTCACCATCGTCATAACAGTTATTAATCTGACACGGTCACAAGTAGATTCATTACCTCATCAACATGCATCCTGCAAACAGCTGTAATCAAGACAGGAAGTGTTCAGGTGCTTCATACCCTTAAAATGTGTACAACCTAAACTTAAAGGTTACGCAGGTTATTAAAGCACAATAAACGATAAACGTAAGGAATTATGTCATACGACAAAGTACGCTGCGATCACAACGAGTACACTCACAGTCGTCTGAGCCTGCTGACTTGTTTTCATTCAGTTTCCTGCAGCTCAGACTCATCTGTGCTCCATCTGCTCCACCTGCTCCTGCTGACTGTGAAGCTGTCAGCTGGTGGAGTGACTGAGTTACAGCCTGCTGGTGTGATCCCTGTGCATCTGCTCACGGTGCTGTAGAGTTGGGACATCTCTTCAGTTTGTTGGTTGATTTCTAATTTAGTTGTGGCTGTTGGTTGTGAAAGTCTGAGCCTGGTACCGAGTCTGTTTTTCTGTTTTGACTCTGCGTCATCAGTCAGTCAGACACTGTTCGTCTGTGTCTCCTCCGTGATGCCAGTTTTTATATTCCGATGGATTATGTTACTAATTTAAAAAATTGCTGTTGCATAATTATTAGGGCCCGAGCAGGGAACCTGCAAGGACCCTATTGTTTTTCAAATTATTATTATTATTATTATTATTTTTTTTTTCTTTGTTGCAAATGATCGCATTTTTCACTGCCTGAACATACCCCAAAACTCACCAAACTCGAAATATAGATCAGACCTGGCGAAAAATGTTCTAATCTCTTGTCGTTGTTGCTACTTCCCCATGAGCCCCTCAGGCCCGACGACCACTACAAGTGCTCTTTAAATTGAAGTAATTTATATCTCCACATCCATTTGTCGCATTAACATGAAAAAGAGGATAGCTGACGAAGGTCTTACCGATCCGACACTAGGTGGCGCTCTGGTGGCAGTTTCATTTTATATTTGGCACTGTGCCCACACCATAACACTTATGGATATGAAATTGATTGGGGTGCTATAGACTGGCCCCTGTAACTCACACACCAAAAATGACCAGCAGGTGGCGCTGTTATCAACACAAAACCGTTTTTGCCTAATAACTCCCACATAACATGGAGCACATTGTTAAACCTTATATCTACCTGTTACCTGCATTCAGCTGGATTGTGTGATGTAGGCCACGCCCACTTTCGTGGTACATTTCCATTTGCAACTTCCGGAAACTCCTCCCACCCAGTTTCTCCGATTTGCACCAAACTTTGCACACAGCATCTGTGGACCCTCCTGACAAAAATCTATTAAAAGAATTGTGAGTCCAAAGAACGGCCAAAATATGAAACAACAACTTCCTGCACATTGTGGTCACACAGACAGTCTTCCATATCTTGGTGAAATACGGTCTCATTACCACCAAACTTTTGCTAATTGTGTTCCATGGCCCGGTGACAGTTTCTGCAAAATTTGGTGCCAGTCGGCCAATAGGTGGCGCTTTTATTGCTAAATGATACAGTAATGACACAACAATTGGGCAATGGGGCCGGGTAAGCAGCATGCCCAGACAGCAGCACACCCCGACGCGCGTGGACTGCGAGGGCCCGTTCATCGCTGCTTGCAGCTTTAATTTTTGTTATTTTTTTTTATTTTTATATGTAAATATTAGCATGTTAGCTCAATAGCTTCCAGGTCATGTGATCAATTGACTCAAAATCAGTGTCGGATCATGTAACTACACTGGCTGCATGAGATACGCCTCTTGTTTTTACATTTTACATCTGTTCATAATTTTTATTAATTTTTATTAGCAAATATTAGCATTTTTAGCAAATATTAGCATTTTAGCTCAATAGCTTCCAGGTCATGTGATCAATTGACTCAAAATCATGTTGGGATCATGTAACTACACTGGCTGCATGAGATACACCTCTTGTTTTTACATTTTACATCAGGAGAAAAACACGAAGCTGCAGGTGTAAAACATGAATGTCACTGTAAACTGTTGTTAATGAAAATGAATCATAATGAAGGATTATTTAGACTTCTGGTCGAGAGTCAGAAGAGAAAATCCCATCGATATGTGGACTGTTTAATGATCATAACTGTGGATCATACAGAGAACGAGCAGAGGGAGATGACAGCATGTCTACAAATAGCCTACGATCGAGAGTACTTCAGTAAAATGGGAATAAAGTAACGTCACTGCTTCTCTTACTTGTTTTGTACTTGAGATCAGAGACGGCTGTGACACATGTCTGACCTTCAGCTGTGCACATTTTCACTTAACTGATGTGTTTGGTGCTGGATTTTGTTTCTGTGGTGACTTCTGGACGACATCCAGCGCTGAGCAGATCTTACCTGGAATAAAATGACAGTTTCAGTGTGACCTCAGATGTAATGAATTTGCTGCAGGCAAACGGAGAAGGAGACACCTGCACCACAGTTCCTGCTGGGTTTTATGCTTTGGTTTTCTGATGTCTGATGACGCGCTGTGATGAGTGAGAGAGATTTAATGTCCAGAATATGAAGTTTAACCTCAACGTTTGAGTCCAGGCTGCGGTTGGATGTGTCGTGTCGTGTCGTGTCGTGTCGTGCTGGTGTTTCTTTCCTTTTTCTTAATCCTGTTCTTCTTCTACAGAAATCTTAATCTTATCACATGATCCTTCATTCCCACTTCAAACAAGAGAAAAACTCTTGACAGTGCAATGAAACTGTTAAAGAAGAAACAGCTCGAGATACATGAGGCAGCAGAAAATACTGTTACTGCACTGACAGACTAATTACACACAAAATGACTTGATGAGGTGTTCTGTAGTACACACACACACACACACACACACACACAGACTCACACACAGACTCACACAAAGAGCCTGTGTGGTAAAATGACTCTTCTCTCTCCAATAACAACATCTAGTGTTACAGAGTCGTGAGAGCCGGCTCACACACTGACCTACATTCACACACACACACACACACACACACACACACACACACACACACACACACACACACACACACACACACACACACACACACACACACACACACACACACCGGAGGGTCAGACACGGTGAAGAGGTGATGATGATGTATTGAGTTTTGGGTTTCGGCTCTTTTGGGCCTTTTGGAGTAAAGAAAAGTGTAAGATCACAGTTGGAGAAAGTTTCCCCTCCAGGCGGAGAGATGGAAATCTTGTCTCCACTTCTCACGGTGAAGAAGGCTGAAAGCAGCATGTAAACAACCCTGTACTGAGCCTGTGTTAATGATTACATTCATCGTGATGTAATGTATCGATTTATTTGTTTTGATCGGTCAGAACATTCTTGACTTTTAAATAAAGTCACGGACCAACAGTCCAAACTCCAGCAGCAGCAAGTAGTAAAGTAAGCTAAAACAGAAGGTTCAACAGAGACGAGACTAAAGAATAAAAGTCCCAGTGCAGCTCGAACACAAAGGTCTTTCTGACCTGCTTTAAGAAAATCAGGTTTTCAGGACTCAGTTTGGAGACGACTTGATAAGATGGAAGAGTTTTGATGGTCTTTCCTTTGACCAGCGGTTCAGTTCTCACAGTGCTCACACACTGTTCTAGGTCAGCGTGAGACACACACACACACACACACACACACACACACACACACACACACACACACACACACACACACACACACACACACACACACACTCTCTAACCCACTGACCTGTCGTCATGAGGTTGCTGTTATCTTCCCACACACTCGACACAGCAGCAGGACGAGCTCAGTGGATCTCTGCAGGAATGTGGCGTCTGCAGATCAGCTGCATATTAAACTGAGTCAGAGTCGACCTGAGGTATTTTAGTGAGCCCTGAAAATGAAAAGCACCACCGACAACAACCACCCTGTGGAAACACAACCTGGGGACATGATTTCATGATGATTTAGTTTGGACTGTGAACACACATGTTCTGATGTTGTTCAGTTTGTTCTTCGGTTCATCTGTTCGTCCAGAACTTTGTGTTGATAGACGACAAATCCTGATTATTTCGTAAATGTCACTGAGCAGCACCAGCATCGTGGCTGACGTGTGCATGTGTCTGGTGATAGCGAGCTGATTGTCTTGGACCTGTTTTGTGTCCGGACTGGTTCAGGTATGTCTGTCTGTCGTCTCTACTCTCTGTTTCTCTGCAGGAATGAGAAGCATGTTTGTGTACCAGCCTCAGCCCTGCAGCGCTGGCACACCCACCTCCATACATCACATACGTACACTCCTCCACGTTAACATCGCGCTCTCCACCCTCCACCTGTCTGCTGCATTTAATGTGTAACCGCAGAAATTATTGTCCTGCCGTCACCTTTGAGCTCTGCAGGATCGTAAACCAAACTCAAGGTTAATTTATATCGTTTTTACTGCAGCCAGACAGGGTTTGACTGCACAGCCTCGCTCTGTCAGATACCAGAGTCATGTGTCATTTCAGTTATTGGTTTTATTGCCAAGTCCCTGACTGAAGCACTGTGACACCTGGATCTGTGACCTCCACAGGTGTGTCACGTATAGTGTATAAAATATTTGATCCTTGTTCGTCCGACCATTTCAAGATAAAAGCTCATCAGCCAAACACATTTTTGGCAACTCACCGATCAATGTGTTTCAGTAGTGCGTCAGTGAGTCTGACAACCACCGTCTTCCCTTATTTGAAAAATGTAAAGTTCCATGTCTGTAAAATATTGAGTCCAAAACACAGTTTCATGTAAAAATGGTGATGAAATGGCGACAAAATGCGATCGTGGATGATTTTTCATTCTTTTGTCGCTCAAAGAACGACATTAAACTGCAGCACAGAGGTCCCTAAGATGGCTGCCGACCTCTGAACTATTGATCGACACCTCATTTGACCAGTTAGGATCTTCTATGCCCGTCCTGTGGCCTGAAACAGCCAATGAGTGTTTTAATAAACAGGAGACTCACTGAGCCTGAGCAGTTTTTCCATCGCAGCACTTATTTTTGACTATTTTATCTGCTGTTAGTGTAAATAAGGAAATATGAGTTTTCCTCCGTTATTCTCAGACGGGGATTTTGAGGTCACAGGTGTCTGAATATTTCCTCAGAAAAACATGATGAGTGTTCACTTCCAGTCATATTGTGATTAAATTTGAACTTGTGACGTGGACCCAGTGTGTGCTCCAGCTTATAGGGGCAGTAACAGCTGATCTGCAGGCTGATTATTGCATGAAAACATTCAGGCGTAATTATACATTCATTACCAGAAACGGTAACGACTGCTCTTCGTGAAAATTAAAGGTAGATTTTGGATAATTGAGGCGACTCTGCAGTTTCGATTCAGGCTTTGGACGAGTGAACACAGTTTTCCTTAAGGGCAGAAGGTCCTGAGAGACAGAACCGGCTCGCTGCAGGAATCAGATTCCTCTCCGCCTGTTTGGGTCGGGCTCTGCTCACAAAGCTCTGCAGAGACAGTTTCACAATCACTGAGCTTGTTGGAGTTCAGTGAAATCAGAGCTGAGATCTTTGCGGCCTTTTAGCCTCCTTTGTTGTTCTTCCCGTTTGTGGAGTTCATGATTGTTTTATTGCAAAATGAACCTCAGCTCCTGTGTCTGCCGGGATGATGGCGTCATTCTCGAGTCTTTCACCAGTTGGTTCTTGTGCGTGGGCACGGTGGCGAGGTGCTGAGACACTTTGAGTCAACACAGACGGAGAGCGCTGGCATCTGAAGTGTTTCTCTTCCTGTAAGTCTGAACGACCAGTTTATCAGGAACACCTGAGTGTTTCTCAGGATGCGAGTCGTGTATATGAAGCGCATCGTGTTCAGGTCGGCTGACTCTGGCACAGAGAGGCTGACTCAACAGTTTGTTTTTCAGGTTGTAGTTAGTTGCATGTTAAAGATTATAAAAGCTGACCTGACATTGAGATGCTGCTGGGCTCCATGTGGGTCTCATTAATGTAAACTTCACTGGCTGGGAAATTCTGGTCCTGATCCTCCACTCGAGCTCGTGTGGAATCGGGTTGGACCGCTCTGCACAGCCACAGTTTGTATAGTTAAAACTCTCAATGGTGATGAATGATTGGTTAACATCCATAGTTACCGTCTACGTAAGATCAGAGCCCGACTGCTTTATCTGTTGACTGATATTTGCCTATCACATGTATCAGTATCGTCATATTGGCTCTCTGATGTTTGCTGATATGAAAACTTGAGTTCATCATACAAAAAATAAGTTGTTTATGTTCATCCTCCTGTTATCAGTTCTGGCATTGTTCCCAAAAATCACTTACCTGCATGTTTATCTTCCACCAAGCATCCTGCATCATAAAAACATGTTGGGATCAAAGACACACTCACTGTGTGAAGCCAGGTGCATGCTGGGACACAGCGGCTCGACTGTGACACGCAGAAAACAAAGTAACGACACGATAACGATATAAAACACAA
Organism: Pagrus pagrus; assembly: GCF_965226575.1. NCBI lineage: Eukaryota > Metazoa > Chordata > Actinopteri > Spariformes > Sparidae > Pagrus > Pagrus pagrus. The sequence continues at coordinate 1,452,807 of NC_140198.1, read as the reverse complement.
AGCTTCAGCTGCAGGCTGGATAACTTTCACTCTTTTACATGAGAGGGTTAAAGATGAGGCCGTAAAACACCCGACCAGCCCGTCGTTCACAAACATCGACGCGCCAAACTTCATTCATCATGTCTCAGATTTAATCAGGACTTTGCCTCGGCTGATAAGCTGCAGGTGAGGTCGTGTTGGCGCTCGAGCTCTGCTGGGTGGAACCGACAGGAAACTGAGTCACAGCCAGACCTCATCACACCAGCTGAACAGCAGAAATATAATAAATCATGTCGGTGTGGACCACCAGTGTGTGTGAGGTGTCAGTGACTGAGGGCTGTTTACACACAGTGAAAGTGACACACACACACACACACACACACACACACACACACACACACTCAGCAGCGTGGCGTCGGATGATAACAGGTTACACAACATCTGTTTGACTCTGTTGCTACATGCAGATAAGAGAGGGTGTGTGTGTGTGTGTGTGTGTGTGTGTGTGTGTGTGTGTGTGTGGACATCCTGTATTGATTATTAAGGTAGTTTACACCTTTATCAATGTTAACGATGTGGCCAAAAGTATGTGGACGCAGCTCGCCACATATTTTTTTGCACTTCTACTTAATCTCAGCCTGTTCCTGGTTTTAATCCCTCCATTCAGATTATTGACACTCTTCAATGCTCCAGCATTCAATGATACTTTAGATAATAGTGTGTTTGTAACTGTGTGGCACATTGTGGGGACGTCCCCGTCTTGTCTCAACACGACGTCCTCCCTCCTGTGGGAACCGTGTCTGTTATATCTGTGTGATCTTACTCTCCTGGAGGCGATAATGTTTGAGGCTTTAAATTGTCAAAGCTTCCTTTCATTTCTTTGATATAAAACTTAACTGCTTATGAATAAAGATCAGTGTTTCAGTCAAGACCACCTAAACTGAGACAGAGTCACGACCAAGACCGGAGTGTGAAATCCTGAAATGTCTCTGGAAATTCATCTTCGTCCTCCTCTTTTATTTATATATATATATACATACTGTGTGTGTGTGTGTGTGTGTGTGTGTGTGTGTGTGTGTGTGTGTGTTTGTGTACGACGTGAATTGTGGGAATAACTTTGTTTTCCACAAGCCAACAAGTACAAACACGAAGGAGCTGAAATCAACGTAACCATCTTTAATAAACACTCCCTCTTTAAAACACACACACACACACACACACACACACACACACACACACACACACACACACACACACACTGCCTTCGTTTGTGCACGTATCTTGTGACTCCTGTCTTTCTATAGAAACCATCACTGAGCAGAGCTGCAGCTTGACATCTCTGCAGTCGTGACTGGTCTCAAAATAAATTCCTTTGTCTGAGACGAGACGTTCACTGAGACTGATCTCGAGTAAGAAAGACATTTTATTTGCATGTTGGAGGAACGTCGACCCAGAAGGATAAAATAGTTTAAAGTGCATTTGTAAAAGCACTCAAACAAACATGTCGTCCTTTACGTCTGACTCAGGTTCAGCTTGTTGTTTGTTGTGTCTGAACTGTCATTATCTGAATATTTGTTAAAGGAAGTCTGTCATTATTTTTTACTGCGATTATGAAACAACCTACAAATTACCTGCTTCTCGTGGCAGATGCCCATGAGTCAACCGATAATTGCACATTTTTGTATTTTTAAAAGAAGTTCCTCATCTGTAGTTTATTCACAGTTTGACGTGATGAGCACACTGCCACCTACTGTACCGGAGTGTAAACGTGCTGCGCTCGTTAAGACACTGAAGCAGTTTATCGGTTATAATTTTATCTTGCATCAGGAGTTTTTCAGGAGTTTGACTTGTTGCATTCGTTGTCTTTAATCACGTGGATTGCAAACAAAATTTTCCAGATAAGTTTCTTCTTTTTTTCAAATGTTGTCATCACCATTTACCTTTTTGTTGCTCATTGAGACATATCATTTTTAAAACAGAGACCTTCGTTAAATATCTCAATGAAATCGTTGTAAACACAGTGAAAAAGAATCTGTTGTCCTGAATCTCACTGTGAAATGCTTTGTTAGCTGTGGTCTTTCTTTCTTTCTTTTATTCTTTTGTTCGTTCGTTAGCTGTGAAAACACTCAGACTAATGATCTTGGTTTGAAAGAGATCTGTGGGGGAAGTTTTGACTTCCTTGTTCTGTTAATGAGTCACCATGAAGTCTGTGACCAGTTTGTTTATCAGGATCAATAACACCTGACAGATTCGTTAGAGTCAGCAGTGACTGAAACATGTTCATCACACGTGTTGTACACAAAGCTCATAATACAAAACAACCATGTTAACGAGTTACATTAACAATCTGTGTCTGCTGTGTTCCTCCAGGAGGAAGAGGTGGAGGAGGAGGAGGAGGAGGAGGAAGAGGAGGAAACGGTGGAGGTGGAGGAGGTGGAGATCGTCAACATCGTCCAGCAGAAGCCGGCGATCGAGAAGATCTCCAGGATCGATGTGAGGGAGCTGAGGGAGGCGCCGCAGCCCACCAAGATGGACACGCGTTACTTCGGCGAGCTGCTGGCCGACGTCTACAGGAAGAACTGCGACATCCACTCCTGCATCTCCGAGCACGTGACCAAGATCCGCGGAAAGTAAGTTCAAACTCCTCCAGACGTCCTGCAGACGTCGCATTAAACCATCAGATGTAAGTAATAAACCATCAGCTGGCAGTTTAGATCTCATGACTCAGACTCTGATCCTCCTACAAACAGTTTCCATCACGCTGTCATTAAACTGAACAGTCTTTATGTGATGACATCACTCAGTCTGGGGTCACGATCCTGCTGTGTACAGTAGGTTAGTGGGAGGTTGTCATGGAGACAGACGCTGGGTTTGGCGTCTTGGATCAGCACCATGAGCGGCGTGCTGCGACAGGCGAGCGACGGGTTTCGGTTGGTTTGTTTCCATCGATGTTGCTTCACTTCGTCTCCTCCTGCAGACGCAGCGGGTGGAAACATGGAGCTCGACTGCTGAACTGTGTTCTGAAGTCAAGAGATTCAGATTTCACCGTATGAAAACCTGACACCAGTTTCTTAACGTCTGAAAAAGTAGATTTGTAGATTTCTTTGATGCAATAAAATGGTATTTATACTCGAGTATTTCCAGATGCTGCTACTTTATACCTCCAATACATTTATTTGATGGTTACTTTACAGATCTCATGCAGCATCAGAGCCAAAGTGGAACATTTCTAAATTAATTTATATCAGCAATCAGATTAAAAACACTGTCCGTGTTTACATGGAGCTTAACGTTCTGATTATAATCTGTTTAAAAGCCCAAACAGAACAAAAATGCTCCAAAACACCTCAGTCAGAACCAAACAGTTGGAGAAGAGCAGTTTCAACCTTTTTATAAACCAATCAAAATAATTACACCTGATTTTCTCTCTACACATGACCTCCGTCCTGACGTAGATGCGTAGTGACGTACGTTTCTCCGCTCAGCGAACATCAGCTGGTTTACTGAGTCAGTGTTTCATACAAACTGTGAGAGAACTTAGACAGAAATCCATGTTCAGGACGAGGAGCTGAACAAACACGACACAACGACACCGTCCTGCCGACTCACTTTTATTCTACTTTATAGATGAACTCGTCCTTTTTTACCTGAATTTCATAACTTTTACTGCTCTTAGACTATTTCTGTTTTTAATTCCTCCCTTGTGATGCCTTCTTCTTTACTGTTTTTATTCGTTATCTTTAATCTATTTATTCATTTTACTGCTCATAATCTCTTTATGTTCTTAATTCCTCTGATGTGATGTCACCTAATGTCTCTAATCGTCTTCGTTTTTATTCTTTTATTTCTATTTTTGTATTTATTTTTCTTCTCTTGATTTTCTGTGATTTTGCCTGTTTCATCACTTTTATTTGTTTGACTCATATTGACCTTCTGTGTTTTTACATGTGTTGTTCTGCCTTCTTGTTTGAACCTCAGACCTGACGACTTTGTAAACTCTGTTTTAATATCTACTTGATATTCATATAATTAATAATAATGCTATGAATCATGTTCTACTTTTACTCATCACAGGAGAGGAAAAGTCAAACAGTCTAACAAAATCTTTTTGGACTAAAGGAATTATTAAGACGAGATCACGAACAGTATTTAATATTTCTTTATAATCCGTCTTAACCCTAAAATAAATCCTGTAACTTCTGCTGCCCACGTGTCTGCAGACAGGAGCTGAGTCACTGAGCGCACGCACGCACACACACACACACACACACACACACACACACACACACACACACACACAGTCACGCTGCCGTCCTCATTGTTCGTCTTCCTCTCTGTGTGTTACAGGAAACACCAGCTGGATCCCAGCAGCGACTACAAGGTGAGACACCGACACGTCTGATAAATAAATCTGATGTGAGGTCAGCAGACACGACTTCCTCTGTGGTCAGAGAGAAACTTAGTCTGAATTCAAACTGACGTTTGATCAAGAATATGAGATGAAACATCTTAAACGTGATTCAGACTGTTTACGTTGTTTTTCTGTCAGTTCCAAAAGTAATTACAACAAAATCTGAGGAAATTTTTCAATTCTTTAGTTTTCAAGTGACAATTTTATTAATTTCTTTCCATTTTATCTGTGTGTGTTCGTGTGTGTGTGTTCCTGTGTGTGTTCGTGTGTGTGTCCGTGTGTGTGTGTCCAGGTGGAGAGAGAGGAGGTGGAGGCTCTGCTTCCTAAAGGAGCCACTGAACTGACCAAACAACAGATCCGCTACCTGCTGCAGGTGAGTTTCTGATCGTTGCTCTAGAGAAACATCACTGGATCAGATGTTGTGACTGTAACACTCATCATGTGTTTCTCTCTGGTGTCCTGCACGTTGTATACGTTTGTATTCTTACCGCTGGGCTTCGTTCTGTTCTTGTCACATTTAATCAACAGGTGATGGATGTTTTTATTTGACAAACACTTCACTCACATTAAATTACAAGAAAACACAAGATTTTCCAACCTTTGTTTTGTTTTTTTAAATCCTCCATTTAGTATTTCACATTTTTTTATTCAGCTGCTTTTTCTATAACTGGTTTGTCTTTATATCTGGTAACACACCAACCCCTCGATATAAAAACACAGGTGATGATAAACATTATCACAGTGTTGTGTAGTTAAAATGTTCATAATGTATTTGTCAACAATAATAACTGGTGTACAAGCAGTAGTGGACTGTTGGTCCGACACACTGCAGATGTGTATAGTGATACCAGCGTACACACAGACGACCTTTGACACATTATTAACCGTTTACAGCAACGTTATATTGTTTTATAAACATTTTAATAATTCCTTATATGCTGCTAATGAATACTAAACAGAAGGAGGGTGAAAATGAAGGAAGAAGTGGTTTGTTGAGGCTCGTAACGTGATGAGCTTCATCTGTATTATTCCTCGGTGATCTCAGTTCGGTCCGTCTGACTCTGGTGTTGATTCTTCTGGGTGGTTCTGTTTCAGACCCGTCTCACTGCAGATAAGAGCATGCGTCTGCTGCTGTCCACCTTCAGCAGTCTGAGAGAGGAGCTGCTGCACATGTCTGAGGACCTGAGGGTAAGAACATCAGTCTGAGGCCTCCAACACGAGGTGACCTCCACATCTGGATGATTACAGATGAGCGTTCAGCTCTGTGGAGCCTCCAGGTTAAATCCATCATGACAGGAAACAAACAAACAAACATGAGACCGGTCGACTAAAGACAACGACCCAACAGAACAAAGAAAATCCTTTATTATATTCATCTAATGTCGTGGTGCATGAAGGATTCAGATGATTTACTAAAGTAATAAAATCACATCAAGTAACTTATTGGATTATTATGACTGAAGCATGAACTGTAAGTAATGAATCATTTTACATTGTGGTGGATACGGAGGCCTCAAACTGCCAATAAATAAATAAATAATTTATTGTATTGATCAGGATTTTAGCAGATTCTGTCCTCGATGGTGGATGATTTCAGCTACAGCAAAATAAAATAGGTGATTTTTTATATATTATAGATTTTTAACTAATAACTGAAGCTGTCAAGTAAATGTCTGGGTTAAGTAGAATGACTCTTACTTTCGTTTGATTTGATATTTTTAAAACATTGTGAAAGTAAGAAATCTTCCACTCCTGCAGTTTTTAGCTGAATGCATGTGAACAAAGCAGCCGACTGATTAGTTATATAAATAAAACATTTGCACACAGACCGACATGTCGATCCAGAACAGTTCGTCCCCACAGAGGACACAGACATGTTTAAATAGCCGGCGTCGGGTCAGATGATGGCAGCTGACTGTCACCAGTGTTTGACTCAGGCAGGTTTACAATCATCATCTCAGACTAATGAACAAACGTAAAGATGTGTTGTTGTTTTATTAAAGTTTTCTTTTAATCAGATAAGAAAAACAGGAACAATTGAAACAGGAGAGTCGTGTCCAGAGGAAAAAGAAGCTCCGTGTTGTTGTGTTGTTGTTGTTGTTGTTGTGTCTGCTAACATGAAGACGTGTGATGTTTCAGCGTCTGGAGGCCGAGAAGGAAACTCTGGAGAGAGATCTGAGTTTCAAAGCAGACCAGGCCAAACAGTACGACAGTCTGCTGGAGGCCGTCAGAGACAACAACAGACAGCTGCAGGTACGACAACAACGCAACTCTACTGTGTGTGTGTGTGTGTGTGTGCGCGAGTATGAGGGGTAGGGGCGTGAGAGACAGGTGAGGGGAAGCAAGAGATGAGAGGGCGAGCGAGAGGTGAGAGAGAGCGAGACAGGTGAGGGCGAGCAAGAGGGTGAGAGAGAGGTGAGCGCGAGGTGAGAGAGACAGGTGAGGGCGAGCAAGAGATGAGAGGGCGAGCGAGAGGTGAGAGAGCGAGACAGGTGAGGGTGAGCAAGAGGGTGAGAGAGAGGTGAGGGCGAGCAAGAGATGAGAAGGCGAGCAAGAGGGTGAGAGAGCGAGACAAGTGAGGGCGAGCGAGAGGTGAGAGAGAGCGAGACAAGTGAGGGCGAGCAAGAGATGAGAGGGCGAGAGAGAGCGAGACAAGTGAGGGCGAGCGCGAGGTGAGAGAGCGAGACAGGTGAGGGTGAGCAAGAGGGTGAGAGAGAGGTGAGGGCGAGCAAGAGATGAGAGGGCGAGCGAGAGGTGAGAGAGAGCGACAGGTGAGGGCGAGCAAGAGATGAGAGGGCGAGCGAGAGGTGAGAGAGCGAGACAAGTGAGGGCGAGCGAGAGGTGAGAGAGCGAGACAGGTGAGGGCGAGCAAGAGATGAGAGGGCGAGCGAGAGGTGAGAGAGAGCGACAGGTGAGGGCGAGCGCGAGGTGAGAGCGAGACAGGTGAGGGCGAGCGAGAGGTGAGAGAGCGAGACAGGTGAGGGCGAGCGAGAGGTGAGAGAGCGAGACAGGTGAGGGCGAGCAAGAGATGAGAGGGCGAGCGAGAGGTGAGGGCGAGTGCGAGGTGAGAGAGAGCGAGACAGGTGAGGGCGAGCGAGAGGTGAGAGAGCGAGACAGGTGAGGGCGAGCGAGAGGTGAGAGAGCGAGACAGGTGAGGGCGAGCAAGAGGTGAGGGCGAGCGCGAGGTGAGAGAGAGCGAGACAGGTGAGGGCGAGCGAGAGGTGAGGGCGAGCGCGAGGTGAGAGAGAGCGAGACAGGTGAGGGCGAGCAAGAGATGAGAGGGCGAGACAGGTGAGGGCGAGCAAGAGGGTGAGCGAGAGGTAAAGGAGACAGGTGAGGGCGAGCAAGAGGTGAGAGAGCGAGACAGGTGAGGGCGAGCAAGAGATGAGAGGGTGAGAGAGGTGAGAGAGAGCGAGACAGGTGAGGGCGAGCAAGAGGTGAGAGAGGGAGACAGGTGAGGGCGAGCAAGAGGGTGAGCGAGAGGTGAGAGAGCGAGACAGGTGAGGGCGAGCAAGAGGGTGAGCGAGAGGTGAGAGAGCGAGACAGGTGAGGGCGAGCAAGAGGTGAGAGAGAGAGACAGGTGAGAGGTTCAGACAAACTGATAAATCTGTGGACAAATAAGACTCCAGTATTAAAACAACAGGTCATTACTGCAGGATTGTTGATCTGTGTGTGTGTGTGTGTGTGTGTGTGCGTGTGCGTGTGCGTGTGCGTGTGCGTGTGCGTGCTCTCCCTCCAGCTGTCTCTGAAGGAAACCACCTCGGCCCAGCGCTCTCTGGAGAGTCAGCTGATGAGCACCAAAAACACCGACTCAAGCCGCGAGTTCAAGCTCAAAGAGGTGGAGGGAAGGATGAGAGTGCTGGAGAAGGAGAACGACATGCTGCGACAGAAGGTGAAGCACCAGGACCAGAACATATGAGCACATCCATCCGGACCAGAACATCTCAGTTGTTTGTGTTTTCTGCCCTTGTTGAGCGATGTCAACTCTGCAACAGGAATGATGATTTTCTTTCTCCTCCGTCTGTCCCTCAGCTGGCGGGCCAGGCCAGCAGCTCCACCCTGCAGATCAAGACGGAGGAGCTGTCCCGTCAGTACCAGGACCAGCTCGGCTCCATGAGAAAAGAGAAAGACCTGGAGATTCAGAGGCTGCGGGTGAGAATCAAACATTCACGTCCAAATATCTGGAAAATCTGAGGAATTTTATCTGGAGCCATCTAACGACACTCCCATGAGCCTCAGCTGTACTTTTTGTTCAGTGTTAATTAGCAAACGTTAGCATGCTAATGCTTCGTCATTGTGAGCACATGAGCGTATAGAGGAGCCTAACAGCACTCTGACTCTCTAAAACAAGTTGAACAGCTCTTGTCCAGTCGGCCGATGTAAAGCATGAATATGCAAAGAGTTTCTGTATCTGTGAAGACGGCACCAGCCTGCCTGTTAGCCGGTCGGCATCAGGGCTGCACCACCCTCTGATGGAGACTGGACAAGACAGGCAGGCTGGTACCGTCTTCATCAGGCTCTGATGAAAAAACTAGAAAAGACTGTTTCCACAGAAGCCCTTAGGGTCGTGGCTCCGGTCCAAACCCAGCCCACAGAGCAGTGTGTGCGTCTTTGTCCTTTCTTATGAGAAGTCATTTTCTCATCATTAATGATCTCGTTATCTTGGGAAACAACACGTGTGATGTCTTGAAAATGAATACAATTTAAGTTGTTATCGCAGGAGAACGGAGGAAGTAATATGTCGGACCCTTCACGGCTTCTTGTGATGTGCGACGTACATTCTGTTATAAACTGAAGATTCAAAGACCAAAACATTATAAATACTCTCATGGAAGATAAAATCCTGCAGAACAGGTTCTTGTAATGTGTCTTCATGTAAAATATTGTCATTTACATACCTGCGCTGTCTTTTCACTTGTTTGTCCCTCGCCTCTCTCCGTCCGCCTGCAGACCCAGATAACGACGATGCAGACGGAGGTCACCACCACCAAGTCGTCGTCAGAGAAAAGCCTCCAGCTGAAGATCTCCGAGCTGCTCTCCACGATGGAGCAGCGACAGACCACCATCACCCGACAGGAGGAGGTCTGACAAACACACCGACACGCAGACACTAACATCATCCAGGGAGACAGTGAGGTTCTGTTGGCACAGAGTGGGTGTTCTGACCCGACAGACAAAACTGTGAAATAAGAGCCACAGAATTATCCTCTGTCTGTGTGTGTGTGTGTGTGTGTGTGTGTGTGTGTGTGTGTGTGTGTGTGTGTGTGTGGTCATGCAGAAACAAAGTGCGTGACTTACCTGGAAGGACACATAAATCATGCAAATCAAGCTGACTGGCTTCTTCTTCAGAATTCTGATCTGTTTACACACACACACAAAACAAACACATCACTCACACACACACACACACACACACACACACAAAACAAACACATAAAACACAACACACACACACACACACACACACACATACACAAAACAAACACATAAAACACAACACACACACACACACACACACACAAAACAAACACATCACACACACACACACACACACACACACATACACAAAACAAACACATAAAACACAACACACACACACACACACACACACTGACTAGTGTTCACCCCTCAGGTCCGACTGCATTCTTCTCTTTTTTGTGTGTTTCACTTGAAGCGAGCTGTCAGTTAACTTTACCTCAGGAATGTTTGTGTCACCTGAGGCTGCTGCTGTGACGACCTGCTGTTTGACTTTCTCTCACACACACACACACACACACACACACTCACACTCACACACACACACACACACACACTCACAGACACACACACACAGACACACACAGACACACACTCACAGACACACACACACAGAGTTCAGGTTGAAGTTGGTTTGCAGTCTAAAGACGTGATGATAAAAACCTGAGGAGGAGAGACAGACGCTGCACTTGGGCCTCAGATCAAACACAAACGAACATCCAGATGTTTAGTGTTAATGAGCCTGAATACAAAGTCACCGACTGTCGTTGAGTTTGTGAGCCTGCTGACCTTTGACCTCTTGGGACCCTCAGGAGATCAGGAAGCTGATGCAGGAGAGGAACGACAGCTCCAAGAACGTCACCAAGACCATCATCACCAAGAGGTACGAAACCACAGAACCGGTCCGGACTGGATCACATGCTGTTCTGCTGCAGAGCGGAGACAACGCAACATTTACTTTTTTCATATCAAATTAAGTATTCAGGCCATTTTTCAAGCATTAATGTCAAATATGTGATGGTTCCTGCTGCTGACTGTACTTCGTCCTCGTCCTAAATATCTTTACACTCTGAACAACAGAAGACGTTTTTAGATGTTGCCATGGACATTTTTTAGTATTTTGATATTTTAAAGACGAAGGGTTAGGTTACTGAAGATAATCCACAGAGCTCGTTGTCCACAGTTTCATCTAGGAACTATTTTCTGTCTGTATCACGGTGCAGGAGGAAGCTGCATCCACCCGTGGAGGAGAGGACGGCGCTCGTGACAGCACGGGCTGTAAACATTAATGTCGTCCTCTTCAGCAGCTGTAACATTCCCGTCCACCAGATGATGCAAACTTCCTCCTGCACGGTGAAACACAAAAACATGAAGAGGAAAAATATCAGATTTTGATTTTGGGGCTCTGAAAGTTTTGAACGTAGTTGCTCAGCAGCTGCTGTCAGTTTGGATTCGCAGCGTTACGATAACTTCAGATGGACACAAACGTCTCAAAGTGTCCACAGAAACTTCTCAAACCTCTCTGCAGCATTAATCGCCCGTCTGCTGCTGAACCTTTATGTTCAGTATGTTTCCACACAGCTGAAGAAGCACTTCTGGAACTATTGTCGTTCATAAATGACAAACTGGAGAAGCAACAATTGTTTGAAACGTACTGAACACATGATTTAACAGTAAAGAGGTGAACCGACAAAAGGAGAAACATCAGCCTAACAGATTATTACCTCACCTGCAGGATTAAAACTGTCCACCAACATCTGTCTGTCCAGGCCTCATCTCAACACATCTGTGTGTGTGTGTCTGTGTGTGCAGGTACAGGAACCAGTACCCCATCCTCGGCCTGCTGAGCGACGACTACCAGCTCACCTCGCCCGTCAAAGAAGCCAAGACCATCGTCATCGAGAGAACTGGAGAGATAATCAAACAGGTAACAGCAGCAGAAAAGGTGATATCAATATGAGCCGCTCGCTGCTGCTCAGCACGCTGTGGGCCTGAACGCATCACACGTCCTCCATATTACCAACATTCAGCCCTGCTGCAGCTGTGAGTGTTTGTCTCGTGATGCTGAGCAGATTAATTCAGTCGGCTTCGAGGCGTCGTGTTAAACTCTCTCACCAAGTCTCGACAAATTCAACACGTACATGATGAAGGTCGCAGTGAAGGCGACGGGTTTGTGGCACCACATGAAACACGACGCTTGAAAGAAAGAACATTTTGCAGTACGATTACATTCAGAGATTACATCTGTACTTGTAGATTTAATGAGGTTAATTTAGTTTTTCATAGTGGTGCTGGGTCTGTAGGTCGACGACAGTGATATTAGTATTCAGACTTGTGTTGAGCTGTTTGTTGGTCAGTGAAGGAGAAACCTGTTCGATGCATCTGACTTGTAATCAGATGATCTGGCGCCACCTTGTGGTAAAAAAGGTGCTGCTGCAGGTTTCATGTAGAAACTTGCAATTCAATGTTTTGATGAATTATGTCGAGTGATGTCACTCAGTTGCATTGTGGGTAATGTAGGCTCAAGGTTTTCGAAAGTGAAGAAGAATGTGTGGAAGAATAATTAAAACTCTCCATAACGAGTCCAGCGACAAAATCTGGAGCCTACGTTACCCACAATGCAACGTAGCCACTTTTTCTTTATCAGATTACATGCAGCTTCCTCTGGAGCCACTAAAGACTTTATACTACATTTTTCACGTATGCAGTCGTAAACTGTAAACACACTCAAATGTGGTGAAAAGATTTTTTTCACTTGCAAATAATATTCAAACTGTCATAAAAGTGCACACGTGTACGGTGAGTACTGAACGTTCAACATTAACCTCTGATTTCTCTTTGAGTCGACATCAAACTAAATTGTTAAAAAATGAAAAGTTGTTCATGTTGCATCCAGTCATCTTCATCTTCATCTTCATCTCCTGTTGTGTTCTTCACCTGCTGAACGTTTGGCTCGCACGCTGTAACGACTGCGTCTGTGTTCTGTTTATTTCGGAACAGGAAATCATTACAACACCTTAAAGACACACTGCTTCTCTCCGACAGGAATGACTGAAATGACAAGAAGAGCCAGACGTCACCCCCTCCCCTCCCCCCTGCTTGCATGTCCCTCCCCTCCCTCCTCCCCCTCAGGGCTCCCAGGGGTCGGTGGTGGTTCAGGTCCCCCCTCTCCCTCCCTAAATTTGGGATCATTGGTTCAAATCCTGGGTTTGAACAAATTGAGCTTGTTTGGGTTTTTTTATTTGGGCTTTTTATGAAACAAATAATCAAAAACCAAATCTGTTCAGAGCGCTGCAGCCTCTTGGTTGTGCAGTGGATTAAGGTGGCTGTGTCGAAACAATCATGACAACTGGGAACTGGGCTGAGCGGCGGACCGTCTTCAGAGCTGAGACGGTCCGAACAGAAGTCTCACCTTCAGAACTGAATTCTGCTTGATTAATTAAAGTTCAATAAATGTCACAATTAACTAAGAAAAACACCGTCTGTGTCCCGTACCAGCCTGTGATTGGCTAAATGTCATCTGAGAAATCATTAAAATAAAAGTATGTTCTACTCTAACATACTAAATTCAACACTTACTGTCAGTCTGACTCGTACATTAACACTGAAACACGGCTCACAATGCGCTCTGCTGTAGGGATGGGAAGTCATGATACACTGCATTTCTGTCATATACTGCAACACAGTCACCTGTGATACATTACAGAGGGTGAACAGCACAAACATGGCTGAATATGTGGAAAGTCTATGATCATGAGAAGATTTCAGCTTTAAAGTCTAGTTTAAAGACCATCTCAGTATCACAGGAGGTTGTGTTGTGATATATTGCTGTATCAGTTCTGTCTCATCTCTACCTGGCAGCTGTGCAGATTAAACAGTAACAGTGAAGCAGATCGAGCTCCACGTGGACGTCGTCTTCCCTCCAATCAAAAGTGTGAATCTCTGAGGAGACGGTGAAACTGACGGGCTGTCTCAGGTCCAAACTGTGCTGCTGTACTACAAGTGACCAAATGAAGCCATTCGTATGATGTCAGAATAATCGTCAAGACGTTTTTCTGACCAGTAAAATTCACATGATGCGCTCTTTAGTCACAACAACAACTCGGACAGTCGTAGAAAATTACGGTACACGAGATGCCGAGTTGGTGGATGAAAGTAAACATCGGCTTGATGGTAATACATTTGTGAAATATATTTCACGGCTCACATGATCCATTTCTTTGTCACTGAAATACTGGAAACAGTGTTGAACATGTCGTTTAAACGCTCTGAGTGATAAAATGCAAAACAACTTCTTGTTGGCGTCCATGTTGCTCCAACAATCTGACATGAACGACCTCTCAGGAGCAGGTGAACGCAAGAGTCAAGAACAATAGTGAGCACATGAATCAGAGTCACACCTCTGCTTCACCTCCATCTGACAAGGAATTAAAGAAGTTAACAAGATTTCACACGTGAGCAAACAGTCAGTGCTACTCTCTCACTGTAGTTTGACTCGTGTCAGTTCTTAACTGCTCATTATCTGATCAACGTCACACTGAGGAGAAGTTGTGGTCAAAAGACAAACACTTTGAAGCAGAGTCGAGTCGAGGGCTCGCTGCAGGAAAGACGACGTGCTCACGTGGAGCCGAACACTGCTAAAGTCGCCGCCTCAGCTTCCAGTTGTCACGTTTAGACGAGCCCGGTGCCATCCAGCGTTTAGCATGAGATCCTCCAGAAAGCCACCACAGCCACGGTAGCCCCGGGGACGAGGACTCTGATCGCTACTCGCATGTTAATATTTATAAATATGTGTTTGTAATCTGGGCATGCTCAGTGAACGTGTGACTGCAGAGCAGCCGTCCTGCGACACAGTTCAGAAGAACATTTGACAAAAATGTTCTGAAAGGGGAGTTTTTGCTTTCGCTTTTGTTTTGGTAGATTTTGTGTGTTATTGTCTTTAAAAGCTTTTATTTTGTTAGTCTCACAGGTGCATGGGTACATCCTGTTCACATGTTTGTATTTGACTCTGACTCCTGGGGGTGTGATGCATTGTGGGTGGGCGGGTGGGCGGGTGGGGTTGAGGGGTGGATGTTTGGACCTGGAGCATGATGTTGTGGGTTTTATGATGGTGGAAGAGATTTTAAAGCACAATGATAATAATAATAATAATGTTAAACTGTTTCTTGAGTTCTTCTCTGAGTTTTCTCTGTTCAAGTGTTTTATTTTAAAGCTGCGTGTCGACGGCTTCGTGTCCAGCGGGTGCTCGTCTCAACGCGCTGCAGCCTGTTTCACTGACCTGCAGTCTGATTAAAGTTCAGAGTAGAAAGTTTACAGCTGCCTCTTTATTTATTGTTGCTCCGTGTCGCCAAAGAGTTGAACTAGTTGTACGTAAAGACACTTTCACCTTCCTGAGTTATTACAGATTTCTTTCTATTTTAAAGAAACTGCAGCTTCAACATGAAACCCTCCTGCAGACCAGGGGACAGATGTGTATGCACAAAGACCACACGTACATGAACTGGTATCAATAACTGAAGAATGTGGATGTGTGCACGTCACACACGTTTCAGAGCAGCGGACATGTTTTTTTCGAGAGATAACTGCAGGTGATTAAGAGGACGGACGATCAGCTGAGGGACGTAACGTTAGTTTGTTGAGGTCAGTAAAATAACACTCAGTTGTGCGTTTTATAATCTTAATTTTAAATTATTTATCATTTTTATCACATTACTTCCTGTTAATGATATTTGTATTGATCCTGAATTGTGACCCACTTTGTAAAGAGTGTTTCAGCTCTGTAGATGAGTCATTGATCAGCTCTCCTACGTTTCATAATGATTATTGAGATATGACAGCGACGATGGTTGACAGGCACATGTGGGCGTAACGACAGCAGCTGCTCTGCTGTTGAATCAGTTCAGCTGCGTTACGCTTCTTATTTTCTGGTCTCCAGGTCTGATGAATGTTGCAGAGGGCGCAGATATCAACGTGCAAAAAGATGTTTAAGGGTGTTTTTGTGCATCCATTTATGGATAAATGAGGAATGAAGCTCGTGCACATGTTTCCACGAAGGATTCAGGCGTACGCACGAGATGATACATCTGACAACAAGAAGCGTATTTCTGTCTTTGTGCATACACACAGTTTCAGCTGTGAGTTTTAAGCTTCTGGCTCTTGTTGCTGCTGCGCTGGTGTTTGTTATTATTCAGCCTGCTGAAGACAGAGTTGGAGACTTTTGAGAATTTTCAATTTTTTTATCTCTTTGTTTTTGACATCTTTTTGTATCATTTATCCAAAAAATGCCCCTCTCAGTTGTGTTTAAACTTTGACCTCCTCGTCCACCTTTTGCTGCAGTTGCCTTATGTTTTGTGGTCGTGGCTGCAGCTGTAGGAGACATTTGGGTCAAGATTTAATTTTAAATCCATTTAAGTTCCGACTCCTTTTTAACATCCTCTGAATACGCCTGCAGATTTGGACAAGCCCATTTTATATAGAGAGCTACACAACCCCTCCAACACAGTCCTGAACATTTTCAATGTTTAGTCATCGTGACCCGTCTCTGTTCTGACCAGACGAACGTTTCATCACATCTGTGTTTAGAAACTGTTTGATTCCAGTTCCCACCTGACTTTAAAGTCAAGCTGCAATACATGGACACCTTTGCTAATGCTAATGCTAACGCTAATGCACTGCAACATCAGATCAGAGAAAGCTGCTGGAGCTCATCAGCTCAGTGCTGCACTGACATGTTGCTTTGAATCATACATTTTGCTGAAAGCTCTCACAGGATTGTACTGCTGGTAGACGAGAGGATGAGATTTAATTTGTCACTTAGTTTTACAGAAGAATAGTGATGCTTCACAGCTACATGTCCTGTCAGAGGCTCAACAGGCTGCAGCAGCAGCTCCAAACCGCCAGAGGGTTTTAAAATGTTTAAAACATGAGAAAAGTTTCACCTGAACATCTGATGAACACTGCTGAGAGGAAAGAGCAGCCCGGTGGACACGGAGCCGAGTTTCTGTTCGAAGCCTGTAGAAATATGTTGACGGGACCTCAGGTGCCTTATTGTGTGAGCTTGTTAGCTGGTGTTGGGCCGGCATCACTGTTTGGGTGACAGAATATCTTCATCTGGAAACTGATTGTTTCATTCGCAGCATCAGAGGCCGTCACATCAGCCTGTTATCAGTGATAATCTGAGGGGAGCAGGTCCTGCCTTTCTTTGTCAGCAGAGAATAAGATGTATGTCGAGCTAAATTAACTGGTTGTAGTTTTTTAATCTGCAGATAAAGAGTCTAAATATATTTTTTCGTATGCAAACTGTTTTCTCTGTTTTCGGCTCCAACAGGATTCGGGCCGCCTCGGTCCGGTCCAATATTATCCAATGATAAAATGTTTCCGCTGTGATAGATTTGATTAAAATCAGTTCTGTGTCTTTACAAAAGTTCACTTGTTTTGTGTTTTACTTACTGACAGTTGAAGCGTGATGAGAACTGCACGATTAACACAGTACAGTCGTGCTCGAGGACTTTTATCCTTCACTCTCGTCTCTTTTTCCTTTTTGTGTTTCAAATATAATGTAATGGTTCAGTTTGCAGCTTCTGTAGATTTTAAAGTTCATCTCCACTGAAGTAAATGGACCTTTGAGCTGTTGTTAAAGGTCAAGAACTGACTGATGAATGCTGAAATGTTTGCTTTCTGTATTTTATCTGTCTGTCATCCCTCATTCTTCCATTCTCTCCTCTTTATTCACTTGTTCAGTGGACACAGAGCCGAGTTTCTACTTTCATAGCATCATTATTCAGCCACAGCATCAGCTGTTTTCTGCAAAACACCATAAACACCCAGCGTACACTTCCTGCTACTGTTTTCAAAGTCCCTGTCTCGACTTCAACCTCCAAACTAGAAACATAACGTGAAAATGGCAAGTTACCTGAACACCAACATGGCTGCTACAGTAGAGAGTAAATCACAGAGCAGTCTCCAAGTTAACTCAAACATGTTTCCCCCCGCGGTCGCCATCTTCTGCAGGAGCACCACCGCTGCATCCTGGGCTTTGCACCGCAAAAGATGGCTGTCACTGATTGGTTTAAAGAAATACAAACAAGTCGAAACAGTTTTTCCCCGCAGCAGAATGATGCGTGGTGCAGCCCAGTTCTGACCCAATGCTGAGGAGTCATGTCTGGCTGTTAGGGATTAACACAGCGGAGCAGTTAGCAGCTGGAGAACCAGATATTTCCCTCAGGAGATGGAGGAGACTAAAGGTGGAGCTAAAAGAGGGATCACTGGACCTCCACACCTTTGTTGTCTGCATAACTGTCTACTGCTGCAGTCACCGAGCCACTCGTGCTTCTACAGAGAGTCCAGCAGAGGGAGGCAGCTCCCCTCAGCTGCTCCTCGGCTGCTCCTCCTCTCTCAGGGTCACTGAGTGGAGCTGATGGAGCAGAGACTCAGAATGAGGTCATAGCAGCTCTGTAGGGCTCGGCTCAGTTGGCTGCTCGTCAACCATTTTGACTTCAGTCGCTGCTCTCAGAGCCCACATGGCCACAGACCATCATCACTGTGCTGTCATACAGCCAGGGAGTAACAGATTACATGAGATTACAACAGATTACATGCAGAAGGATTACAGGAATCTGATCAATAATTAATTCATACTGTCGACAAATTAATCATATTTGAGGATGAACATTTTGGGGAAATATCAAAAAGTACGGAGCTCTAAAATCCTGAAAGATGATTTTTTGTGTGTGTTTTGTTTTCAGAGGATAAAAATGTGATGACTTGAAGCTCTGAACAAAAGTGGATTTGAAAGAGTAAAAATATAAAAATATAGTTTCACTCCTCAGATTGGATTATATGAATAAAAACTGAGATAGTTAACAGATCATTACATTTGTCCCTAAAGACGTTTCTGCCCTGTTTCTTTCAGTCTTGTTAAACTTCCTGTGTATTGTTTTATCTTTGTGCCTCACAGATTTTCATGTTTCTTCTTTCGAAATGTCGACAACATGTCCTGATAAAATCTGTTATTATTACAACTTCACGATGTCTGAATCCTCCTTCACGTCTCTTCTCCTCACCGACACATTTCTGACTGAATCGATTGTGCAGCTCGTCCTATGTCGGCCTCATGAATTAAATATGAGGACTCGCACTGAAAGACAACACAAACAAAAATATATTTTAAGTTATTTAAACCTGGATTAAATTGTGAAATGACCTCAGATGTTTTTAAATACTGTGCAGTGTTAAAGGATGATATGATTTGTATGACAGAAGCAAAGTGAAGAAGCTGGAAAGGAGAAAAGTTTTGCTTCGACTGTCTGAACTCTGAATTCGATCTGACGTGTCGGACCTGATGCGATGAAGCATCAGATGGACGTTCTCATGAAGGTCGTGTGATGTCGAGAAGAAATAAGATAATACAAACAATACAAGTATGAGCTAAAAGGGGTCACTTCATTTCAAGCTTCATGCCATTTTTATATGAAAGTGAGTTATTTCCTCTAAATCATTGATTTTTTTTAAAATATGAATGGAGCTTTAGGGTCTGAGAAAAGGGAAGCCAATGCAGAAGTGCCTTAAAGCTGCATTCTGTCTAATGTCCAACAGGGGGCGACTCCACTGGTTTAAAAAAGTAGAAAATAAACCTACTTCACCTGATTTATGACCTCAGTAACAGTTTCCTGATGAGTTTACAGCGTGATGTTCATCTTTTAAACTCTTGTCCCATTTGAAACAGAAGGGTTTTATGTTTTATGTGTCGGCGCTGGAGAGAGCTGTGGCTGCACTGAGTCTCATTCTGGTATATGGGGGAAAAACAGTGTTTTTTGTTGTTATGTCTTTAAACAATCAGAAATCACAATTGTCTTGGGCGGCGGCTCTGTAAAATACTGTCAGGGGAAACTTATCATTGCTAAATCCCTGCAAAATAAAAAGGTAGAAGCTGCGAGCTTGTTTGCTTTCATGCCGTTAGCGAACAGGCTAGTGTTAGAGTAACTTTGTTGCTAGCCTGGAGGTTGAGGTTTCAAATCGCAATTGGGATTTTAAAAAACATGAAGGTATCGGAAGAAAAGGGGAACAGACGGGCTACAAACCAACAGTCTGCATTCTGATATTAATGAAAACAGCTGATAAGCAGTTTATTGTTAATATATATCTAAATAATAACGTATGACACATTTGTTTCAGCAGTTTAACGTTATGGGACAATCGTGGAGGTTAAATGAACAGTTGAGATCAGGAAGTAAACAGAACTCAGTCCGACACTGTTGACCCGTCCACCCCGGCCTCTTCTCTCTCTGTGGACTCTTTAATAACGTTACTTTATTTCCTCTTTGCTCCCGATGGACTCATAATCTAATTCCTACGATCGCTCGATGTGCCGTCCCTCGAGTCCAAACATATTCTGCTTTTGGGAATTTTTTCTGAATCTAAAAATGCTGTTTTTTCTCTCGGGAGGAATATCTCCAACTTTCTCTCCGACAACTTTTCTCTTTTACATAAAAACACGAGTCCACACATTAATCTGCACGTCGTCCACGGTCACATGGCCCTGTGTCTCCATCTTTCTGTCCAGCATGTACAGCTTCTTTCTGTCACATTCAAGCATACGCAGCCCGTCTGATGTATACTCTCTCTGTAAACCCAATATCCTCTGAGGCCCGGGGGTTTTAGAGTGTAAAGGCAGTGCAGAGGCAGGAAGAGAGAGACTGCATTATCCACATCAAAGAGCCAGAGTTAACAGCCATAATCAATGCTTCCCCATTACGCACTCCAGTCTGCCTCTGCCTCTCTCTCCCTCTCTCTCTCTAATCAGATCAATATGCTTTATTGGCATGAATGGGAGTATGATATTAATATTGGCAAAAAAAAAAAAAAAGAACTGCAAAACAAAAGGTGGAAACGCACAGAAAAGACCAGTTTGTGCTCTAAAGTCTGAACAACCTCCTAAAATTATACTTAGAGACGTGAGAGTTCATTTCATTTGGTCGTCTGTGCGAGCGGCTGTACGACCTCTGGTGGCCATAGTTATTATGACGGGAGCAAAGGAGGAAGTCAGGTGATGCAGAATAAAGAGGGATGGATGGATGAATCAGACTGACCCAGACTTTGACCAGTGAGACTGCTGTTCGTTTCCTCTGTGAAACCAAAAGTCAACACTGAGTAATTTTAAATTACATATCAGACTTATATTAGTGTACTGATTTTAACCCAAGTCATCATCTTTCCCCAAACCTAACCAAGTAGTTTTGGTGTCGTTATAGCAATAATCACATTTACTGAGACCATTTAACTATGAAGCCCACTGACCCTCATCAGTCAGCCTGACGCTCCACCACTCCAGTGTGTGATGAAGCCCGTGGAGATCGGATCAAAACTCGGACTCTCAAAGAGACGTGGCCGCTGGAGTTTGAACTTTGAGTTTTCCTGACAACCAGAGAAAACAGATATAACTTCACTCATCTCTGCAAAAACACTGATTATAAAGATAACTTTTCTTTTCTTTTCACGCCATTGCTTATTTTTTGTAACAAATAATAGAGAGAAGTACAAATATCAGAATGTTTAAGTCTTGAGGACGTGTCGCGAAACATCAACTAGAAGAAAGAAAAATCAAAACAAGCACCTGTCTGATTTACCAACTAACCAAACCAACATGCATATGTGTAATTATTTATTTAAATTAGAGCTACATCAGCATGCAAACACACAGACAGGCTCCTGGTTTCAGGCTGTTTTGCTGATCGAAAGTGATGAACAAGAAACTATTTGTAGAAAATTTGACACATTCATACTACAAGGAACAGATATGCACTAAAAGTGTCCTGCCTTATCAATCATTAGAGAAATACTGATGCATGAAAACAGACATTTTACAATAATCCATGTAAAGCCCTGCAGTGAGATGAGTTATGCTTTATTTACACTTGTGGATGGCGGCCATTGTTGCAAAATACTAAATGACAAACTGATGTAAAACTACACATAATGTATTCAATGATTGGAAAGCTTCATTATTCTTTAAAGAATATAAGTAAAACACGACAATAAGTCAAATGAAAATCACGTTTTCTCTGGCTTTCACCCTTATTGACCCTCTCCCCCACGCAGCCGGGCCTATCGACCCCTCTCTCCCAGTAACCAGGCCCCATGCCTGGGGTCAGCGACCCACTGAAGCCCCCTGCCTGGCTGTGGGGTCGGGAAGTGTGCGTGCATGTGTGTGTGTGTGTGTGTGGGTACATGGGGTCACAGCAGACATCATCACCAACCCCCCACCTCCACACTGGGCTCGGCTCTGCAGGCTGCCGCTCGCTCTGCTGCAGCTTCTACAGTACCGAGTCTACAGCGACTTCATCACATCCGAAGTTTCAACGTTCGTTTGCGTTTCAGTTCTTTCTCTTTCAGTTTTCTCTTTCTTTCCTCCCTCTGAGGTAGGACGCACTTATTGGAAGTTGCTTTGGATAAAAGCATCAGGCAAATGAATGTAATGTGATTTTCTCTCTTGTGGTTAAAATGATGCAGCATTCACTGTTTCCAGAAGCTCTCACCTGACCACTGACGCTGCAGGAACAAACTTCATTTAAGGAAAATTCTGGTTTATTGCAGCTTTGGGCCTCATGCTCAACTGGTATTATTTTACTAAAAAGGTAACTGCTTAGATCTGGAAGCACGGCGGCTTCGCTACAAGGAAATCTACTGGGCAACAAACAGGCAGGTTGAAAACAAGTCAGAAAGTCAGGATTAGGATCACAGGATCACACCTGAAACGATGGTAACCCCTGGTTACACAGGAAAACTGTGTACAGGTGACAACAGGTCGAAGTTGAAGCAGAAAGTCTAAACTGTGACGGATGTTTACGGTGGACGATTAATGTGGCAAAACTTGTAGTTGTACATAAAATCTAATCCAATCCAATCCTGGCTGATTTCTATTGAACAGAATGGAAACGATGGCCAGAGCTGCACGCTCTTTAAACCTGCAGTAACAATTATATGCAGAAATCATTTTTGTGCCAGTTGGATTCAACAGAAACAAGTTAGGAACACAAACACTGACATTTCATCGTCCTGTGAGTATTTAAACAGATTTCTGTCTATGAATGTAGAATCTGTTGGCAACTGAGGAGATCTTGGTATCAGATTTTGGTGACGTCCTGGTTGCTGTTGTGTCGTTCAAGTAGTATTGACCAATCACGTGGGCAGACTGTGGTGTAACACAGGTAAACAGTCCATGTGGAGCGAAAAAGAGGCCCGAAAACACAATTAGCTAACCATGTTTCTGCCCACCTGGTGGATGTTAATCTAATATTCCCTCTCTTTTAGCTCTGTTTTGGGTCTCCACCACCTCCTGAGGGAAATATCTGTCTCTTTCGCTGCCACCAGGTTGTCTACAGGGACTTTTTAGAGATGTTTTGCTGAAAACTGATGCCTGTTGCTACTGAAAAAACACCATGAGAGCGGTGAGAGTGAACAAAAACTGTGACATGGTGGGCAGCTAAAAGACGATAAAAAATATGGGCCCACAACTCAACAGAACATCAGTTTAAGATGAACGGTCCATCTCTATTTTGATGGTAGTACCGACGCCACGGTGAGGAAATCACTGGTGTTTATAATTATTACCAAACAAATGCCGAGAAGGTTGGTTCATTAGTAGGATTCAGGTCTATCAAACATCCCCCACACTGACCCCAAGTGTCTTTCTATCAGAAAGAAAAGTGAAACCGCAGTTGTCGGTGGTTTAAATCAGGCAAATAACGCACCGTCATCCTTATGTCGGTAACAGACTAGACGGTAGTGACGAGATGTCAGACTTAAAACTGTTGAGGTAGATGAAAACAAGCATTACTGACAACCACCAGCTGCAATTCAAGTATGAGAGCAGAGAACTTTGATCGAGACACAACAACAAACTTAACTTAACCTCAAAACAGCTCCAGACTTAATATCAAAATCAAAAGTGAAAAGTCACAAACTGAAGCAAAGTACAAATGGATACGTGAACGGTTCTGTTCTCACAGCTTACCCCTCCCTGGGTTGCCAGGCCTGATGACCGTGCAGGTTGCCTCTCATCAGTCTGGATATTTTCAGTTTTCCACCAGTCACGACAGTCATCACTCCCCCTCTCTCCCTCTCTCTCTCTTCCTCTGTCTCTCCACCCTGCCAGGAAAGTGTTGACAGCTCTCATCTTTCATCCATTTGATGTAATTATGCTCCTCTGTACACATTTCAACTCCCCATTCACGTTTTATGGTGCGATCAAAGGTCAACATCGTGTTGTTTCTCTCACAGCTCTCAGCTTCACGAACTGATCCTCAGGTAGAGGATGTTCAGAACAGATTACATCACTCAGAGTGAATATTTAGACTTCCTTCGTAGTGATCAAGTCATGGATATTTCCTCAAATCCAAAAGGGACAAGATGAACTGCTTAAACCACCAGGGGCTCTATGAAGATTGTGGTTTTTGTTTCATTCAGGTTCTGGGGCATTACTGGTCAATGACGAGGTATCTTTCAAACTAAACCTCCAGCTCTGGAGGAGAGTCAGTGCAGATCCAGACCTCCTGGAGGAATAAACACCTGGAGTCTCATCAGATTCTGTTCTGATCCGGAGCCGTTCACCGACGGGAGGAGAGCTCAGAAAAAACTTTCTAACTTGAGAGATTAAAAAGTGGATTTATCTTCACTCCTGGCTGTCAGTGATCTGCTTATATTATCGGCCAATATTGATCTATCACAGATCAGTATTGGCATATATGTTGCCCAATAAGCAGCAATATAACATGTTGTTGTTGCGATTATAATGCTGAAGCACCACAGTCTCCTGCCGTGCTAGCTGCTCTGTGAACATGTACGCTGACGATGGTGTGCTAACATGCTCAGAAAGGTGACGCTCGCATGCTATGAGGAAATCATTAGTTTGGCAAGTATTTGTCCACAAACCAAAGTATTGGACAAGTTTTGACCTGATGTTGCTAAATAAAAGTCAGAGGATCACCAAACCGATGTCACTTCATCCTGACAGGAGCACGAAATGTGTGTTAATTTTAAAGAAGGCGTAGAAAAGGTCCAAAGTTCAGGTCCTTTTAATTTAAATGTCCATCTACACTTAACAGTTTCATGAGTACAGCAGCCTCCACTGGCCAGCGGTGCGCCTCAAGACGAGCGTTTTCTAACTTGCTGTTGTCTTTTCCAACTTTGCCGTTGTGCTTTTCTGTCTTTCTACATATTTAAAATCGTCATTATTTCTTTTCCTCTTCGTGTTGAGTGGAGGTAAAGGTGCACCCAGTGACCTGCAGTGTATTGGTGTGTAATGGAGTTACACTGTAAGAGATACTGTAGGTCTGAGCCTATAGGAGAGCTCCTCCCTATCTCTCCTTCTCTTTTAATGTCTGGCCTCTGGTTTGTTTCACTTAATTCTATCTGCTCATCTCCTGATCCATCCATCAGTGTCTCTCACACTCTCCCACACACACCCTCTTCCTCTCTCATCCTCTGCTCGTCTCACATTGTGTCTCATTTTCACTCCCATCATCCTCTCTCTCTCTCTCTCTCGCTCGCTCTCCCTTGATGAGAGAGTGAATGAGTGGGTGAGTGAGTGAGTGCGGGCGAGCGGGCATAGCCGCTGATGCACTCCTGGTCATTAATAAAAGTTTTATACACAGTCAGGAAATGCATTTGAGCCCCGGTGGCTGGAGCTCCTCTCAGACACACAGGAAATGGGCGCTTGGCCGACAGCCAATCCTGCTATTTCAGGGGTTCGTCCGGAGCCAATCAAGCTGGGCCTGGTCAGTTAATGGATCAGTGGCTCTGCTCCTCTCTACACCCAAATATCAGCAACAATTAGGAGGTGTGTGTGTGTGTGTGTGTGTGTGTGTGTGTGTGTGTGAGACTAAGAGGCAAGTGAGCAACATGAAAAGTATTGAAATGAGGCAAGAATACAAATCAGCCACGTTTACAGGACGATCACAGTGACATCAGCGTGACACAGCAGAGGCCAGTGTGAGGCTGTTCCTGCTTTTGTGTAGTGAAACATCTGTAACACAAAACCGCATCTGCTGCAACATCTGGAGTTTGAATGAAGGTGCTGAATAAAACAAAACACTAAATGAGCAGCTGGGAGAGAGAAAGAAAACAATGTTCATGGTGTCAGCCATGCTAGCAGTCCTGTGGGTTTATATCAGGCAGCTTCCTCCGGGGCTGAAATACCAAAACCTGCAGTTCCTCTAACGGCCACTCGAGGCTCCAAAAGAGAGTCGAACCTCACAAGAGTCCAACTTTCCAGCAGAAATAAACACGTTTGCAGTCTGGTGCAAAAAATGGTTTTGGTCTCTGAACGTAATTCATCCCGTCATGACAGTTTTTATACAACTCACTCATTTAAATGATAATAATTAAGGATGTGGTCGCTTTGAGTGAGCGAGCCGTCTGCTCGGCTTCACCTCAGCTACTTCGGTCACTGATCTTCAGCTCTCGGCCGTGTTTGTGGTGTTGGTGCCGTTTGGAGAATCTGATTTTGATCTTCAACAAACGGCCGTGTTTTGAATTAACAAGCAACTCTGTTAAACTGCATTCGTCTTCATCGCTTCTCAACCCGTCTGCAGCAACACGCTGCTGAGATCTACTGTCATGTAACGTTACTGTAATTCTCTCTACTTTGACTGCTGACTGGAGGAGAAATGTACTTTACTTCATGAACAGAAAAGATGGAAGAAGAGATGGAAAATAAGACACAACCAGCAAAGACACACTCGATGAAAATAAACTAAAATATGCTAATCTTTATCGGTGAGCACAGATAGCTCGCTTGCCTCCAGCTCGATGGGCTCGTTAACTAACTCGGGTCGCTTCAGCTCCACCCACACTCCACCTCTCCACAAGATTAGCTTGGAGTTAGGCGGTCAGGTGATGTCAAGATGGCGACAGCCAATACGACCCACTTTCAGCTTCTCTCCGGCTCTTCAGTCAACGGTCTGGATGTGGACTGACAGCTGTCATGGCTAAATGATGAAGTCATTTTTTTACTTTTGTTTTCTCTGACTGGTCTCAGTGTGATGATGCACTCTGTGGTAAGAACGGAGCGCTGCAGCTAATTTCCTCACCTCCTGCCGATCCATTATCGTCCTCGACTGCAACTAGGACTGCACAGTCAATCAAAATATTGAAAATGCACTATAGCCGAGTTCAATATCCAAATCACAGAAGCTACATAGTTCTGATGAAGTTAACTGTGACAGACGGCAGTAATGAAGAACTGCAGAGACGTCCTGACCAACACGTTTTCTTCTCCAGATGGAAGATGTTTGTATTTGTTTGGTTTCAGACTCCGTTTTTCTGGGGAAAATGAAAATTGTGATGCAAACACGATCACGAATCTCATTGCAGTCTTATTATCTGTCGAAATATTTGCAAAATGATTTTTTTTACATTAACGCATCATTCCTCACATAACTTCTGTAATGAAGACTGGATTGGATTTTCTGACGACACACATTTATAATCCCAAACTCAGAAACCATGTGGGAATATTTTTCTGCAGTCTGAGGTTCAACCAGTCGACACACTTCCATCATTCCTCGCATTAACTCAAATAAGATGTCGACTAAAAACCACAAAAATGTCTCTGCAGCTGTCGGTCGTGACGCATCGATTCAACGTGTCGTCAGCGAAGCTTCAAGTCTCGAGGAGAGATGTTCCCTCAACACGTCTGGATGTTCAGCCGGGCGCTTCTGATAAAGGCCTCCAGTGAAAGGAAAGAGTGTGTGTGTGTGTGTGTGTGTGGCTCACGTGAGACACATACTGTAATGTGTTGTGTAAGCTGACACCCATGTGCTACATGGGTGGGACGCCTCCTCCCAATCCAGCAGGCGCTTGTTACTGCAGCACAATGACACACAACCAACACGCACGCACACACACATATATACAGTACACACACACACAAAGAGTGCGTCCAGAGTGGAGCGCCGGCAGAAATGAATGACTTTGTCAGCTGTATGCTGTTAACCAGGCCATTTGACATTGATCTCTGCCTGACCCAGAACATCTCTCCATCTCACACACACACACACACACACACACACACACACACACACACACACACACACACACACACACACTCTCAGCTTCCCTCCACATGTGCTGCAAATTTTAACCAAATGTTGAGAATATCAGCAAAAAAACTTTCTGTAAATTAAAGCTCGTTTCCATCAACCACCGATCGTTGGTTCACCAAGACAAGTTGTCCAGTCAGAAAGCTGTTGCAGAAGAAGAGAGCGTGACGAGATGACGTGATTAAAAGAGCACGAAGAAGAAAACGAGGAGCAGGTCATCAGATCTGTGCGGAGCGAAGAGTTTAATCTGCTGCTGTACATGTGGTTCATGTTGCTTTTAACTAGACACCAACTTTTCTTTGGAAAAGTTATTTTCACTTGGCTGAAGTTCGCCAACCTGCATTTTGTTCTAACGGCCAGCAGGGGGCGACTCCAATCGTACCCACCCTAACCCTATTACCTCAGCAAACCAAGATGGCGACGACCTTAATGTTCACAGGACATGAACTCTGGTCGCCCACACGAACATCATTAGCATTAGCACTCGGCCAGCTCTTCTACCGACAGTCTGCGAGTAGCTTCAGAGTAAATCAGCAGAAAACGTCTCATCAAACCACCACAGCAGCCTCACGAGGCAGAGTATCACCGCCCGGACACCCGGCTGAGGTTAGATACCCATTATTCAAAAACAACGTGAACTCAGCGCTGACTCGGTCACAGAGCTCGCTGACCCGCGCACCGCTCGGTCCGTCCGGGCGAACACACCAACAAACAAACCGATGGGTGACGTCACGGGAGGTTAACACTCGTTAGGTCATGACGAGCAGCAGCACGCCTCCTCGCCTGCAGCCATCACAAACATCTGGATTTAAGTATAAATGCTTAAATTATGTCCAGGCTGCTCAAACTGCTTAGTGTCATTCTGTTTTTTATTTGGCTTTATAAATATCATAGTCACAAACTGACCAACACAGAAAGGATTGTGGACACATGTTGTGATGTTCACACTGGCTGTGTCCTCCTGACAAAAGATGGCTGAAAAATGTCTTTTTTCATAATGTGAATTGTTTTCAAAGTAAATAAAGTCTCATCAATGCTGTTTTTTTCCACTTCTTATACCGTTTGTATCCCATTTCTAAATGTGAATGTTATTTAAACACACTTCAGCCCCGACAACTTTTAAAAAAACGAGTCTTGAATATATTTGTTTTCTCGTACGTAGATAATCACATCGTCTTTGTCTTTCTCCCCTCGTTGTGTCTCTCTGTGTCTCTCTGTGTCTCTGTCTCTCTCTGTGTCTCTATCAGCAGTTTGTTTCATCTCAGATATTTTCCTCAACAGGAAACAGAGCCCCCCCCCACCCCCATTAGGGACCAGTGTCCGGTTACTTTAATGTGTGTGTGTGTGTGTGTGTGTGTGTGTGTGTGTAGCTACACTGGTGTGTCTTGCTTTAGTCCGGATGGTTGCAAGTTGCTGAGTAAGGGCACAGACCAAAAGAGACAAAAGCACATACACAAACAGGCACATGCATGAGTGTACACACACACACACACACACACACACACACACACACACACACACAAACAAAGGAGGAGGTTCATATTACAGTCATGCAGCATATTGTCAGTGATGTCACCTGTCCTTATGGACAATGAATGAATGAAAATCTCCTTCACTTTCTCTTTGGTCAGAACAAAAGGTAACGTAACACAACGTAACACAACGTAACAACATAACACAACGTAACAACACAACGTAACAACACAACATAATATAACACAACGTAACAACACAACGTAACATAACACAACGTAACACAACACAACGTAACAACACAACGTAACACAACACAACGTAACAACACAACGTGACATAACACAACGTAACACAACACAACGTTACACAACACAACGTAACGTAACACAATGTAACGTAACGCAACTCGTCGCGACGTAGAGTAACGTAACAACACAACGTGACATAACACAACGTAACACAACACAACGTAACAACACAACGTAACACAACACAACGTAACACAACACAACACAACGTAACACAACGTAACGTAACAACACAACGTAACATAACACAATGTAACGTAACGCAACTCGTCGCGACGTAGAGTAACGTAACA
The DNA here is from genome assembly GCF_965226575.1 of Pagrus pagrus. NCBI lineage: Eukaryota > Metazoa > Chordata > Actinopteri > Spariformes > Sparidae > Pagrus > Pagrus pagrus. The sequence continues at coordinate 1,422,986 of NC_140198.1, read as the reverse complement.
ACACAACGTAACATAACACAACACAAAGTAACACGACACAACATAACATAACACAACGTAACACAACACAACGTAGCCGCTTTGTCGTCAGCTGTGAGACACGAGTCGATGATAGGAACACATCTCAATAAAAAGGGGTGATGTTACACATCACTGCCTCGTTCACTCATTCACTGCCGCCTACACAATAATAGTTCAGTCAGTAGTTAGCTCGCTACTGAGCAGTAAAACAAAATGACTCATCACTGAACTGTTGTGCAGACGCCTCGAGGATTGTTGTGAAGCGTAATTATTTTCATTCAGAAAGTGACGGACACGCTTCACGTTTCTTTACATTGCTCAGTGCGTCGCTGTGCTGGTCAGGTTCAGGAACACATGGAGCGGCTTCAAACACCTGCGTCTGCCGCCACAAACATGGCTGGAAAATGTCTCGACGTGTTGTAAAAAATATCGGTGGTAACACGCTTACAAATACTGAAACGCCATCGGGAACATTTCGTGTCTGGCTCGGCAGTCGTCTCGTTAAGCTTTAGGCGTAGCATGATGGATCTGAGCAGATCCGCTGCACAGAAACACAAAACGCTGACGTTATTCTCAGACAGCCGCTGGGCTGTTTGGTGGAGTTTGAGGAGGCAGCACTGAATTAGTCTTTTTAAACACAATGTGTGTTGGAGAGATGATCTCCTTTAACATAATCAATAACAACCTGTCGTGTGCAGAACTACATATAAAGCAAACGTTTGCTCCAAGAATTTAGACACAATCAAAATGGTCGGTTAAAAGATGGACAGCCATCTTGCTCTCTCACAGTTGATGTAATAATAACAATAATAATAAACTTTATTTATGGTGCACCAAGTACGGAGACGTCACATGAGGGTTAGAAACAGATAAATACACTGAGAGCAGGAAAAAGACCAAAAAGATCGAAATCACTTTCAAATGGTGACTTCACATAAAGACAGTGATTTACAGGAAGTTAGTGAGTCTGTGAGTTTTATCTCCTCAGCTCGTAGTGAGCTCGCAACATTGTAGCTAGCTAGCAGTAGCATGTTCCCTTCAAGCAGTCGCTTCATCATGAAGCTTCCAGCACCACCTAGTTCACACAAATTCATCCCCCCTGTGCCACTTCCTGTCAGACCAGACACTGATCCTGGATCAGAGGGAACCAAAGAGAAAGTGATTCAGGTCGATATACTTCAGAGTCAAACAATAAAACTGCTCCATGTTTCCGACTGGACTCTTCTGTATAAGAAGGTGATTTACTTCTACATGCAGAGCTTCATTATGTCGTTCCAGTGAAACTGAAGTCGAGCCTCAGATACAACGAACCGGTCTGAGCTGAAAATAAAACATCAGACGAGGCGACACGATCACGTTCAAGTCATCCGTTCATTTAATGTCACATGAGAGACTTCTGCTCCGTCATGATCCTGAAGACTGGAGCGAGTCAGTGATGGGGGAGGGAGGGGGAGGAGAGAGAGAGAGAAGGGGAGGGGTGACTGAAGTGTGTGTGTGTGTGTGTGTGTGTGTGAGGGAGAGTGAGAGGGGGAGAGAGAGGGGGAGAGAGAGAGGGAGGGGGAGAGAGAGGGGAGAGAGGGAGTGCATCCAGCTCTCAGTCATTCATCTCTCGGGGAGCAGAGAGGAAACTACAGCAGGACGGAAACAAACGTTTTCTGAGGAGGAAACAAAAGGAGGATTTTTTTTCTTCAAAGTTCTGCTTTCAGCTCCGACTTCAGAAACCTCCTCCAGCTGCACTTTTCCTGTTCATCATCATCATCATCATCAACCACCATCCCAAAATACTGTGCTGCTGCTGCTGTAAGCGTTTCACTTCACTCCGTCTGCTCTGGGTGGAGATACTTCTTCTTCTTCTTCTTCTTCTTCTGCTGCAGCAGCTGAGGACACTTTTCTCTCTGCAGACACACAAATCAAAAACGCACAAACTGTGCAGCTCTTGCAACTTGGAGACGCAGAGAGTGCAGCACTTTGATGCAGCGGGTGTAAAAAGGGACTGGCTGTTTTTTTTTTTTGTTGAGGAGGTGACTTCAGGAGGACGCACTGAGATCAGAGCGCTCCTGGAAGAGCTCCGGGAAGAGGAGGAGGAGGAGGAGGAAGAGGAGGAGGGCGCGTCACGCTGAGACAGAGAGCATCCTCCCTACAAACACACACCCTGAAGACAACAGGCCACAGTATCAAGTATTTCAGCTAAATAATCTCCTGCAGAACCAGAAAGTAAGATTAAGATTTTTTTTTTAGTCCAGATAAATCCATCACGGGGTTCCTCGGTCTTACTTAAAGTCATTTTTTTAGGGATATTATAGAAAAATCGTAGAGTTCATAATCCAGAGGAAGACGTACACGGACACCGGGGACGCCCAGCACGCCGCAGCAGAATGGATCTCCCTCCAATCAGAGGTAAGCATGAATTCATCCCGTCGCCATCCGATCTGCTGATCAACTATTGATGATTTGCGTGACCTTGGAATGGAAAAGTTCCACTGGGAATTTTGTAGATGGACCGAGGAATTATTGAAGAGGTGTTTGAATTTGCAAACAAAAAGCTTTTTACTCCACATTTCTGCAGAACAAAAGTCACATCTGCAGACGTGTAACATGTCAGCAGGGATGAAGGACTGCAGAAATCATCAACAGCTTAGTAAAAGAAATGTTACAGGGACATTTTCTTTTTCCTCTACTGGGTTCAGATCACTTTCTCCTCTTTAGACATGCAAGAAGACAAACGTGCCTCTAATCGTCTCACAAAGTAGCAAAATGTCTCGAGATCAAGCCGACATTGACTTAATGAAGCAGTGAAGTTTGTTCAACTTGAAGTTTATTTCTCTCAAACACTTTCCTCTGCTCGCTCTGTGATCTCTGGTTGGTTTCACCTCCTGAATGAAGAGATATTGAAACAGAAAATCCAACTCGGCTAAATATCTTCACACTTTTATTACTGGAGCTCAGTGAAGCGGGTGGTTTGTCCTGTTTCTCATCTCGGCTGTTGGGCGGAGAAATCGTGCAGGACGGATGCTTTTTGTTTCCATCGATATCTTTGTTTAACTTAAGTTAAATATTACACTGTGAGCTCCGGCCTGTGGACGCATGAAGTGAACGTCCGTCCCTTCTGGTGGACTGATCGCTCGTGTCGACACCAACGTGCCGTTTGTCTTTTTACTGACTTTTTCTCACTTTAAACAAAACTCTTCTGAATCATTGACAACGTGTGAGAGAACAAATCCAACCGATAAACAGTCGTATTAACCAGCTGTTTGTTAATATCAGTGTGTGTGTGTGTGTGTGTGTGTGTGTGTGTGTGTGTGTGCGTGTAAGCGTGATGGGGACATGTGGGGTTGGGATTGATTGTCCTCAAGGTCGGATGCAGAATGTCAATACCCATCTCCGCTGGGGTGGGACTGGAGGGGCGGGTGGATGAGCAGATGATGGGACGGACTGACGGGGGGGAGAGAAAGTGAATGAGATGAGAGGAGTGGGAGGCGGAGGGAGGGACGGACGGACGGATGGATGGATGGATGGATGGATGGGAGGGGACAGTATATGTGGAGCGGAGGAATATGGCGGATAGATGAATGAATGATGAAATGGACGGATGTCAGAGGGATGGACAGGAAGACAGGAGGAGCTAATGTACCGACTAATGTACTGCAGGACCACAAAGATGTGGAGAGAGAAAAGATTCAGAGAGAAAACACTTAGAAAGAAGAGAAAAGAAACAGCCTGGACTGTAGAAAGAAAGGAGAAAGTGCAGTCTGGTAATAATGGATAATGTCAGAAATAGATTAAACTACACACACTAACATTTAATTAAAAGATTCAGCTCAAGACTTTTTCTTTTTCAAACGTCTGGAATAAATAAAAAATGTCGGCTGATTTACAGGATAAGAGACAGAAATAAAAAGAAGTGAACAAAACCTGCAGACAGACGGACGTCTCTGTAAGAAGACGTCGGTTATTCATCGATGTTTATTCTCCTCTGAACAGGCCCAGTTGGAGGCCTCGTCCTCAATAAAGTCCATTTCTGACTTTATAATCTCAGAATATATCTCGTCTTTATTTTTCCTATATTATCTTAGATTGTTCCTGGAGTATTACCTCATGCTGTTCTATGTTTCAGACGACTGTGAACTGAACGCTGTTATTTTGACCAGCAGTCAGAATGTGAATATTTGAACGTGCTGAACTTTAACTGACTAAAGATCAACTGAAAAAAACAAATACGACTTCTGTAAGAACACATAAAAGCTGAATAAAGAGTAGCTGACCTGGTCTGATCTGTAGGAGTCGAGCTTCTGATTAAATGTTACCAAATGTTTAGTGAGTGCTCAACTTGTAAGTGATTGATTGATTGATTGATTGACAGATCTCTGAGGCTTCATTAACTCTCTGGCCTCTATCTACATTAAGCTTTCTGTCTGAAACAACTAGCAGGACTGTTGTGATCATCTCAAACTCTGATCTTTAAATTAAAGCTTCACAGACGCTGATGAGAAAAAGTGCAAAGTTGTAAACTTGTGTCAAACGTTTGAACGACACCAGCTGTGAATCTTTACCGTCCCTGGTGGACGGTAAAGATTCACACTGAACACTCAGCTGACGTCCTCACACAGAAACTGAACATCTCGACTCTCTTTCAAAGAAACATGAGCGTCAAACTGTTGTACAGGAAGCGTCGATGTCCAGGAAATGGTGGAATAAAGACAGTTGTTGACAGAGTTAGGGTTCGTCACTTTAACTTTGAGGGACCTGAATCACACTCCAGTCAAACTGTCTTCACAGAGCAGCAGCAGCTCGCCTGCACTTCTATAAGTGACAGAATATGTTTTCAGCATGAGCACCTGGACATGTTCAGTGCACCTGCCTCCACCTCCTGCTGCTCGTCACCTGTGATTTTATGAGCATCATATTAAAATCCTCTGAACGCTGCACATGGAAAAACTATTTACATGCGAGGAGATTTGTGGAAAGAGCCACTGCACAACCCTGAAACAGTCAGAACAGGAAGTGGGTCAGGGTGATTTTTTTCATTAAGGTTTTTACTTTTAGGAAAACTTTAATTTTAAAGAAATACTGCCAGTAAGAGCTGATGAACCTGCGGAGCAAAACATCCTCCTCTCAGCGGCCCACAGCACCTGTACTTCGGCTGTAGCTCCGAGCTAGCCGCACACCTATCTGAGCTAGCTGGCTAACACCAGCTACAGTTAGCAGCAGTTAGCAGTACTTGAGGAAGAAGTAAAAGCTGTCTGTCCATCAGGAGACTCAGAGGGTTCAGGCAGAGCAGCTGGAGCATCTGATGAACTGGTGATCCCATTTCACCGACATCGATGTTGGTGTGACGTAAAGTGTTATCTAAATCTAAAAGCACACTGCGCTCGCCCATCCAGGATACAGTGCAAGAACCGTTATTTATCCAACCTGCTCATGACTTCAGTTACGAGCCCTGAATCGCATTAAACTGGGAGGTAAGACGATGGTGACAGCTGCTCACCATTAAGCTGAAAAACTATTTCATTCAGTCTCAAGCTCTCAGGTCTACTGTGGTCGTGATGCTATTTTCTGGCCAGCGTCTGCACCCGAGACCGACGTGTCCTCGTGCCTAAACGACTGTGACTCCCAAAACCACACGACAACTACAACATACGACCGTTGAAGTACGAGCGACTTCATTGTCATTGTGGTCAACATCATGAAACAATCCCAGTTTGGTTTCTTCAGGCGCAAAACAACTTGCTCAGAATCAGGAAGAGTTCATGATTTGTGTTAAAACAAGTCTCACAGATGTCTTTTTGTTTCACACGCCACATGGACGGATGTCTCTTTGTTGTCCTTCCAACCTCGTCCTCCTCCATGTGTGGACAGTGTCACTCACCTGACTTCCTCCTTTGTGTCCCTCATAACACTACAGCCACTAGAGGTCGCCATGTACCAATTAACGTAAATATAAGTAATAAGCTGCGTGCACAGTCGACCCACAGAGACATCTTTCTTGTGAGGATGGGCTGCACTGACAATGTGCTGTTGTACCTGTAACCACACCCAGAGTGATGTCACAGGGTCCTGCAGCACACCTGCACCTTGAACCACTGGAGGTCAGCAGGAACCAGACTTTTAGTTCCTCTTTAAAGATGAAAACATCACAACATTCACCACCAATGACTGAACTGAAACAGGACCAGTCTCTCTCTCTGCATCTGGCTCCACCACTTTCATTTGTATCCTCCTCAGACTCACCCTCTCTCACTCATTCACTGCCTCTTTCCTTCCTCTCTTCCTCCCTCCCTCCCCCCTGTTGTCTCCCCCTCTCTCCCCCGGCCTGGACTTGCTGGTCTGCAGTGTCTATTTCAGTCTTTCCGTTGGGGTCAGATTCGGCACATCCGGTATCTCATCCAGTTTATTGTCATTCAATCCCGCTGTGCTCCCGGAGGGCATCAGGAGGAAGGCCCCTGGGTCTTAGTGCCTGACGGGCCTCTCTCTCTCTCTCTCACACACACACACACACACACACACACACACACACACACACACACACACACACACACACACACACACACACACACACACACACACACACACACACACACACACACACATGCTTGCAGGACTGTAGTCAAATGTTTTGACCTCATGAAGCTGCTGGTTTAATGATCTCATGTGCACCTCGTGACTTTATTCTCCTTTTCTTTGACTTGATTTTATTGATTTCATTTGTCATTTCTTTTTTTTTTTTTTTACCTGATGGTGATCGTTTCATTTCTAATCTGATGTTCTGGAGAACAAAGCTGAGGAAGATTCAGACCCTAAGAAACCCGTTAGCTATTTTTCACTAACTTCACACAGAATTTTGACTCCAACACGGTTGACATCGGACATTTCTGCAAATTATGTTAAATTTCAACATTTTTCACATCCGATGCCTTTTTCATTTCTTGCCTTTAAATAAATCTGCACATTGGCAACATTAAGATGAATGAAAGATGTTGATCACGGCAAATATGCTGCAGTTATTTTAAAGCAACTAAAATGCTTAGCGAAGGTTTGGGAAGATTTCAGTAACAGTTAATAAAAGTGAGGGTGTCACAATTATTATAAAAAACATCGTTCGAAATGAGCTTTCACTTCTGATCATCGAAGTCAAAAGCAGGATCAATTATTGGTAAGGAAGAAAAAAAACTAATATTAGCATTAGCCTGCAGCTAGCTCAGCGTTAGCCTGCAGCTAGCTTAGCGTTAGCCTGCAGCAGACATGTTGGTTTATTTTCTTTTTCAGAGATCCTTTATTGACTTGTTTGTGAAGAGGGTTCACTCTGGACAGAGAAACTGAACTTTGTAACAAACTGAATTTCTCTCTTTAGTTGTTTATTGTTGAATCACTGACGGCTGCTGTTTGTGGTTTATTGTGGTTATGGTTGTTAAAATGTTTGAGATTTGGAGAATCGTGACACCCCTTGTAAGGATTGAAATTCACAGCAACAGAATAGTTAATTTAATAAATAAACTATAAAATGGATACAGCTCGTGCTCGGTCCGGCCCTGTTCCAGTCTGGACTTGTTGGACTGCTGCTTTTTCTAACATTCAAACTAGTTAAATTAAAGTTGATCTTCTCTGTTGCTTCAAACGGTTTGTTGGGTTATTAACAGTGATGTCACTGCAGACCTGCGCTCCGCTTTGAGAATGTGTTTATAACTTTAGAGAGATAAAGAGACAGAAGTTAACCGGACGGACCGGAAAGCAGAAAAGAGAAAGAAAGTAACTGACGGGAGCAGAGAGGGTCTGACAGGAGGAGGTGGAGGTGATGTGAGAGGAGAAGGAGACAGGAAGGAGAGGGCGACCCCTCCTCGCTCCGAGGCGAAGGGTCACGGCAGTCGCTTCTAAAATAGCCTCAAACCATGATGTCATCGGTGAGAGACGCAGCGATGCTCCGTCCATTAAACCCATCGACCATCAGCAGGTCGAGGCCGGGCCCAGAGGACGGACGGCGGATCAGAACAGTTCAGCGGGTTCAGAGGCCCAACAGACTTTGTTTTGTTTGCCGTGTTTTAGCACTTCAACCTTTTTTGTATTATTGTACTATTTATTATTTCTGCTCACACTTTGCTGCTCGTCGTTCAGTCGGAGGTGGAGGAAGTACTCAGATCTTGTACTTCAGTGAAAGGAGCGACACCACAGGGCAGCGACCCGCCGTGTTTCAGAACGATGTACATTATGTTATTGGATAATAATTAATGATGCATTAATGTGTTGAAGATGGTTAAACAGCTTTATAAAGTTTATCTGCTGGGTAACTTTATCTTTATTGTATTACATCATCATTTATTTGTTGATTATATTTCATATAAACCTTCAAAGTTACTCGTCACATTAACGTAGCGGAGTGACGAGTACAATATCAGCCTCTGAGCTGTGGTGGAGTACAAGTACATTTAAATTGTACTTAGAGTACTTGAGTAAATGTACTTAGTTACTCCACTACTGCTCTCAAAACTGGGTGTTGTTAGCATGAACAGTGATATTTCTTTTTATTCCGGTGTTGTGTCCACGCCAGCTGAAATATTATGGAAAGCCATTTAGTATAATTGGTCTTATTGGTTAGAATTAATAATTATTATAAATGTTTTTATTTTTTTAATAATTCCCAGAAATATAGAACAATATGTTTGATGATATACAGGCAGACCTGTTCAATTAAATTAAGTTTACGTTTTTGTAATAACCTTTATGACACGGTGAGCGCAGTGACATCACTCACAGGTTACAGGTGTAACGTCTCCCGACAGCTGCCAATCAAATAATAACAACATTGTTAACTAACATTACAGCTGACGAGAGAAGATACTGAGGACCTTAAACTTTACTGAGTGAATGTTAACAGTTCGTCTTCACTCAAAACCAGCAGGAAGTAAACAGTGACTGAGCAGGTGTGTGTGTGTGTGTGTGTGTGTGTCAGGCTCAGTCATCACTGATACTCCCGCAGCACAGAGGTCCATCCTCATGTTACACACACACACACACACACACACACACACACACACACACACACACACACACACACACCTCTCTCTCCGACTGTTTCTCAGCTGGTTTTTGCTTCGTTGAAATTCATATTTTACATTTCACATCTCCGTTCCTGCACGATGACTCTCTGTCCTGTGAAATGTTTCAGTGCTGTGGAGCGTCAGAGATCCAGAGAGGATGGATGATGCCTCTCCTCTCCGTCCTCTCCGCTCTGAGCCAGATGGATCTTCTACTAAATAAAACAGCCACTGTGCTGGCGGCCATGTTGCTTCAGTGTTAGCCACAAACCCCTCTTCCTCTGAAGTTTCCCCCTGAACCACCTTCACATTGTCACAATACTGTGACACCATCGTTTGGACCGTATGTCCAACACAGTCGTCACAATAATTGTTGGCAGTGGATGTGTTCAAACTTTATTTTCTGCTCTGGTCAGGGTTCAGGAAAGATCACGCTTTGGCTTCTAATACCTGCTACAAACACAGCTGGAAGATGTCCCGACGTCCCGTTAAAAAAAAATCATTGATGGGACGTTTACTAATGTTGAAACGCTGCCTCGAACATGTGGTGACCCAGCTGTAGCTCCGCCTCCTCCTGACATCACAGTCCACACAAACATACACATCTTAACAGAAACATGAAATGAATCGGTTCATCAGGCGGCTCGGCTGCTGGTCTGCCTCACGTCACCCGCATTTACGTCTTCATGCAGGTGTGTGTTATAAACAACAGCTCCATGGCACCACGCACACACACCCCAACACACACACACCCCGACACACACACACACACCCCGACACACACAGCCTTCAGCTTCACTGGTAATGTGAGAGGGGAGGGTGATGCCTGCACCACCTCTAACATCCTCTCACACACACACACACACACACACACACACACACACACACACACACACACACACACACACCTCCCAGCTGTTGTTGCCTGTGGGTTGATAACAGACACTTCCCAGCAGAGCCAGTCTGAGCATCATCAACCCAAAACAACTGTAGCCTTGAGTGCAGCCAATCAGAGCAGCCGATTCAGGTCACGTGATGATGCTGATCGCAGGACCGTTGACACAGACAGACAGTCGTCACAGTAAACCTGTTTTGGTCCACGTGAAAGAAGTTTCAGTAGAATAAGATGAAATTTGGGTGGATGTTTGTTTTACAGCTGAAAAAAAATGTCAGTGGATGAATCTGACGGTTCTTGTCTTGAATCCATAAAATGACATAAAAACATAAAAACAAATGCACATCACGAGCTCCCACTGCTCAGCTCACGTCATAAATGTTTACAGTTCAAAAGTTAATTAATTCAAAGTGACATACAAGACAAAATAAGTTCATTATTAATTTAAGAAATGAAACCAGACGAGCGTCGTCGTCCAGTTTTCTGATGATAAACTTTGTTTCAGACTTTGAAGCGACGCTCTGCTACATTTCTCCATCCTAGACTCAAACTTTTCGACGTGACTCGCAGTATTGTGTCGTGTCGGGGGAGTTGGCAGAGTTGGGCTCAGCCAGTCAGTAAACATGAGGTCATGGAAATGGACGGCAGGCCTCTTCTCTTTAACAATTAGATGGACTGATAGGCGGGCAGAGGACGAGCGAGCCGCGGCCGCCGCTCTGCCTGATGAGATTAGTCACCAGGACTTCTCCTCTCTCCTACCACTAATTTGAAAATGCATCCTCGTCTCACCAACCTGGACCTCCTTATCTGCTCCTTTATGGCCGGAGCTGTGGGAGGAGGGGGAGGGAGGGAGAGACACGGCCGAGGGGGGAGAGCACCTTCGGGCTGAGACTCTCCTCAGAGAGGCCGGAGGACAGGAAGAGGTTTTTTGTTTTTACAGGACGGCTCGCTAATCAGCTCTCCTTCCCTCCCAGTGATGGATCTCCACTCCTGGGTTTCAGCCACATCCTCTCGTCTCCTCTCTTATTGCTTTTCACTGCATTTCCCCCCCGAAGCTTCTGAAATTAACCGTGTAGCTGCACATAACAGGACACTGAAACAATGTGATGATAGTTCAGCAGTTTTCAGTGACGATATGACAAATGAACACAACTCTGAGCCAAAAGTAGAGATTCAAATGTAAAGAAAATGTTTTTTCTTAATTTACACGTGAACAGTTTTGTTTAGTGGATCAAAGTTAATCGAAGCTGAAATAACTAATTAAATTAATCTATAGAAAGAAACAAACCTGCAAAAGTTCTGAAAGTTGATCAAGGTGAATATTTTGTCAACGGCAAACTGAATATTTGGGGTTTGAGACTTTAAATTGTTACATTTTCTACCTTTTTCTGTACTTTATAGAATCCAGAAAGTAATTAACCGCAAATGATGTAACATAATGTTCATAATCATTACAGTCGTTACAGTGGACATCGGTTTGTTTGGTTCATAGGTGATTTGAAACACCTGTATGTTTGTTGTTCTGCAGGGCAGCACTTCATAAACGCTCTTTGGGTTTTCAGACGCTGATGCACTTCAGTTCTTCTTTACGTCTCTGTATAACTTCCTGTGTGCTGGCGGAGATTTTCTCCTGACAAGGTGAACCAGAAACTAACCGTCCTGATTGAGGGCTGCATGTAATCAAACCTGCACAGCTGCTTTTCACTGAGCGCTCTGTTAACAGAAAGTTGATCAAGCCAACAGTTTGACTGCAGAGCTGCCAAACATGTTGACATTTGGGGAAATGTTGGCTCATCTGTGAGCCTTTCTATGTATTGATTTATGGTTTATTTGATAGGAACAGATACAACACATTCAAATTTGTTACACCTGTCCCCCGCAAGGCCTTTATGAAACCAAACCATGTGTTTGACCTCCAGTTACCCGTCACACTCACCTCTGCACTGATGGAGACACGAGGTGTCAACAGAAACACTGAAGTGGACTTCTGTTGTTTACATGCCAACGTTTGACGCAGGGTTTTAATATGTTTGCTGCTGTGGCTCGTGTGTTCGAGCGAACAATGTGCACAATGTTTTCTTGAATACGAGCTAAAGGTCTACAAACATTAGCAGCTCTTGCAGCGTAGACACAATAAAATTCCAGCAGGAAGCAAGAAAAGAAAATGAATTATCTTGTGAAGAAGAAACACAGCGGTCTCAAGGTTGAGTCGGAGCAAGAAACCAGAAGATTAAACGAGGGCGGTGAGCTAGCTGTGAATGTTGAACTTCCCCAGCGTGGGAAAGATGTGTGGGGGTTTTAAAATACTGGGACGATCTGACGAGCACTTCGTTTGCAGCTTTACTGACACCTTCATGATCACAGTAGTGTCTCCACTCAGCCACAGTCCTCAGCAGAGACAGAAGACCAAAAAACAAGAGAGGAGAAGATATTCAACCGTTTCTCTTTCGTTCAGTTTAAAAACGAACTGTAAGAGAATCTGGACTGAACTTCCTTCATACATGACCAGTGTTTTATTAAAGTGTGTGTGTGTTCACGTGGCCGGAGGTTTCTGCTGCTGCCTTCCTCCTCCTCCTCCTGATCTGAGCAGCTTTAGATGCATTTCCATTTGGCCTCATTACTCTCTGAGAGGACTGGCACCACGAGAGGAGAGCAGCTCATCTCTCCCCTCGGCCACTTGGCAACACTGCACTTTCTTTCAGGATGTATAGCTGAGCGTGTACAGTGTGTGTGTGTGTGTGTGTGTGTGTGTGTGTGTGTGTGTGTGTGTGTGTTGGTCGGGAGGGTTTCTACTGTATCATACACACAAACACACTTTCCTTCAGATATTCGGCTCAGTTCTGTGTTTTCATTCATCTGATGTCTGAGCAGGAAATCAAATCAGCTGCATATTCAGCTTCACTTGGACGTTTGATTGAATTTAGTCTTTCTGCTCGTGCATTTACTGAACCTGTAAGCACATTTACATTTATCTTTTAAGCATTTAGTTGCAGTCTTAGTATGAGAATACAAAGCAGTGCAGACGATATCTCCCGTCAGAGCAAACAGGAAAGATAAAGACTGAATTTTTACTTTTTGGGTGAACTGTTCCTTTAAGGCATCTTCGTAGCAGCTTCAGTATTTAGCTGTGGGTTCTGTTCGGTCGGAGCCACAAACCCAAAACTTTATATTTATCAACTGGTTTTCTAAAATTAGACAACGAGCTCGTCTTTTAATGAGATTGTGCTGATCGTAAGCTCCTCCCCCTCCAGCAGGAAACATCTGTTAATCAATAAACTAAAATCTCTTCTGGTTTTAAACCTGAAGATCTCACAGTCGCTCCATCGTCTCTCTAACCTCTGCCGGTCGCGGCTGCCAGCCTCTCCCGTCTGCAGGTGGGTTTCCTCCGCGGCAGCAGCAGCTGCGTTCAACAGATGCTAAATTACAGTGTGGACCTCGTGCTCGTATCTCTCTGGCTCTGGCAGGCTAATAATAGCATTAGCCTGAGCTGTGGAGAACCTCAGCGGTCATGATGACATGGCTGATGGTTGTGTGGAGGCTGTGCTGCCAAACTCTGTCTTTGATCAAGTGCTGCTCAAGTATTTGGGAAGTCGTATGTAGGCTACTGTTCGCCGTATGCTGTCCTCTTCCTGCCAGTGAATGAGAAAGAAAATCTGAATTTGTTTGCTTTTTAATAACATTTAAAGCAAAACATTTAACAAAACATTTTATTCCTAAAAACATGAAAAATATGGATTTTTTTTGGGCTGTTTAAAGTATTTTCTGATTTCTGGAGTGATAAAAAGAAATATCCAAAATTCTCCAATATGTCAACAACATGAAACAAGAATTTTTAATCGGCCTTCATCCAACGTTCATGTTTCTGTTCTGCAAATGGAGGCACAACTGTTCGATCAACTGTCCGTCAGACAAACCGGTGATTTAAAAAGGTGTAATTCATGTGTCGTCATATATTCAACATATTAACATAATTCTGCTCTTTAAAGTTGTATTTGTTGCAGACACGCTAATAGAAATGATGTGAGAGTGTTCGTCTGGAATCTGAGAGATTTTCCTCACATGCTGTAACTTTTCAAAGACAAAAGATTTCAAACATCCTGCTCGTTTCAATGTAATGAACAAAACTTGGATTCGTCTGTTGAGACGATGGAGTCGACACCACTAACCGCCATCGCTTCCTGTCTGTGTGTTTGCAGGTTTATCTGATGTGCCGTGAGCGTTGGGAGCACCTTTCCCCGGCCCCGGCCTGCAGCCCTGGTGCCGCCCAGCCTGGCTCGGCAGGATGGACCCTGCTCATTCCTTCAGGGGGGAGCTGGACGGGATGGACCTCCAGCAGGTGCTGTCGCTTGACCAGATACGTGCCATCCGGGCCAACAATGACTATGTGGATAGGCCCGTGGCGCTGGAACCGGCGTCTCAGTCCGGATTCTTCTACGCCCATGAAGACCATTACCCTCATGGAGTATTCCCCCACCACGCCCAGTCGTCCTTCCACTCGGCCCTGCCCCGCAGCCAAAGTCAGCAGCAACCCGCTCACCTGCCCCACCTGAGCCGATCCAGTACCATAAGCTCTTCCATGTCTCGGACCAGTGCCACCTCAGACCAGCGGCTACTGGCAGGTCTGACACCATCTCACTCTGGCCCCGGCTCGGTGGTCCGCTCTCAGCCTAAAGGAGAACTCAAGCCTGATACTTCTTTCGGTAAAGGCCTGACAGAGGACGAAGCCGAGCTGGGTCATTTGTTCATCTGCGAGCGGTGCGGTCGCTGTAAGTGCCAAGAGTGCTGCGCCCCCCGCCGCCTGCCGTCCTGTTGGGCCTGCGGACAGCGCTGTCTGTGCTCCGCTGAGAGCGCCGTGGAGTACGGCACCTGTTTGTGCTGCGTTAAAGGCCTGTTCTACCACTGCTCCGCCCAGGATGACGAGGATAACTGTGCTGACCGGCCGTGCTCCTGCGCTCCAGCCCACGCCTGTGCCCGCTGGGGCACCATGGGGCTGCTGGCGCTCTGCCTGCCCTGCCTCTGCTGCTACCCCCCTGCCAGGCTGTGCCTTGCCCTGTGCCAGCGTGCCCACGACCGTGCCACGCGCCCCGGCTGCAGGTGCAGCAACACCAACACTGTGTGCCGCAAGATTTCCGCCTCCAACCCCAACCCCGGTCATCCCTCGCTCCGTAGCAAGGCCCTGGAGAAGCCGTTATGACAGGCCTGGACGGGGACCAGGTGAATCCATTTCCCCTCAGCCGTCGCCAAAGCAACGCTGTCGCCAACAGCACCGCAGCTGACATTGTGACGACAATGCCATCGTGACCCACCTACCTACATATGACAAGCCAACCAACCAACCCACCATAAAGTGTTGTTCACCTAATGTACCTTGAATTTTCTCCAGCTCCGGAGGGACCAAAGCTTTACTGTGCCTGTTCACGTTGGAGACTTCATGCCTGAAAACAAAAACTCTCGTCCTGAAGAAGAAGAAGCTGTCGTGCTTTGCTGGACTGCCCTTCAACCTTAACCAGACAGAAATCACCTCTCTCTGCATCCTGTGGCGTAACCTGGACGTGTAAAAATCTATTTATTTATTGTTGAACTTCCTTCCTCCTCAGCCTTTGCAAGAGAAAAAACACAGAGATGGGCGATGGACCAAATCAGGAAGGAAAGACGCCCGAGGCGGTGTGCACGGTCTATGCCAACAGAGTTTCTGCTCTCTAGAAACAGAATCAGATGACGGATGGGAGATCGAGGACTTGGACCGCAACGACGTTCAGAAAACTCCACAGAAGGTTGAAGATGGAAGAATGAACTGTGGAGAATATCAGACTGGGACTGAGCAAAGCACCGAGGCATCAAGTGAGAACAAAGACACTGTTAACGCACCTGTAACAACAGTTTGACACCAAAAAGGGACCATGCACTGTACGAACTGAGTCAATCTCAAAGCTATTAAGCTCATTTGTAAAAGGAAAAGCACTGTGAGGCAGACGGACAACGTTTTCCCTGAATGGGGGATTATTTAACCGGAGGGAGGGTGCATCCATTGTGACTAGGCAGCGTGTGTGTGTGAGAGTGTGTGTCCTCCTACTGTACAACAACCTGTGTATGTAGAGCCTGTGTGTGTGTGTGTGTGTGTGTGTGTGTGTGTGTGTGTTCTGTCAGCAGAAGAAGCCTCCCTCGTCTTATTTTTAGCAGCGCTGCTTCAGTGGAGCTCTGAGGAGTCTGGTCGGGTTTCCTCCACAAGTCAGTCTGTCGCCAGCCTCCCTCCTCTGACCGACCTCCTTCACTGCCCCCGCCTCCATCCCTCTTCTCCTCCCATCCTCCAATCAGAACGCTCTCCCCTGAACCATCTTTGTGTCTCAGTCAGTCAGTACCTTCATCCAGAACGACTCGCGGTAGAAAAACAAAGCTGTCGTTCAGCGATTCACAACTAAAACACAGTAAAATTAAACCAGGGAGACTTTACTTCTGCTCAGATTCAAGGTTCAGTTTAAGGACATCTTTAAACTCTTAACTAACCCAACGGTGGACTCAGGATTTGTTTTTTGACTTCTGTAGTTTGCAAAGCTTCTTAGCAGTAAAAAGTCATCTGGACCACCCCGAAGTGCCCCGACACACCAGGCCATTGGTCGGCCATCAACGGGCCGCCTGCGAGAGTCTGTGGCCTCAGATTTTGCAGTGTTGGCACCGACTGAACATATTGAACCGGTGAAAAACTGTGAAAAATCCTGACATCTTTAATTTTCTTCTTTAAAAACCCAAAGACTATTAATTAAACTATCAAAATAGTTAAAGCAATACATTTTCTTTTAATTGACCAGTTGATTACTCCTTAAATATCCCATCAGTCTGTGAGTTGTATCTCCACCTCTTCTCAGAAGCTTTGAGAACATGGACCTTCATGAGGCCCAGGTCCTCCAGACTTCATGAACTCTCCATGAAAATGAAAATCTTCCTCTCATAATCTCAAACAACAGAAAACTATCACAACCAAATCCGACCAGTGAAATCCGGCTGACCAGAGGCGTGTGTTTCCCACCACCCTGTACACTGTACGTCCCTGCTGCCTCGTCCGACTCTCCTCTTACGCTCAGAGGGCTAAAAGCCTCCAGTTCCTGGTCCACAGAGAGTTGATCAAACAGGCAATTAGCTTCATGATAGCTCTTAATGGGCCGGAGAAGAATGGAGCGTGGGAGGGAGGGAGGGAGGTGAGGGGACAGGATGGTGTTTGGCAGATGGACAGCTGATGGAGAGGAGGGAGGAGGGAGAGAGGATGAAGATGGTGCAGCTGCTTGACTTCTTTTTTTACGTTAAAAATGACTTTCATCACTTCGTTCAGCACTTCAGGTGCAGAAACGTCATGTAACAACAGAGGAAGCTGAAAAGAACAACACACACACACACACACACACACACACACATGGTCAGGTGTGTGTACGCTTGTGTGTGTGTGTGCATGTACATGTTTTTAAGAGTGTGTGTGTGTGTGTGTCCAGGTGCTGCAGCACAGACACACAAACTGACCTGATTTGTTAAATGTTACTTTGCTATATTTTTATATGTAAATACGGGCTATTAACGCTATAACTATTTTTATTCTGCTTCATTTTGTTTCTATGAGATTGATATTATTACAGCTGTTTTTCCATTATAGTGATTATTTACTTGATTTACAGTCCACTCGTGATCAAGTCAGGAACTTTTGGGGCAACTGACGGCAAACGTTGATCGAGGACCATCACGTCCACGACCAGAGACATCTGCAGCATCAAGTATCAAAAGCTGAGCTTCCGTCTTCTTCCTGCTGGCCTGAAAGTGAACAACATGAGTTTGTGTTTGTCTCTTGTCTAACATCAGTGCAGCTGTGATCACTGCTGCACGTTGTAAAGAGTCGACTCGGTCTCCAGGATATAATGTCAGCAGTTAACGTTCCTGCAAACCACAGATAAGTCCGAGGTGTGTACCGAACGGACACCTGGAGACATTTCCATCTGTGATCGTGGTGACCAAAACAGGCATCTTCAAACCATGATGTTTCCTCAACCTAACCAGAGCATCAGCACAGAGCTGTGACAAGAGAAATAGAAATTAAACCTAAACAAACAAAGAAACGCTCAGTTTGAACTCATCGGTGGTTTTGCAGAAACGTACTCAGCTAACATTTATTCTGGTGACGGGCTGAAAGAGCTGCTGCAGCTTTTTGTGGCAGGATGAAAAGATTCAGGCTGTACGCTGAGCTCTCGTTTTTTTTACCAATTTTTGATTGAGAATGAAAATCATGACACCCCTACGTCTTACTTGTGTTACAAGGCAGATGTGCAGATTTAACGGCTTACAGTGAAGTTAAAAGGTTGCACAAGTCTACAGGAAGATATTCACCAATCAAAGTTGTTCTTCACTGTTTTGAAGAATCCAGATTCAGCATCCTAAATATGTTTTATGGTTCATGTTAAAGGTTTTAATGTGCTGTTTGTGTCCAGGACGTGTGAATGTTGCCCCAGATGTTTCTGTGCTCATCACTGGTTTCACTCTGACAGACTGTGGAGACACGTCAGCTCCAACAGCTTCATGTTTTATTTTTAGATGTTGCAACTTTCTCCACTTACCATCAACATTATGATCATTATTACTATTATTATTATTATTAGAAGTATTGGCAACCAAAATAATCATAATCTATAACTGACACACAGGTTGACATCATGTCCACAGTAATGCTGATGAATTTGAAAAACATTTTTTCCAACATGTTCACTTAATAAGCAGAACAACGCTGACGTACGCTCGTCACAGCAGCCATTTTTAATAACTCGCTGGCACGTCCTCTCCTGCATGCTCGCTCTGTGAATGATACACAACCACAACGCTTCAGAAGCTGCAGGAACAACCTGTGTGTGCAGACGCTGCTGGTCCAACATGTCTGCTCACACAAGGAACAAAACATGTGAACAGAAACTTTTCAAATTTAACTGCATCACTGTGGACACAGCCTCAGATGGGTTCAACACACACACACACACACACACACACAGACACACACAGACACACACACAGAGTCTCCTCTACATTGGCTGGATGTCTTCAGTCACATCTTGGTGCTCGGGGACGTGAGGAACATTTATTTGTTTTCTATCCGAGCTGGAAGACATCTTCAGTCGTCCAATCACAACCTCTTTAGTTTGCAGTGTTTTGTATGTACTTCATATACACACAGAGCGGTGGAAGCAGTGCATTGTGGGGGTTCAACGTAACGCGACTTCCAGTGATTCTCAGTTTAAAATGAGTGATTTTAGAGTTCATGTTTAAAATATCTGATTACGTCTTTTCAGATTTGTGTTTTCTAGATTTATCTTGTGAAGTGCAACTAAATGCATTTTTACTGAAATGCAGGTTTTTGCACATTTACCAGAAATCAGATGTATTTGCATTTTAAAAACATCCAAACGAAGGTTGAGGAGCACTGATAGGCGAGCTGGTTAACGAGATGGTGGCAGTAAAAAGCTGCATCTGATAAATTCAAGGTAGATTTCAGGTATCAAGATTTAACGACAGCTACAGTGATCACAGAAAGACAGTTTTGTTTTGGGCAGAGCTGCAGCCGACAATTATCTTCATTGTGTATTAATCTGTTGATGATTTCCTCAATTAATCAATTAACTGGTCGGAAAATGGTGAAAAATGTCGATCAGAAAATATTCACATTTAACAAGCTGACATGAGAGAATCTGTTAAAAATGACTCAAACTGATTATTCGATTATCAAAGCTTTAGTTTTCGGAGGATTTATTTCTTAGTGTGGTCGACACTTTCATTAATGGTTCTGCATGTTGCACACCTCACCTCTGCTGACCCTGCTGCTGTGTGTATCTGCACGTACAGATAAAACGTTTCCAATATACAAAACTTTTAAATTTCCAGACGTTGGAGACGTTCCTCCCTCAGGACCGGAGCTCACGTCAGGAACCTGTCTGACGCCGTTACGTACGCAGGCCGCCACTATAACCACTAAACTTCTCCTCTTGTGTCTCAGCAAGCATCGCTTTTGGTACAAATTGGCATCTTGTATGTTGTTAAAAGAATTTAAGGAGAGTATATGGAACAAATATATATAGAAGTCTATCTAAAATGAATATATTATATATGGAACAATATGCATTTCACACGTTCTGTTCTCACTGCTGACATTGCTTCATGGGTATTTATTTGAAACGGTTGCAACAATGGTGGTCACAGTAATCAGAGGACGGTGATGATGAGTGAGGTATTTATTTTACAGATGAAGAGCACCGATGTCGTCGTTGTTGTTGGTCTTTTTGTTTGTTCGTGTGTTCCTCTTGGTGTGGTGTGGCTGCTGCTACCCTCCTGGCTAAAGATGAACCAATAAAAAGGAGTTTCCAAACAGGACGGCTGTGTGACTGACTCACTTCATGATGTGACGTGCTGCTGCGCCAACCCATCCACAAACCGACACATTATTCAATGGATACATTAATATAACTGATCTATGTGGTTCAGGCATGGAAGTAAATGCAGCGTACGTGTTGGCTTAGCTCGTTACATTACTTCTATATATTGTTTAAAGATCGAGCAACATATCTTCTGTTCTTCAAACAGAGAAATACAAACATGACGCTCTAGCATCAACAGCTAGCTTAGCCCTGGTGACTGCACGGAGAAGACACAACGTGAAGCTACATGAGACAAATGTGAGATCACCTGGAAGCTCATCTCTTGTTACCTGTAGTCACATTCAGACGTACTAACGTTTATCAGCAGTCTGTTCGGTGAACAGAGACACCTGAGAGACATCAACCCTCCACCAAACTCCAACAAGCCGACCTCCTCGTCTTTATACAGTGTTAGGATGAGTGACTGTGATGACACCTGGACAGGACAGCTGCCAAGCAACGGATCATTTTAGAGAGAGACTGTGGTGAAAAAACACGATATTCTGAATGTCCAGCTGTTTGTATCAACAGAACCAGAACAACAGAGAGAAATAGAAAGTTTTAACAGATCTGTGGTTCGCAGAGACGTAAATTGCCTACGTTTGTTCAGGGTCGCGACACCGGACGAGATGTCAGAATGAAACCTGCTCACACGGAGCATGTGTCTCATCAGTACGTCGCCACTGGGACTCGCTCTGAGTCATAACTGGCCTAGTTTGCATGTTTAGGTGTTTTACAAAAGCCAACTATGGAGAGATGCTTTCAGGACCAGAGGAGAGTTAAGAGTTATTAAGGAACAGTTCACCCAAAAAGTAATGTTTAGTCAAAGTCCAAGTGTCCGATCTGAACTGAACTTGAAACGTTGCACCCTCTTCAGAGGGGGTGCATGCTAACTCTGTTAGCTCAGCAGCTACAGTTAAGATTTAATCGTAATAAAGGGTGTAAATAACATCTTTGCAGGCTCCTGGAGACTTGGATTACAGCAGACGAGCTGTATGAAGCCATTTGATATTTTTTCGGTTGTTATTTTCTTCAGCTGCTTCAGGTGTTCAGCAGAATGCTGCAACGCTGTTTTACTGTGAAGCTCCAGAAATGTTCTGTGGACTACGAGACCAGCTGACTTTCATCAACATGGAGGGAAGTGATGATGAGTGGACTTTACTTTTTGGGTGAACTGTTCCTTTAAGCAGCTGAATGTTTCGTGTAATCTTCAGCTCCGGCTCATCGTCTCAGATCGTCTCAGATCGTCTCAGTCGTGATCTTGGTGCTGATGTGTCGAAGCTTCGTGTCCATCAAAGCCCGTAAAGTTCTCCAACTGTCAGTCACCCATCGACCTCCAGACGCTGGAATTAACTCCTCCCACCTCGCAACCGTTTGATCCAGCAAATTAAAACATCTGTGGATCATCTCCGTTACTAATTAGACACCTCTGAATGCTTTGGATGAAACTCAGTTGTGTTTTTTTTCTTTGCTGACATCGTTAGAAATGCTGAGATGAAGTGTGTTGAGATGTGGGTGAAGTCAAACAACAGTTTTATAAACGAGGCCCCCCGGTGCTGCACTCCCCTCACTTTACTCTGTAGGGCCCATAAATAAGTAATCAAGGCTGGGTCACACTAATGGCTTCCCAGAGCACTGGATACAGATGTGTGTGTGTGTGTGTGTGTGTGTGTGTGTGTGTGTGTGTGTGTGTGTGTGTGTGTATGAGACATGCAAAAAGGAGATGAGGAGAGAGAGGAGAGGGATTATTATAGGAAGAGAAACAACACGCAAGTGTGTGTGTGTGTGTGTGTGTGTGTGTGTGTGTACGTGCACGTGCAGCCTCTCTGTTCATCATCTCAAATCAAAGTGCATTAAAGCAGCAGAGCTCTTAGCATCTTCCAGCCGTGCACACTTCCCTCTGGAGCCACACACACACACACACACACACACACACACACACACACACACACACACACACACACACACACTTTCATGGAAATGAACACACACACACTTTCTCTGTCATTTGTGACACACAAACACTAAATAGTGTGCGTGCGTGCGTGTGTGCATACGTGCACGTGTGTTAAAAGTGTGAGAGAGAGAATGAATAAATTATGCATGGATGTTTCCCCTCCACAAGCTTTCACCAATAAACCCGTTCACCAGCTCTGGGCTCTGACCTGGTAGCCTGACAGTCAACCCTGTACACAAAAAGGTTGCCGGTTCAATTCCACAGCTCCCATGTTGCTGACCGTTGTCTGGGCTTCACCTGCTGCAGGTAAACTTCTGTCTCTGTCCACCTTCCTTGACCTCCGACCCTTTTGTTGACAAAAACTGACAGAAAATGTCCGTAAATCATGACCGAGACGAGACGAGACGAGACGAGGCGAGACGTATCAGCCAAATGTTTGTGTCAAAACATAAACGCTTCATCGTTCTCATTAACTGACGTGTTCAGACAGACAGCGAGTTACAGACGTCGTTGTGGCTTCAACATTTAACAGGTTTAGTTTGGAAGAAAGGAAGAAATCTCTGGACACAATGTTCAGTATGAAGGGAGACGTGAGAGACGCCCTGCAGGGAAAATACAACGACCTGAAGACACAGTGAAGTCGTACCACTCTGCTGTCGATGCTGCGGTGACTTCTCAGTTGGCTGTAACAAAATACTGAACGAATGAGCCTAGCGTCCAGGCTAACGTTAGCTGCTAGCTTCAAAGCTTGTGAATGAAACATGCAGAGTTTGACGATTAAATCTTAAAACTTATCTGGGACGAGTAAATGTTCTGGTCAGACCAATGAAAACCTTTAATACCAGAACTACGCTGTGTTTTCATGTGTGTGTCTTGTTTGTTGGTTTGTCAGCAGGTTTACAGAAAAACTACCAAACAGATTTCCACCAAACTTGGATGGAGGACGAGTCTCAGCCCAGAAAAGACCTCGTTAACTTTTGGCGTAGATCCAGATAAAAGGGACGGATCCAGTCCAAAA